>NC_083332.1:40240933-40840933 GCF_963455315.2 Globicephala melas
GATGGGACAAGCAGGTCTGTGGATGAATAATCAGTGATGTTACCGAAACCCACAGGGCATGACACAGACAGAGTGGCTAGATCTTAAGGGAGCGATTGCCTTGAGGTCCCTGTGCTCTGAGCAGGCTCAGGTTGGAAAGTCTGTTTCCTGTTTATATGCTTTAGCATGTAAATGCACTTAAAGTGTTAACTCATATGTAAATACTCTCTATCGTTTATTCTTTAATCCAGAGGACAGAAAGGGGAGCGAGAGAAGCAAGACAACTTCTTTAAAAAATAAGACTCTGGATCACATCATTTGATTATGATGCTCTTTTAGAGTTAAAAACTCTGGGAATAGGTCTTCCCTGCTGGCGCAGTGGTTGAGAGTCCGCCTGCCGATGGCAGGGGACACGGGTTCGTGCCCCAGTCCGGGATGATCCCACATGCCGCGGAGCGGCTGGGCCCATGAGCCATGGCTGCTGAGCCTGCGTGTCTGGAGCCTGTGCTCCGCAGCGGGAGAGGCCACAACAGTGAGAGGCCCGTGTACCGAAAAAAAAACCCCCAAAACTCTGGGAATAGTATTGCTCAGGAATGGGTCTTCTCCTAGTATCCCAGGTAGATAATCTGAATAAGAGAAAACCATATGTTCTCCCACCATCCACCATGAACGATTTCTCCTCTAACTCATTCTTTCATGTGCCTTGACTGGTATCTACTCAGTCTTCTCCTCATGACTCTAGTCTCTTGTTGAACTTCAGGATCTTTCTAGATTCAGAAAGTCAAAATTTCCCCTTCCCCAATACTCAGAATCCTTTGTTTTTGCCTCCCGTTTATGACTGTACTCTTTTCTTTCTGTGAAAGTATCCAGGCATATTTAAGCCTCATGAGCAGTACTGTTTAAGCTCCAGTAAATGTGACAGTGTGTTCCCTCTAAGAGATGCTGACTACATATTTACTGAATGGATGAGTGAATGCAAATTGACCACCATTCCACACTTACCTTGTGGGCACTTCCTTTGTTCCAAGCATAATTCTAATTTCTGCAGACATGGGAGGGGATGTGAAACTTAAAGGGAGTTAATAGAGACATCAGCCTGGCTTCAGTATACCCTATGGACAGTCCAAACCTCTTCTAGCTACAGTCTTTAGATGGATCACCTTTTCCTCCATGTTCATTTCCCCCTTCTCCGTGATCTGGTGCTGAGATTACATGGCTTTTGAATTTTTTAGAACCACAGAAAGAGCTAAAATGAAGGCAGTGATCCGATACTCTGCCTATTGGCACCTGCAGATTGAGGCAACTCGGCCCCTAAAAAGTGGAATAATTTTTCCAGAATTGTACAGTTACTTTTTTTTTTTTTTTTTTTTTTCTCCCGTTGCGGAGCACAGGCTCCAGACGCGCAGGCTCAGCGCGCAGGCTCAGCGGCCATGGCTCACGGGCCCAGCCGCTCCGTGGCATATGGGATCTTCCGGGACCGGGGCACGAACCCATGTCCCCTGCATCGGCAGGCGGACTCTCAACCACTGCGCCACCAGGGAAGCCCAGTACAGCTACTTTTTAGTGTCGGTTCTAGAATCTTCAGCATTTTGCGCTCAGGTCCTCATATGCTGAGGCTCCTGCCCATTCCATTTGTTTGTTTTCTGGAACCTAAGTACTAATTTCTGATTCTGTGGGTTTGCATCAGCGATGAGGTATCTCCTGCTTTTCTTTAGCCGGCTAATTTACGGAAGCTGTAAATGATGTTAGCCTTGCTGTGCTAACATACCCTCTGATTCAGGGACACATCCCAAGTCCTGTTTGTGAAATTGAAACATAAAATTTGTTATGAACTGGCACAGGTATTTCATCACTTTCCTTCTTGATTCAGATTGAAAGACAGAAAGACTGTCTAATGCAGAGGCTGAAGGCATGAGCTTCGTAACTACCTCTCTGCAGTTGGTTATGGGACCTTGAGTAAACCTCTTTACATCTGTGAGTCTCAACGTTCAGATCTGTTAAATGGGAAGTAGCTGTCACATATTGGTAGTCATAGTGGTAGTTTTGTAAGCATTAAATGAAATACTTGTCACGTGGGTACACCAAATGCACATGTGCTGCAGTAGTATTGTTTTTATGTTTTTAAAACCTAAATACATGCACTCATCTACCTCCTGTGCTCCTGGTAACTTCATCCTCATTCTTGGAAAACAAAAATAATCTATATACTCTGTCAGTTTCATTGAACTGAGTCTAAATCTTACCTTTGTTCCCCATCAAGGCAGCATTCATTAAGCTTCTGGTACATATTTCTGTCATATCACACGTTGTCCCACTGTAGCTGGTACACATTTCTCTCACGTTGCATGTCTCTCGTAGCAATAGATGAGACACAGTTAGGCCCACAGCAATACTTTATACGGTCATTCTCCTCTGCAGTAATGATAGCTTCTGCAAGCAGGAGTCATTCCATTTATCTCTTTAGCACAGTTTATTTGGGGTGGTTTTGAACTCATAGTAACTACCGAATAAATCCTTATTGATCAATGAATGAATTGCTATCTGTTTCCTAGGACGTGCATTAACAGTTTGAGACTCTGGCTTGGAATTTTAGAGATAAAACAGACTATAGTCAGCATGACCTATAAGCTCTTAAACAGGGTTCAGTGTATCTAGGTTCTGGTTTTGTTTTTTTGTTTTTTTAGTTCTGCTGCTTATTTCATGGAATTATGGCCAGGACACCTAGATTCTTTGGGTGCCAAATAACCAGCATAAAATAACAGCGTTAAACTAGTGAATAGTTTAAAGTATATGCAGACAGTTATCCGTCTTCCTTTCTGTGGGAGGAATGAAGTCTGATCCCAGGTGTAGCTAATTGGGGAAGAGTGCCTTGAAAAAATACTGGTGCCTGTCCTGGGAATGAGAAGGCAGAGCAGCCGTGCATATGCCACATCCTTTTCAGTCCTGAGCGTTTCTATTTCAGTAATACCATATTTCCAGTGTTATGCTGTTTCTTTTAAAAAATAATTACAATTGGACTCAGAAAGATCATATATCTTATACAAAGTTATGTATGGAGTATATAAGCGTGGTATTCCATATGTATCAAGTTCAACAGGAACGTTTCCAGGTAAAAACAGTTTTTTCCTAGCATGCATCAGTTATCTCTGTTCTTCCATTCTGCATACCGTGAATAAAAAGAGCATAAACATAATTAGAAATTCTATTAAGAATATGTTAAAACAGGTTCCTTAATTTGAAAACAGAGATAATGAGGGGAGAGTTGGAAGGAAAGGTGATCAGAATTGGCCGAGTGGAAGCATTTTAAAATACAGCTTCCTGCAAATTGGCAAGAGGGAGAGTCACAAATGCAGAGACCGTTCCTCAGAGGTCAGAACTCTTCACTCTGCCTTGGATTTTGATATTGTGGCTGCTTAGTTACGAGCCAGCAGCACCATCTAGAGGTGTACAGCAATCCTGCACACAAAAGAAACAAAAGAACGGAGCTCATCTATTTAAAAGAGCAATGGCAAAACCATTGCTTCATTTTTTCAATACATGTATATATAACCCCTTACGGAATGCCTGTAAAGGAATTGCTTCCCATTCCCATCAAGAGATAACTGCAGTGTTCATTATTGGGAACATCCAAGGCTTCATTTCAGAAGCTAAAACTTACCTCCACAACTTCCCTACTGAGAGGAGAGTCACTGACTTTCAAATCAGTTAACTTATTCCACACATTTGACTGGATACCTGCCATGCCCCAGGCTTTGCGCTAAGTACTAGGGGGACACAGACAAGAATATATTACTGACTGTCCCCCTGTACACCTAGCATATATAGCTACACCTAACCACACGGGTGAATCTTCTGTCTTATCCTTTTAAACAGTTTCTGGGTAGTAGGAGTGGGAATCTTTCCAAGCATTCATTAAATTTCAGAAATACTTGTTCTGTATAAAACCGTCAAGAACTTTTAAAACGAAATCATAGATTCAAATAAATTTAGAGTGACGGGGGGATGCTACGGTCTTAGAGTAGTTGCTATCAAACTTTGGTGTACAGGAGAATTACCTGGTAGACTTTTAATTATGATCCAGAGTTGCAGACTTCGAGCCCCAGACATTCTAATACTATACACGTGTGGTATGGCACAGGATGGTGCATTAGATTTGAATGTTTATCTGTTTTTTAAATTAGGCTTTTGGGGGAAATGCTCTAATTTTGACTCACAGGGGATCTAATTCCAGGATCATAAGCCAGAAGTGTGTTTTTAAAATTGTTGCCTCATTTGTTTCCTCATTTGTTTATTGTTTATCATTTAGACTAGATAATACCTAAGGACCACACCAATACTATAATCTGGTAGTGCCAAGTAATTAATTTACCAGTCCCTTCTCTTTACGTCTGATGAATCAGCTCCGTCACAACTTGGCTGTGGCTACATACTAGAATAATTTTAAGAATCATTCTATTAAAGACAGACCTTTAAGTTAACTAGTATCCGCAATTTTTTTTTTTTTTTTTTTTGTGGTACGCGGGCCTCTCACTGCTGTGGCCTCTCCCGTTGCGGAGCACAGGCTCCGGACGCGCAGGCTCAGCGGCCATTGCTCGCGGGCCCAGACGCTCTGCGGCATGTGGGATCTTCCCAGACCGGGGCACGAACCCGTGTCCCCTGCATCGGCAGGCGGACTCTCAACCACTGCGCCACCAGGGAAGCCCCGCAATTTGATCTAGGTTTTATTTATATAAAAACATACCATCTGGGGCTTCCTTGGTGGTGCAGTGGTTAAGAATCCGCATGCCGATGTAGGACACACGGGTTCGAGCCCTGGTCCGGGAAGATCCCACATGCCACGGAGCAACTAAGCCCGTGAGCCACAACTACTGAGCCTGTACTCTAGAGTCCGCGAGCCACAACTACTGAAGCCCTGTGCCTAGAGCCCGTGCTCCGCAACAAGAGAAGCCACTGCAATGAGAAGCCTGCACACTGCAATGAAGACCCAACACAGCCAAAAATAAATAAAATAAATAAATTTTTTAAAATGTTAAAAAAAAAACCATACCATCTGAGAGTATTTGTGTAGTGAGCCCCTTGTTAGATTCAACTGGAATCCATTATATTAGCAAACTCACAGCTGTGAGGCTGTGTGGGTGCAAGGAAGCTGAAAATTAGAAACTTGAGTGGATTTCAATACCTAATTCCACACCAAACATAGGCAAATTAGAGCTGGGGAAAAAATCCTTCTAAGTTGAAGGCAATTTAGCTTTCACTCTTTCACATTTCGGCAGCCCCTGTTTTGAAAGATGTCCAAGTGTAAGTCTGTGGGATTTAAAGAACTGAGCTTTTCGAAAGAAACTTGTAAAACGTCTGTGATGATAAGTATCTTTCATGTATCTCCTCTCCTCTCCTCTTCCTTTTATTCTCATGGAAAAAGGCCCCATTCTATCTCAGTTGAACCATTAAACTAGCCTGGTAGTGAATTACCCTGATGACATTCTCAATCCCCAAACTCCCCAAATTTAATTTCCATAGCTCCGCCATGGAGAACTTTCTACACTGTCAATATGATTGTGTCACTTATGTAAAATCTTTCAGTAGCTCTGCACTGACTTACGAACAGACTCCAAATTGGTAGCATTCATCTGTGATTTGACCTCATGCTTCTCACCTCAAATTCAAATTTCAGATGTGCTAAATTTCCCAACTCTTATAACTCCTTGACACCTCCATGACTTTGCACCATTTTAACCTCCTGACTGTGATTTGTGATTTAAAAATTTTTTTAAAATTATTTTATTTATTTATTTTGGCTGCGTTGTGTCCTTGTTACTGTGCGTGGGCTTTTCTCTAGTTGCGGTGAGCGGGGGCTACTCTTCATTGTGGTGTGTGGGCTTCTCATTGCGGTGGCTTCTTTTGTTGGGGAGCATGGGCTCTAGGCGCGTGGGCTCAGTAGTTGTAGCTCGCAGGCTCTAGAGCACAGGCTCAGTAGTTGTGGCGCATGGGCTTAGTTGCTTCACAGCTTGTGGGATCTTCTTGGACCAGGGCTCGAACCAGTGTCCCCTGCATTGGCAGGTGGATTCTTAACCACTGTACCACCAGGGAAGTCCCATGGTTTGTGATTATTACCAGGATAATTCAGCTCAGCCATTACCTGCCCTCTGGAAAAGCTTTCTCAACTCCTCAGGCTATGTTAGATGTCCCTTCTCTTGGGTTTCTTTTAGAAACCTATACATTCTACCATGAGAGATGCATAGCATACAAGAAGAAACAAGATGAGTGGTTTAACTCTAATAGTCTAAAAAACCACAGGGTTTCTAATTCTTGTAATTATCATTAGAATGTGAGTTCGTCCAAGGCAGAGAATACAATTAATTTTATAGTATTCTCTAATTTTAATCTCAGTGATTACATGTTTAATACATTCATGAACACTCCTATTTGCCTCTGTTTACCATATGATCTTGACTCTTACCTATAGTTATTCTTAAAAAATCGAGTTCCAGAAATACAAGTTTAGGGCGGAAAAATCTCAGGGAAATACTGGAGTTGCAATGGATGGAAGATACTTTAGTTTCAAAGAAATATTAGAAAACTCTTGTAGAATTAGTATAAGTTGTTTATTAGTCATTTCTTAAATTTTGAAAACTGAAATATAACATAATTTTAATCTTTATTGATATAATTTGGAACTGCAAAGAAATCAGTATCTTGCTGGCATCAAGTTTCACTTGTTAGAATATTTGATCCTCCTGGGTTACCAAAGCTAGTCATAATATAGATATTGTTATTTTAATATATTTTATGAGAGAAAGAGCCAAATTTCATTAATTAAAAAAGCCCTGGCTCACATGGAAGCAACCTAAGTGTCCATCAACAGATGAATGGATAAAGAAGATGTGGCACATATATACAATGGAATATTACTCAGCCATAAAAAGAAACGAAATTGAGTTATTTGTAGTGAGGTGTATGGACCTAGAGTCTGTCATACAGAGTGAAGTAAGTCAGAAAGAGAAAAACAAATACCATATGCTAACACACATATATGGAATCTAAAAAAAAAAAAAAAACTCATGAAGAACCTAGGGCAAGACGGGAATAAAGACACAGACCTACTAGAGAATGGACTTGAGGACACGGGGAGGGGGAAGGGTAAGCTGGGACAAAGTGAGAGAGTGGCATGGACATATATACACTGCCAAATGTAAACTAGCTAGCTAGTGGGAAGCAGCTGCATAGCACAGGGAGATCAGCTCGGTGCTTTGTGACCACCTAGAGGGGTGAATAGGGAGGGTGGGAGGGAGGGAGACACAAGAAGGAAGAGATATGGGGATATATGTATAACTGATTCACTTTGTTATAAAGCAGAAACTAACACACCATTGTAAAGGAATTATACTCCAATAAAGATGTGAAAAAAAAAGTCACAAGGAGGAAAATTTGTAACTATGTATTGTGACAGATGGTAAGTAGACTTACTGTGATCATTTCACAGTATATACAAATATTGAATCACTATGTTATACACCTGAAACTAATATAATGTTGTATGTCAATTGTATCTCAATAAAAAATCCTCTCTCCTTGAACAAAAAAAACAAAACAAAACAAGACAACAACAAAAAGACCTGGCTCAAATGCAGGTCAGTAAAACATATAGGCAACCTTTGTATTTAAAGACAGGAAATCCCATCAGTCAACACCAATGCAAAACTTGAACTTCCAAGTGTCTCCTCTCTGATGGACTTGGAAAGAGTGCAGTGCTGATAATCCCTTCACTCATTTCCTTTAACAAAATATGACTCAAATTTGACAACATGGTATCTTTGATATTCTTTAGATTCCATTTGCCTGTGAGTTTGAAACTAATGTTAATTGACATTAAAAATTTTTTCTCCTGTCTTCCCATACTTCAGCCCTAAATTCACTGTCAAATTTCTCAATCTTTTTTTTTTTTTATAAATTAAAAAATTTTTATTTTTGGCTGCATTGGGTCTTCCTTGCTGCGCGCGGGCTTTCTCTAGTTGCGACGCGAGGGCTTCTCATTGCAGTGGCTTCTCTTGTTGTGGAGCACGGGCTCTAAGTGCGCGGGCTTCAGTAGTTGTGGCACACGGGGTCTAGAGCGCAGGCTCAGTAGTTGTGGTACACGGGCATAGTTGCTCTGCGGCATGTGGGATCTTCCCAGACCAGAGCTTGAACCCGTGTCCCCTGCGTTGGCAGGCAGGTTCTTAACCACTGCGCCACCGAGGAAGCCCAAATTTCTCAACCTTTATCCCCCTTTTTTATCCCTGCCTTTTCCATGTTACCCCTGTCTCTGAAATGCCCCTTCTCTCTGAGGCTCCTGATCAATGACCACTGTATTTATAGAAAAGCAATTTGGCAATATGTATTAAGACATTAAAAATGTCCAAATGCTTCTTCTCATTTTTGATTCTCAGGAGTCCACTCTATTGTAACATTATGGATACAGGAAAATCTTTGAATAACAGCGATTTTAATGATAGCTTAAGTTATAAAACAGTTTATAAATTGAAAACAATGAAAGGGTAATGGTGAATTAAATAATTATCAATTCTCAGGATAGAAAACTATAAAGATACTAGAATCTTGTCTGTGAAAAGTTTGTCATAAAATTGCCAAACACTAAACTGGAGGAAAGGCGACAAGATGTAGGAGTATCTTAATTTAAAAAGAATAGAATATAGAAACACACAAATATAATAAAGTAGAAAAAATAAGAGCAATTTATAAAATAAAGTGTTGAAAAATATGATTACCTATGGATCTCTTAACAGAGTGATTTTACTTTCCTTCTAGAATTTTCCCCACATTTTCTATGTTGGACATTTGTTATTCTTCTAATGATTGAAAGAAAATGTGACTGTGAAACTAAGATACAGAGTGATAGGGCTTTTAGACATTTTGTTATTGTAGGATCATGACATTCAAATTAACATCACGTTTGGTTTTTGTGTCCTAGAACCTAGAAGGATTTTAAGATCGATTGATCAATTGATCTGTCTGTCTACCTACCTATTTATATGTATCTATTTCCGGTTCTCCACCTCGTACCTGTTATTTTGAACCATTCATTATCCATTGACCAGGCCATTTCTTAACACATTAATTATTCTCTTGGATTGATGAATGAACTTGCTTATTATTTATTCTTAGAGCATATTCAAGATGTACCATATCTTAGTGAAAAGTACCTGAACTCTGGAATCAGGCACCCAGACTTAAATATCTTTGCCATTTATTAAGATGTCTTTACAAAACTTGTTTCATCTCACAGAGCTGAAAGTTTATCAGATAAACTTGGGAGTTATAAAGAAGGTAGGGTAGGGCTGGCGCAGTGGTTGAGAGTCCACCTGCCGATGCAGGGGACACGGGTTCGTGCCCCGGTCTGGGAAGATCCCACATGCCGCGGAGTGGCTGGGCCCGTGAGCCATGGGCCGCTGAGCCTGCGCATCCGGAGCCTGTGCTCCGCAACGGGAGAGGCCCGCATACAGCAAAAAAAAAAAAAAAAAAAGGTAGGGTAAAAGAAAAAAGGAAGTGAACACAGGTAAAAGTTCCTAGCATAGAGGAAATCTTGCATCAATCGATGAAAATTATACCCCCTTGCTCACTGGGCCCACTGTTTATATAGGGTCCAAGGCATATTTTTCATAACCAGGTAGAGAGCAGGCATTAGATAGGAACAACTTAACCATATTCCAGATTCTGGTTCTTGGGGGACATTGTTCTTCATTTTATTTTATGTGCTCCTCTTATGATAACCTGATGTCATGGATATATGAATGGAATTAGTTGAGGATTTTTCCCTCTGAGTTTGGCCTGATATCTCATGAGTCTCAGGAGGTATCTATCAGAGTCTCACAAAGTGGGACTTCCCTGGTGGTCCAGTGGTTAAGACTCCACACTCCCAATTCAGGGGGCATGGGTTCAATCCGTGGTCAGGGAACTAAGGGTCCCACGTGCTAGATCCTAGATCCTTGATCCTTGATCCTAGAACTTCTGATATGTTATCTCTCCAGAAATGACAGGCTTAGAGGAAAACTTCAATCTAAGACACAGTGGAATGCCACAGTGAAATACAACTGCAGGGAAGATAGCTTAATGGATACGAGCGTGCCCTCTGCAGTCAGACTACACAGGTTTGTAGTCAAGGGGCTACTTATGTGTGACTTTGGACAAATGGGACTATTTATTGGAACTTTAGTTTCCTCATCTGTAAAATGGTGATAATAATAGCAACTATCGTATAAGGATGATATGAAGCTTCGGGGATAGAATCTACGTTAAGGGCTGACATAAATGATCAGTGTGTTTCAGTAAATATTATCATGGTCAGCTTAACACATATAGTTAACCTGAGGCTAAAAGCAAATGTGGTTATTGTTTTGTCTTTTCATTCTTATCAAAGCATATAGACAGTGGTAAGTACAAAATAAATGGGTGTTAAAATATCTTCATTTGGGGAAGAGACTAGAAATGGCTGCAGAAATTATTGTTATTGTCAAAGAATGCTCAGTTAAGTCCGTATGTAGAGGCATGTAGATAAACAACCAAGTAATGGCTTCTGGACGGGAGCAGTCACTTAAGTCTCGACTGTGTAGGGGAGAAGTCTAATAGGTTTGGAATCCTGTGGCATTGTCCTATGGCATTCTGTATTTCCCCTATCAGAGCAATTGTTCCACTTTATTGCTTACCTTCCCTCTCCCTCACTAGACACTACATATCGTTACTGTCTTGCATATTGCCTGGAAGCGAGCATACCTTTCATAAGAATTTACCAAATAGATGAAAGACACACGTTCCAATGGATCAGTATAGCTTAGACTTAGAAACGCTATCGAGACCTTCCTATGGACCATATTACATTAGAAGCCATGGTAGCATGTGGAGAGGCTGCCCAACACAGTACCCGGTACTCCTTAGAGACTTACCAGAGAAAGTGACTCTCAGTTGACTTTTGAAAGAAAGAAAAGAGAGATTTGGAAGATATTGCAGGCAGAGAAGAAAAAATGCAACTTCGTAAAGAATGGCTGATCTAGAGTCTGGTATCAGCCTGCATCTGTGGCTTTAGTGTGGAGTTCACAGTGGAAAAGCACGCAGAGGCAGGATATGCAGCTGAGGAACAGTGTAGGCACAGGACAGACCATGAAGCACCGAAGAAATTCTGTACCAATAAAAAAAGGGCATACCTCCCACTGCTAAACAGTTTGTTTACAAAAATTCCCACCCTCACAGATCTTGATTGGGTATGCAAGAGAAATGGCCAGAAAAGTTTGCTTTATTTTTTTAACAAATTTACCAGGTGATTCTGATTTAAGGATCATGTTTGAAAGGTACTGCCTGATGAGGCTTTTAAAAAAGCAATTATTAATATTAGTTGGTTATACTCCCTTTGGATATTTCAAAACTGTGTCCCTTCCTGTACATACCCACAGTGAACCCTTTGGTAAATCTTATACAATTAGGTGTGTTTTAAAAATATTTTCTAACTACTAGACACTAGATTCCTTTTACAATTTTCTTTCTATTTATATAATTCCTCTAACACGGGCGATTCTTTTTCTTACCAAGTTTCCCATAAGGAAAAGCGTGACTCTTCCACCCCCACTCCCCACCCCTCACCCCTCACAGCCCTTTGACTTATCTAAGCTTTTAAGTTTCAATCGAACTGGGCTCAAATGCTATTTCTGCAAATAGCCTGACCTTGCCAATCACTCTTCCTCCTTTTGGATAATATATGACACCTTCTCATATCTCCTCACCCGCTGCCTTTCACAGTCTCACCAGGGGTTTCCCTTGGACTTTGTTCCTCAACCCAGACAGTTCCTGGTTCTGCACTTTTTGCATTTCCCAGGGTGAAAAGCACTCTATGTTACCTGACTATATTAAGAATGAAATGATCTCCACTTGAAGAGACACATGATGGCATGACATTCAGATGAATACAGATGGTGGAGGTGAGGCTTCAAAGATACAGTCCAGTTGGCAAACCTCCTCAACAATGTAGGTTATTGAATCAAAACAAGGTTAAAAGCCCATATTTCTATTCTGGGAGCTATAATTTTTCTTAACAGGCATATTAATGCATGCCCCTTATTTAAGCAATTAGATTTTCATTTTTGGGGGGGTATGGAGAAAGTTTGTTTATTTATGCTTTTTCCAAGGCACATTTTATATATATATATATATATATATAGAGAGAGAGAGAGAGAGAGAGAGAGAAAGAGAGAGAGAGAGGGGGAGAGAGAGAGAGAGAGACATAGAGACATAGAGACATAGACCCTTAGGCTAGGAAAGAAATTGAAAAGGGAAGAGATAATACTGAATAATACATATCTCTGTAAAATGTGACATCATGACTCATTGGAATATAAGCTCCATGAAACAGGGACATCACCTGTTTTGTTCACTGAATTATCTCAGCTTCCTGGATCAGTGCCTGAGAGTGCCCTTTAATAAGTATATGTTGAATAAATGAAAAAAATAAATGAAAGTCATGTTAAAATGTCTGGTTCATATGAGGTCCTTAAATGACAGCCATTGCTTTTTACTGTAACTAAAACTACTTTAATACTAAAATACTAATACTACTATAATAATTACTACTGCTTTTTTGTAAATGAAAAGTAGTCCACAGTAGCTTGAATACATTGTAATGAATAAAAATAGAAGGGATGTATGTGAGAATGATCAGGTACATTAGATAAAAATTACAAAGGGTAATGTATATCAAGATAAAACTGTATAGATTTTACACTGTAAGCACTGGGAAGAAATTTTCTATGTATGTGTGTCTTAAACATGGGAGTGGCACAAAGACATGTATGCGTAAGAAAGATGACTCTAGCTGTGATATGGAAGAAGCACAGTGAGAGTGGAAGAAAGAATGGAAAGTAGGGAAAGAATGAAAAAAGTTAGAGGTAATGAACTGAACCAAAGCAGAGGGAGAAAAATTTACTTTGGATTTAAATTTCTAATGTTTTATAAAGTTATTAATAGAAAGCATTATTAATTACAATATTTGCATATTCACTGGTAGAATATAAGCAGAAAAAGAATAAGATATGTCTTAAATAGAAGCTCTGTCTTTAGTTTATGCTAATTCTGTGGCTGGTCACCAGTTCTAGGCAGGGATCGAGCGGAATCGAGGAAGTCATGATTTTTGTGTAGGAAAATCCATCAGAGTTTCTGAAGGCAAAATAGCCCTTACTTTGTAAATACGGTAAAGATTCCATCTGAATTCCACATACAAAGAAATTATATTACTTCATCTCTAGCAGTAGGTTGCTGTTTGACATTCAGATTTGTAAGGCAAATTAAGAATCTTAGCATTTGAACCAATTTTGGAAGAAGACACTTTGTCCAAATGTCTGTTCCAGTTATGGAACCAGTTCTACAACATCCTGAGAAGTAGAAATATGCAATATCGCCTTAAATGTCTTCAGGGCGAGAAAACTGACAATGTCATAGAGCTGCCCATTATTTTATTGACTCTCTCTGAGTATAAAAATGGCTCTAGTGAGCTAAACTATGTCTCCTTAGAAATTCAGCTCATTGTTTCCATCTCCTCCCTCCTATAAAAGCTCTACTCTCTCCTAATTCTCTTTCTCAAAAGTAAGCATGCCCAGTTCTTTCCATAATATTTAAATGGCATGATTTCTGGAGTCTTTGCCCAACATTCTTGTTCTTCTCTGTTTGTATTCCAGGTTGCCAGCATGCTAGTAAATAAATGCCAACGTTTGAAAAGTTTCACTCTTGGGACTTCCCTGCTGGTCCAGTAGGTAAGAGTCTGCGCTCCCATTGCAGGGGGCCCGGGTTCTATCCCTGGTTGGGGAAGTAGGTCCCTCACGCATGCCGCAACTAAGAGTCCGCATGACGCAACTAAAGATCCTGCATGCCGCAACAAAGATCCCATGTGCCGCAACTAAGATCTGGGGCAGCCAAAATAAATAAATTAATAAAAAAAAAAAGTTTCCCTCTCGGCCCTCGGTAATGCCTTTACTACATAGCAATCAAGTTGTTCTTAAAACATAAATCTTCTGAGAATACCCTCCTACTAAAACTCCCAATAGCCATATAACACGCTGTAGGAAAAGACCAAAATCTTTTCACCAGCCTGCATGCTCTTGGCACACTTTACTTTTCTCTTCAGCTCCATTTTGCATATATATCCCGGTGTTTAGTACGTTATGGTCACGTTGGCCATCTCTGTGCTTAATATGCATCAAGTTCTTTTCCAACCCAGCACCTGTGCACCTATTCCCACTACCTCTTTTCTTGTCTTCTCTTTTCTTGTCAATTCCCTCTCTTCCTTTAAGCCTCATCTTGACAACCACCTCCCTGATTCCGATGGATAGGTGTTACATTGTTTTACAGTGCCTCCTGTTAATCCTTAGTATATTTAAGGTACTATTAAAAGTACTCTTGGTACTTAACTACATTTGTGTCATTCTTTGCTTAACATCCCCTTCACCTACTGGGCAGTAAGCTCTATAAGAAATACGTGTATTGTGTTCCCCAGAGCATCCTCAGCAGGAAACACAGTTCTAGACACGTAGTAGAACTTCATGAATATTTATCAAATGGGTCCAAATTAATTTTTTTTCTCACAAAAGAATATCCAAATCATTACTTATGGGGCAGAACAGCATAATGCTTAAGACTTCAGGCTGGGGGGGGTGAAGTTCTGTAAACCACCTAATACCTATGTGATTTGGGGAGAAGCTACTCAAACTTAAAATTTTCAGTCTTTTCTTGTATAGAATGGAATTAACAATCATGTCTCCCTCCTAAGCATAGTATGGCAATGAGAAGAATTACATGTAAATCTCTGAGCACAGTTCCTAGCACAGAGTAAGCTGTGGTTAGTTATGGTTATTTGTCTTCCAAGAGTCCTATGTGGACTGGTAAATATTGAGTGTTTGCTAATAGTTGTTGGATGAATGGATTCCAGTCACACTGTACGGATGCCCAGGGAAGAGTTTGAAATAGGAGTCAAGATACATGTATTTCACTTCTGTTTCCACCAGGGAGTGTGTTTGTGGCACCATGCAGTAGCGCTAATGAATGAACATTTTTGAGCCTCAGTTTCCTTAAATATAACAACAAAAAAAAGTTAGAGCAGAATCTCTCCACACTGTCATTTCAGCACTGAAATGTTATGGGTGAAATATGCTTTGTAGACAAGACCTTATATCTGTAGTATTATTTGAGACACGTTTGGAATATCTACTCGTCTCACACTTGCTCTAAGGCTCTGTTTATGCAAGTAAATTGAAGAGGAGACGCGAGCCTATTATAGAGCAGAATCTGGGAAAAGGGAACTCATTTGACCTGAACTGTCTCCATCAATACCCTTCCCATGGCGATGGCTCAACTCCTCATTTGACAATGTAGACAGAGCCCTGAGGAAGGTTTGAGGGCAAATACAGATTGAGATAGGGAAACTTGCAAAACACATGCTCACTGCAAACTGTTTGATGATAGGGGATTGTATGCTGGATGAGAGCATCGTGTTTTGATTTAATGTAGTTTAATTTGCTAAACTCTACTTAGCTGGCAATATCTGCTACTGGTTTTGATTATACAATCAAAATGGAAGTTTTCGAGAAGAGCACCAAATTTACGTGTGGAGTGCGTGGAAATTTAACGTGCCTCCGAGTTCCAAATGTTTTCTATGTCATGTTGCATACAAATGGGAAATGCTTTTATGAGTTAACAAACCATAGCAATGGAATTGGAATTAGAGGACCAATTTTTTTTTGGCTAAGTTGGCTCTCCGTTGCTGTGCACGGGCTTTCTCTAGTTGTGGGGCTACTCTTCATTGCGGTGTGCAGGCTTCTCATTGCGGTGGCTTCTCCTGTTACGAAGCATGGGCTCTAGGCATGCGGGCTTCAGTGGTTGCAGCACGCGGGTTCAGTGTTGGCGGTGCACGGGCTTTAGGGTGCGTGGGCTTCAGTAGTTGTGGCACATGGGCTTAGTTGCTCCGTGGCATGTGGGATCTTCCCAGACCAGGGATCAAACCCGTGTCCCCTTCATTGGCAGGCGGATTCTTAACCACTGTGCCACCAGGGAAGTCCCTAGAGGACCAATTTTTGAAGTATAGTCTTCCATAGAGAGGTTTTGCGCAAGTCACCAATATATTCTAATATTTTCCACGTTTCTTGAAACTCCCAAGATCTCTTGGCCTCCTTATAAATTCTTCAGATATGCTGTCCTCCTTACAAATTGCAGGACTTTACTTTGGCTGCTCTATCTACTTAGGTCATTTTCCTATCAACCCCATTTTTGGGAAGGGGTTCTGGTCAATTTCTATTTAAGTTTTAGGTTTTAAATTCTAATTCCTCAAAATGGACTTTCTTTTAGTCTTTGGTCTATTCCAGCAACTCCCTTCTTATCTTGTTTCAACTTGTAATTCTTTTCAAAAAGGACTTACCACAGTTACAGTTTATAATTAGCTATGTGCTCATACATGTACCTTTAATTTGACTCTCCTTTCATTAGACTAAAGAGACTATGAACACAAGAATTATTTCTGCTTTGCGCAGAGCTGGATTCCCAACAAAGCTCAGAGCAGGCACTCATATCTCTGGTTCCTGAAGTACTGGGTGACATGTTATATGCAAGGCCCAGGGTGGGTAATCAGTAAAAACATTCTTTGAACAGTTGACTTGGGGAGGTCACTCCTCTGACCCCCTTTTTTTGCCCTATCTGAGGAAGTGCTGAGTGGAATGATTCCCCATGTTCTATCATACAGAGTGTAAAGAGGCATCATCTTCTGATTTGTGAAGAAATATTTTTGGTCTGAAATGGATTACCTTCCTTCATTATTGTCCATTTTCCATCATGTCTCTAATTCACTAACAATAAGATAATCATGTTCTTCTAAATTTCGAAACTGCATAACAGCGTATTAGAAGACGTTTTAAACAGAATCCCTAAACTTAATTCTGTCCCCAAATCACTCTTCAGATCATGTAAACAACTGGGCATCTTTAGTGCTTAGGTAAAATTGTGCTTCTGTTGTATGTAAAATGAGAAATGATAAGAAAGATACCGCTTCTTGGTCTAAATTTCCCAAGTTTCAAATTGTTTTGTAACTGGAGCAATCTGGCAAGAGGGAAAAGGAGCATGTGTGGAGATTTCTTGCTGATGGTGACAGAGCCTTGGCAAGTGTCAGAGGTAAATTGCTAGTGAGAGGTTGCTCATGGCAGTGCTGTGTCTCCAGGGAAGAGGTTGAGGTTGAATCTTATCATGGGCAGTATTTGAATTCGATACATGGCAGGGTGAGTGGGAGTGGCGGTGCTATCTACCTTTTGCACACCTGTTCTCTTTGTGAGATTAAAATGTTTGCTTGGTCACTTTCATGTTTATTTAATCAGGGTATACTTACGTATCTTAGAAAAGGCAGGTAAATCACATCCTAAACTAATGTGACAGCAAAGACAAATTATACTTACCTGAATATTCAGAGCTTTTTCTGATGAGACAAGTTACATGAAAAAAATGTAAATTTGTTTATTCTTTAAAGATATAAAAATGGCAGTTTATGCAAATTAAGTGAATGAGATTCCCAAATATAAAACCACAGGATTTTATGATTCTAACTACATTTTAATCAGAAGAAGAGATCCCTTAAATAAAAACCCTTTAGTTAATTTAGGTGTGATAAAAAACTCAGAAATATACTGATGTTCACTGTAAATTTCGTCCTGGTATTTACATTATGGAACATTTGCTGCTACAACAAATAAACAGAGTGAGTTTGTGTTAATAGCTCTTCTTTCACTATTGCTTTTCCTGGAATTCAAGAACCAAAAGTAGGAGAAAGAGATGCCCCGGAACTCACCTGGAATTCAAATTTATTTATATTGATAGAAGCATTAGTTTAATAAATAAGAACATTCTTATCTTGCCTTACAGGGTTGTCTTGAAACTCTCCTGATGGAAGCCAAAAAAAAAAAAAAAGATGAGTTGAGAGGTTTACTAATAAATGGAGAAAATACAGGTTTGGAAAAGGCTTGTGCCTGTTAACTCCATTTCGGTGTCCAACAAGCTCAACTGGGACTTAAATGCAAGTCTTGGTGAGTAAATTAGAACAACAGCATGCCAATGAGAAATGAGAGAGATAGTCATTGCACGTGGACCTGAGAGGCGCAAAAAACATGATGGTGATTGTTGTGCTAATGTTTGCCGGAGGTGTCCTGCAAGCCTGAGCAAAGTCAGTTTCATCTCTTGAAGTCTGCTCCTTAATTGACACAAAATGCAAGTCCCTGGGATGAGATTTGGCTGCTACCTTAAGGGCTGTGGGTGCTTTATCTTAATGTTTTATTGATGGAATTCTGCTGTGCCCATCACTGGGACAGCATCAGGAGACTCATTAGTGAAACCAGCTCTCAGTTCCAGAGATCCTTTACTGATCCTCTTTGCTGATTTAAAAAGCAGTAAAGAGAAAGAGGGATATGAGCAGTGGCTAAAGGGTTATTTTCTACAGGAAGTCGTGAACTGCTTTTGACATTCCCTTGTTGTAACTAGGATTTTATTTTATTTTCTACTTTTACCTGTGGTTCCCCAAGAAGGAACACTTCTACAAATTGAATCTCTCTCCCTAGACAGGTTTTTTTCCCTCTTAAGCTGTGGCCAGTGTATACTCTGACTCAAATATGCTGAAGACTTGTAACTTTCTGAATAATCTACCTTGTCAGTTTAGAACAGTATTCAAAAATGTAAAAATTAGGGTTTTATTAATATCATGACTTTATATATCCTACATATTCACTAGGTATGTGTCCTTAAATTTCTTGGGTAATCTTCACCCCATAAACATAGATAATTTTTGAGAAGGATAATTCATCATTTAACTACATGTTCTTTGATCTCTTTACTTTTATAGGATTCTTCCTATAAACACAGTCCAAAATTGGAGAATAAAATCCTTTCATCAGGTAATTTCCAAAATTTTACTTCTGAAAATGTCATGTCATGTGCTAACACTGTACATAGACACCAAAATATTTTTAAAAGACAATAGGCACAGTATGCAAAAGATATCAAGAGCTATAAAACTGTACATATCCATAGGTTAATAGAATTTAGGAAAAGAAGATTTAGAAAACTTAAAAGAAGCATAAAGCAAAGACCTTTATCCTCCCTTTAGTAAGAATATTATGTCAGAACTGATTATGATAGCTCTACATATATTACTTTAATAAATAAAATTAATTTTCATTCGTTGGCATAAGATTCAGGTACCCCTACTTAATAATGATTAAATATTAATGAAATTCAAAGATAAAGAGTGTTTCTAGTCATTGTGAGATACTTCTAGGCACCTGGGATACATAGGCCACATCCTAATCCCTAGTACCTGTAAATATGTTACTTTATATGTCAAAAGTGACTTTTCAGATGAGAGTAAGGTTACAGGTTTTGAAAGAGGGGTGCTTTATCCTAATCACATGCATTCTGAAAAATGATGGAAGAAGAGAGATGTGATATAAAAAATATTAGACTTGCTGTTACTGGCTTTGAAGATGTAGGATGGGGCCATTAGCCAAAGAAAGTAATGAATAGCCCTCATCTTATAAGCAGCAAGAAAAAGAAGGACCTGGTTCCTACAACCCCAAGAAGCTGTTATGCTAACAACCCAACGAGCAAGAAATAGATTCTCCCCTGGAGCCTCCAGGATGGGATATGATTTGCTGACACCTCGATTTTAGCCTGATGAGATTTGTTTCAGATTTCAGACGTAGAAAACTGTAAGATAATATATTTGTGTTGTCTTAAGTTTGTAAATTTTGGGTAATTTCTTATGCAGCAACAGACAACTAATACAGTATGTTATATATTTTGTCTTTTGCAGAATGGCCCTTACACAGTGTTTTCTGAATACCCACTGATAAAGAACTTTAATAAGGTTCTACAGTGAAAGTACAGTCATGAAATATTCTCATACATATGAATTAGTCAAACTGACAGGGTTTGAAGTGGGGTGTTGAGGATGGTGTTCCATGCAGCTGATGGATTAACTATTAAAATAATGTTTTTAGATAAAGCAATGGGATTACAAAGAAAGTTAATTATGTTGAAATAAAATTGTCCAAGTGTTTTAATTATGGCATAGAAATATAAGTGCTTCCTCATTAACATACTAAATAATCTCTTAAGTACTGTAATTTTTAAGTAGCATTATTATAAACAATATTTCAAGGTGTTTAAAACACAGTAATAAGATAAGAAAACATTTGTGGTAGCCACAAATGACAGTGTATTAAAGACTCTGTGCTTTGTTTCCTTCATTAAACATAAAACAAAAAATACTAAATTAGGTGTATTTTTTTCCCCTCTGAATTCACAGAACTCCTAAATTCTATCATAAACACATGGATAAGAATTCCTTCTCTATGTTAATGGACTGATTCGACTCCAAATCAACCAGTGAAAAGTGACCTCTTAGAGATGATCGAAGAACAGGTATATTTTAAAGACTATCAACAGTTTATCTCTGAGTAACGTGAACCTATCACATTTTGGAGAACAGCTGGAATAACCATTTTCCTCAGCTCTTATCAGAATAGTAAATCCTTGATAGGTTAAGTAAACCAAATGGCACCCTCTTGTTTTACCCTTTGCTTATGATGGCAAAATTGAATTTTACAAATTTTAATGATCTCATTTTCTTTCAACATCTCATGTTAGTCACATGGAAAAGTGCCCTAAAACCAACAACAAAATAGGTGCTGTGTGCTGTGACACAAATATGATAATTGCACTCGAGATGCTCACAAACAGAAGTGAAATTAGGTATGTAAAGAAGTAATTGATAATACAGCAGGTAAACCATATGTATACTTTATTAGGTCTGTGAGGGAGTGATGGGGTTGGATGGATGGGGAAGCCAGAAACAGTTATGTGTGATTAGGCACTTGTTCAGAGAAGAGGTGAACTGAGCTGGTTCCTGAAGACTAGATACCCTGTAGATCAAGATTTTTCAACTTCACACTGTTGACATTTTGGCCTGAGTAAGCCTTTGTCATTGTAGATCGTCCTAGGGATTGTACAATGCTTGGTAATATTCTTGGTCTTTAACTACTAGATGCCAGTATCCTGTCCCCCAAGTTATGGCAGATGTGTCCAGATAGTTCCAAATGGCCCTGGGGAGCAAAATCACCCCTGAGCTGAGAATAAGTGCTCTAGGACCATGGTATACTCAAAGTATACTATAGGTCTCAACAGTATTAGCGTCACCTGGAAGCTTGTTATAAATACACAGTCTAAAACCTTCATTTTCACAAGATTCCTTGATGATTTGAATGTACATTGATTTTGAGAAGCATCCTTCTAGGCTGAGAGGCCTCCCAGAGATAGGAATAACATGTACATTGGCAAGAGGGCACGCCATAGAGAAATTCAAGTGGTTGGAGTGTACAGCAAGGGTGGGACGCAAGCCTGGAGAATCAAAGAGCCAGAAGACAACTCACCTTGACAAGCTCGTAAAAGCATCCAGATACTCTCTGGGGAAAGGGAATCAGTGAATGGTTTTAATCAGAGAAAGAATCCGATCAGATTTGCCTTTAAAATATAATTTTATGTGTGTGCAGCTCTACTGTCACTTTAATTCAATGAGTAGACTAAGGAATGGGTGATTTGTGAATTTCTTTCATATCACACCTCAAATTAGCAACTGTTAGCTTTTCTGGTTAATTTAAGAAGATGACCTCTTCTGATCAAAGCAGCACAATGATGGTACAAGCAATTGTCAGGAAAAACTGCAGAGCAACATTCAATATTTCTTTAAGAAGGAAGTCGTGTAATGTCTGGAGAGACATCAGGTTAAGATTAAATCTTTATATCATGTTGAGATGGGTTTCCTGCTGTTCTAGAAATTAATTTGAGTTAATCATGATCTTTCCACCCTTTGTCATCCTTTTCTCCATAGCTGAATTAGTCGATAGCACAGCAGCCCTACAAACTGGGAGGCCTGATTTTTGAGTTTGGCCTGAGGATAGGAAGTCAAAAGCTGGCAGAAGACGGATGCTTTGCAGAGGTGACAAATTTCGTTTCCTGGATAAAGTTGCTGACTGCAATGTTCCAATTGGAGTAGCTTATCTGCCTCTCCAGATGTTGAAATAATGACAGATGCTCAGAGAAAGCTTGACAAGAGGAAGAAAAGACCCCGCTGAAGAGGCCAACCTGTTTGTATGTGGGAAAATAAAAGTAACACTTACTGAGATCCGTCTTCTGATGAGGTGTGTATATACACCATTATAGCTAAAAGATGGTGTTGCTGTACACACATCCATGGTGGGAAATTAGAGGATTTTGTGTTGTTGGAGATAGAGACAATACAGAATTATGATTCTTTTTCTCCCACAGGATTAATAAATCATTATATCACTTTATTAAATACGAAACGACCTCTGGTACCTGTGTTGAACGACAGGACACCAGTTTCTAATGACTGGATGTGTACTACTGCATTTTTCACAGCTATGGCAGATAGGTGAATTCCTTATTGTGCACAAAATTTCCAGCACTTAATACTGAAGATGTGTTCTGAAGTCATTAACTTATTTCCAGATATCTAAATGAAGTATATAATTTAACACACAGTAAACAAGTGCAAGAGAAATCTTTTTTAACAAGTTGAAATTTGGGGCAGCTGCACAATAATTCACACAATATTGATCTTGGTGATAGATTAAAGCATGAATAGGTAATAGAGTGAATAAAAAGAATGATTAAGAGTTTGATTTATCTAAAATGCACATAAGTATACAGTGTTTGAAATGTCAATGATAACTGATGTGTGTGTGCTCATGTATGTGTGTGTGTGGAGAAAACGAAAATTGTGTTGTTTTATGTGTATCTTTTTCCGTATTGTTACATCTTTGTTTTTTCCTCTCCGATTTTTTTTTTTTTTTTTAAGAGGTCATCAACCTCCTGTGAGAGAAACTTGTTCTCACCAGAGGAAAAGTCCCCAGTTGTAATATACGGTTTGTAAGATGAAAGAAACATTTCTCCAAACATTTCACCTCTCCTAAGAGGTTTCTTTGCATCTTACTTGGACTGCTGAAAGAACGTTTTCACAGTATCCTTTGCAGTAACTTTTCATTCGTGGCTGAAAAGCACTTATCATGAAATTCTTTCTGCAGTGAGTTGGAATCTGACTCTCCATTGTGGCCTCTGAACCATACTCCTCAAGTAAATCACTATATGACTGAATCTGAAAGCTGTACTTCAGCTAGATTAATGAGCTTACCAAAGAGGGGACATGGGGAAATCAGAAAGAGAGAAGAATTGTAGAGTAGTCAGGGTATGGCCTTTATAATCAGACTTGGGTTGAAACAGAACATTCCATAGCTTCCTGGTACTGTTTTGGAATGTGACACCTCTCAGACTTCCCTTAGTACCTCTAAATAAGCCACAGAGGAGACAGCACGTTTATATTACATTTGTTTACACATATAAAGAAACTAGAATGCCAGAACTTTCTGAGGGTGTAGCAAGGGCTGCTTCACAGACAATATGTTTTTCTCAAGTCCTTAAATGGGCATTTAGGGAAAAGTACAATCATTTGAGTCTTTTGAACATCCACGTGAAGTGAGTAACAGAAATGGATATATAATTAAAAAAAAAAAAATTCCTGATGAGTAAATCAGAGAATATGCTTATGTTTTCTCTTTGCTATCCATTATCTATATCGTTGGAGAAGAGATAAGGTAGGGGCTATACAAACTTATGCAATTAAAAATTATGGTTCCTTCAGGTATATTTGTGTTGCAAGATCTGTATTCCAAAATGATTTGGCCAATTACTAAATCACATTTCCAATCTGTGATACACATAACACATACTTGTTTTAGTATAGTTGGATACCCCTTGGCCAAAATGCATATGTTTTTCTGCAGTAAAAAACACTTAACAGAAAATTCACTGTCTTAACCGTTTTTAAGTGTATGATATTGTGAACTGTATGCACATTGTCAGCAATAGGTCTCTAGAACTTTTTCATCTTGCAAAACTGAAACTCCATATCCATTGAACATCAGTTCCCCATTTCTCCCTCTCCCAGCCTGTGACAACCACCATTCTACTTTCTGATTCAAAGAGTTTGGCTATTTGGGATATCTTATAGAAGTGAAATCATGCAGTATTTGTCATTTTGTGACTGGCTTATTTCACTTTGCATAATATCCTCAAAGTTCATCAATGTTGTGGTACATAACAGGATTTTCTTTTTTAAGGCTAAATAATATTCCATTGTATGTATATACTGAATTTTATTCCTCTGTTGATGGACATTTAGGTTGCTTCCATCTTTTAGCTCTTGTGAATAATGCTGCAGTGAATATGGGTGTGTATATATCTTTTAGACCCTGTTTTTAATTCTTTTGGATATATACCCAGAAGTGGAATTGCTAGAGCATATGTTAATTCTATTTTTAATTTTTCAGAAACCCCATACATTTTTCCATAGCAGCTGCACCATTTTACATTTCCACCAACAGTGTACAAGGGTTCCTTTTTCCCCCTGCATCCTTACAATCATTTGTTATTTTCTAGGTGTTCGTTTGCTTGTTTTTTTTTGTTTGCTGTTTTGCGGTACTCGGACCTCTCACTGTTGTGGCCTATCCCGTTGTGGAGCACAGGCTCCGGACGTGCAGGCTCAGTGGCCATGGCTCACGGGCCCAGCCGCTCCACGGCATGTGGGATCTTCCTGGACCCGGGCATGAACCCATGTCACCTGCATTGGCAGGCGGACTCTCAACCACTGCGCCACCAGGGAAGACCCGTTTGCTTGTTTTTAATAGTGATCAACCAAATGGGTGTGAGATGATATCTAATTGTGGTTTTGATTTGCATTTCCCAGTTGATTAGTGGTGTTAAACATCTTTTCATATGCTTGTTGGCCGTTTGTATATCTTGTTTTTTCTTTTTTTTTTAGCGGTACGCGGGCCTCTCACCGTTGTGGCCTCTCCGGTTACCGAGCACAGGCTCCGGACGCGCAGGCTCAGTGGCCATCCATGGCTCAGGGGCCCAGCCGCTCCGCGGCATGTGGGATCCTCCCGGACCAGGGCACGAACCCGTGACGCCTGCATCGGCAGGCGGACTCTCAACCACTGCGCCACCAGGTAAGCCCTGTATATCTTCTTTGGAGAAATGTCTTTTGATGTCCTTTGCCCATTTTTTAATTAGGTTATTTTGGTGGTTGTTGAGTTGTAGGTATTTTTTACATATTCTGGATATTAATACCTTATCAGATATATGTTTTGCAGATATTTCCTTCCATTCCATAGGTTGCCTTAATTTTGACTTTTATAGTGCTTTGTACTTTATGAAATATGATCATAACTTTTTTAAAAAAATTCTCTTTCAAGACATTCTTTTTATTTTATTATTTTTTAAAATTAAAAAAAATATATTTATTTATTTATTTGGTTGTGCCAGGTCTTATTTGCAGCAGGTGGCTTCCTTAGTTGTCACATGAACTCTTAGTTGGAGCACACACGTGGGATCTAGTTCCCTGACCAGGGATCGAACCCGGGCTCCCTGCATTAGGATCTCAGAGTCTTAACCACTGTGCCACCAGGGAAGTCCCTATGATCATAACTTCTATCTTGGACTTTTATATATTCCTCAATGAAATTGCAACCTAGTATCAATGGATTTTAATGTTGTAGCATTAGATTTAATACAAATATTCCCTCTACCACTTCTACCTATACCAACAGGTATATACATTCTCATTCTTTTTTTCTCTCTGTCTCTCATGTTCTTCTCCCCAGTATTTTCTAGTCTGTATTGAATTCCCATTTGAAGTTTTCACTTTTTCATGAAGTTAAAATTTATGGTAAGACACATGATATTAGTGAAAATATAATTGTGTTTAGGGAATAGTATGAAACTATCCAATTTTCATTTATAGCAATTAGAAATACCATGGGACACAATATAGGAGTTTTGAAGACTCAAATTGCATTATAAGATCAAATACCTTACTTATATATCATATTGTCTGATCTGAAAGTCTGGTCACATGGATGAAAAAGGACTCTTTGTGCTTCTTCAGAAAGCAGCAGCAGTCTGGGATTGAAATTTTGTAATATTTTAAGTTGATGGACCAAGGATAGAATATTTAGAATATGGTATCTCATAGAAATTCCAGGCCCTATGAAAATTTCTAAAAGTAGTAATAGAAAAGAAATCCAAAGAATGACCTCAATTCAATAATAGCTATAATGATATATAATACTTTGCCAGTAACTATTATACATGCTTAACTTGTAATATGTCTTTTAATCTGCACTACAACCCAATATGATTGATAGTATTATTACTCTCATTTTGCAGATGAGAGTTCAAATGTAATGGAACATGCCCATGGTTACAAATGTGGTATGTGGAAGTGAGCAGATTTGAACGCAGGAAGTCTGACAGGTTCCATGTGCTTCACTACTCCATATTAACTCCTTTTTTGCTTCCCTGCTTTAATGGCTTGAATATATTATTTATTAGATCAGCATATCAATATATAAATGAAAATTATTAATTGTCTAAAATCTGAGATTAAGAATATTTAAAATAACATGTCCTTGGAAATTGATGCCTTATGTCTGTTTTGCAAATATTTAATGTCGAGGAGCAGACAGTGCCTTTTGGTTGGAAAAGGATTTTGTTTTCATTAGAAACCTGGTTTAGAATAATTTGTCTCTTTTATAATGAGGTGAATGGCCAGATTTGCTAAATTGTGTTTCATGAGACCTAATTAAAATCAGGTGAGAGGGCAAGCATGCGTCACCATGTTGTTTTTAATAAAATGAAAATCAAATGGGACTAATTAGGGAGAGTGACAGCCTTCATTAGATTCCTTGGAGATTGCAAAATAATACGGTTAACTTTCCTGACGATCCAAGAAAATATAGAACTCGGAGCTCATCTTTAGTCACTAAAATGTTCTAAGTATAGAAGTAAACAAAATCTGAATTCTTTACTTTTCTCTGTTACTCATTACCTGTGGGACCTCAGAAGAGTTACATTAGATGAGTTTCTCTATTTACTAAAGCACAGCATTTGAATGGAAATATGTTTGTAGCCAGAGTTCTGTGTGGCAGTTGTGGCCCTAGGCCTTGGACAGCTCCCTCATGAAAAGTGCTGTAGGGGAGCAAAACCTGCCACCCCAAAATGTCTCCTTGGCATCTGGATTATTTGAATCTAAAAACACACCCAAAAGATTCAGAAAGAAACTGACCTTCTTTCTAACTGCCTGAAGAATGTAGATAGAGGATCTGTTCCAGGAAGATAACTATAGTATGCATTAGGTGTACCAGCAGGGAGGAGCCCAGCAGAGTCTGTTAAAATTCCTCTCTTTGTGTCCCTCTGTCTCTGCAGGGCCCAGCCAACATTTGTTTACCAAATATTTGTTCTTCCGTCTCCATGAGAATTGCTGTCCCCCCCTTTGAAGTCCCAAACCACTGCCCCAGTTTCCTCTTTTGTCTTTAACTAAAGATGGTGTTTAAGGTGAGGGTTTTAGCCATTTTGACAAGTTACCTAGTTCTCCTGGGTCTCTCCCACATATACCTGTTATTAAACTTTCGTTCGATTTTCTCCTGTTAACCTGTCTCCTTCAATTTAATTCTTAGACCAGCCAGAAGAACCTGGAAGAGTAGAGGAAATTTTCTTCCTCCTTGACACTGCTTACAAAATAGTTGGGGAAGAAAGATATATAAATAGACGAATAATTCTGAAATAATCACAACATATATTGGGACTTTTTCCCCCCAAAGAAATTGATGTTGGGGAGGTGTAGAAGTATGTTAATGAAGGTTTACAGTAAATGTTACCAAACTCAGGTTTGACTGCTCGCCACTTGAAAGCCAGTACTCAAGAGACAAGTGTTGGTTGGAAAGGAAAGTTTGCTTTATTCAGGAGGCCAGCAACCAGGGAAGAAGGTGGACTCATGTCCAAGAACCAACTCCGAAGATTCTGCTGGACCATGAAAGTTTTTAAAGGGAGAAAGGGAAAGTTAATTACAGTTAATCATTTGCGGATGAGGTCAGAGTCTTCCTTATCTTCCACTGTGCGCAGACTTTCTTCCGATTGGTTGGTGGTGAGGTAACAGGGTAGTGTTCCAGGACTCTTGTGCTCAGTCTGAAGTTGCCATCCTCCACCTGGGTGGGGGCCTTAGTTCCTGCAGAGGAACTGGAAGATACTGTTTTGTGTATTCATTGAGGAGGAACCAGGACCCTGCCCCATGGCTGCACAATTGTTTCTTGACTGCTCCTTCTTTGTTTCTGCATCCCCTCCCTTGCCTGATTAGCAACTGTTTGAATCTGCCCTTTGGAACTCAGTCAGGGAAGGTCAAGGAGGCTCAATGAAGCCTATATTTTTTTTTTACAAACATGAAACATGAGACCCAGAAAGGATTTGTACCCAGGAGGGCCCCATGGGGTCTTGCTCGGTTTCAGTCCTTCCTTTTCTTTGATACTTTTCAATATTGAGGAGAACAGGTGTTGAACAAGAAAGGGAATACCATTTTAGATAGGTTAATCATAAACACTTTGAGGAGCTTGGTTTTAGGGGGACTGGGTTTCATAAAGGCCTGGGAGATAGCAAGGGTCAAGCTTTCTGCTTTAGCTAAGTGACAGTTGCTCTGAACTTAATGTGAGAAGTCCCAGACACAAAATCACCTACAGGTTACATACTGATAATCGTCTCCCCAGTGAACAGAACCAGCTAGTGTGAGGTCAGGACATTTATCGTCCAGTGTCAGAGTGTGATTTCACATCCAGAGAGGCCACAGTTGCTGTAGGGACTTGAAATAGTGATGCTGCCTCACGTGATCTCAATTTCTTCATCGTTAAATTCAAAGGGTTGGTGTAATTGAATATTATTCAGCATTGAAAAGGAAACAAACTACCCACATATGCTACAGCATAGATGAACCTCAGAGTTACTATGCCAAGTGAAAGAAGTCAGGTGCAAAAGACAACATGTTGTATGATTCTGTTTATCTGAAATGTTCATAATATGGATATTCGTAGAGACAGGAAGTAGAATAGTGGTTACCTAGGGTTAGGAGTGGGAACAAAGATTGTCTGCAAATACGTATGAGGAATCCCTGGGATGAATGAAAGCTTCTAAAACTGAATTATTATGATGATTGCACAACTCTGTAAATTTACCAAAACTATTGAATTGAATAATTAAAATAGGTGTATTTTACGATATGTAAGTTGAAACTCAATAAAACTGTTATCAAAAAATATCAATAGAAAGAAAATTTGACCTAGTGGGGATAAATTCCTGAAGGCCTTCCTAGGCCTGAAATCCTCTGATTCTATGATTCCAAGTATAGTTTTCTTAAAATTGATTTTCTGTATTTTTTCTTTAGTTTTTAAATTAAATCAAGATATCCTTATTTAAGGATAATGGCCTCAACAAAGATGTTTCTATCAGTTGCTCTGAACAATGTGCAAAATGTTTGCCTGGAGCTCCTTACTGTCTTTCTACTCAGGTCTGAAAATGCTTATTTTCCTCGTCTCACTATACGCCGTGTAGTTTACTCTGACCAAATAAACTTCCTCTGAAAGGAAAAATTAGGGATACAAATTTAGACCCTACTGAATCTTTGTCCTCTAAGTGATCTAATTCTTAAGATTTTCGGAAGATTTATTACCCTTTCTAAAATGAGCTGTGGAGGTCTACACCTTAATTAAGATAATTTAAGTATTATTACTTAGGTCTTCTGAAGGGAAGGGATTCTGCTCTGTTTCATAATAATCAGCTTCTTCTAGGGGACAGTGAGCAACATGAATCATCAGTGTTCTTAGCAGAAGTTAATTTTGCTTGTTAAAAATGAACGTATGCATCTTAGCATTATCTTCTTCTTTAGAATATTCGGATTTCTTGTCTGGTCAGCCTTACAGAAAAGAAAAAAAAAAGAGAGCTCATGTGCAGACTTTGTAATAGCACACACGTGTCTTTTGCCACCCAAGTGCTTCCTTCATTTATTCAACAATGCTTGAACTTCCATATATCCATAATTAGGGATGACATAAAAGTGAATATAACCTTGGCAGAGAAGATACGGACTTTAAGTTCCTTCTTTGATTTGTCCTTTCATTTCTTCTTTTCTTCTTTCTATACAGACTGTAAACTCCATGAAGTGAGGGATGAGGTAGGATTTTCCTTTCCATTGTATTCCTAGCACATCTCAGATACCTTGTTCAGTGGATAGATATTGGTGGATGAGAAAGTGAACAGTTTACACGACTGTGCAAAGTCACAGTAATGAATCCTGAGAAATGAAACTGTGAATGAAACAGATCTGGCTGCTATTATCATGTGGTGTGAAGAACACAGGAATTCGACAAATTATGCACGTGAAGGTCACAAAAGAGAATAAACAAAACATGTTTCCACACTCCTCGGTTACCATTTACAGCAGTGATTCTCATCCTCGTTGCATGTTAGAATCTGTGAAAAACTTATAAGGAAAATAGCAAAGTCTCTGACCCACACAAGGGCAAAATTAGAATCACTGGAAATGGGACCAGGGCAGTGGTATATTTTTAAACTTCTAGGTAATTCTAGTATATAACTAGGTTTGAGGTCTTCTGATCTGCAGAGTCATGATAATCCAGTCTGGACAGAGGCACGGACACCTCTGCTGTCCTGCAGACTCTGGTAGCCTCTTACCTGTTGGCTTTCTCTACTTAGGTGGGACTCTGGCCTTTTACACCCTAAACCTCACCCCACATCCTTGCAGACTGTTCACACAGTCCTCAATATCAAGTTGTATTAAGAGAGCATTTATTTAGCAAATAATACTCTTATCTACCCAGTCTTCAAAAATAGAAATGTTCTGACTTCTCCCTGTGTACATTGAATTACTCAACAAGCCTGTCAGTCTCACTGTCTGTATTTATTTACTTATAATTATTTATTCATTTGGCTGTGCCAGATCTTAGCTGCGGCACAAGGGATCTTTGTTGTGGTATGCAGGATCTTTAGTTGTGGTATTTGAACTAGTTGCGGCATGTGGGATCTAGTTCCCTGACCAGCGATCGAACCTGGGCCCTCTGCATTGGGAGTGTGAAGTCTTTAGCTGCTGGACCACCAGGGAAGTCTGTGTATTTATTTTTTTATTTTACATCTTTATTGGAGTATAATTGCTTTACAATGGTTTGTTAGTTTCTGCTTTATAACAAAGTGAATCAGTTATCCATATACATACATCCCCATATCTCTTCCCTCTTGCATCTCCCTCCCAGCCTCCATATCCTACCCCTCCAGGTGGTCACAAAGCACAGAGCTGATCTCCCTGTGCTATGCGGCTGCTTCCTACTAGCTAGCTGTTTTACATTTGGTTGTATATATAAGTCCATGCCACTCTCTCACTTTGTCCCAGCTTACCATTCCCCTCCCGGTGTCCTCAAGTCCATTCTCTACATCTGCATCTTTATTCCTGTCCTGCCCCTAGGTTCTTCAAAACCATTTTTTTTTTTTTTAGATTCCATATATATATGTTAGCATATGGTATTTGTTTTTCTCTTTCTGGCTTACTTCACTCTGTATGAGAGATTCTAGGTCCATCTACCTCACTACAAATAACTCAATTTTGTTTCTTTTTATGGCTGAGTAATATTCCATGGTATATACGTGCCACATCTTCTTTAACCATTCCTCTGTCGATGGACACTTAGGTTGCTTCCATGTCCTGGCTGTTGTAAATAGAGCTGCAATGAACATTGTGGTACATGACTCTTTTTGAATTATGGTTTTCTCAGGGTATATGCCCAGTAGTGGGATTGCTGGGTCATATGGTAGTTCTATTTTTAGTTTTTTAAGGAACCTCCATACTGTTCTCCATAGTGGCTGTATCAATTTACATTCCCACCAACAGTGTAAGAGGGTTCCCTTTTCTCCACACCTTCTCCAGCATTTATTGTGTGTAGATTTTTTGATGATGGCCATTCTGACTGGTGTGAGGTGATACCTCATTGTAGTTTTGATTTGCATTTCTCTAATGATTAGTGATGTTGAGCATCCTTTCATGTGTTTGCTGGCAATCTGTATATCTTCTTTGGAGAAATGTCTATTTAGGTCTTCTGCCCATTTTTGGATTGTGGTTTTTTTTTTTTTTTTTTTTTTTGGATACTGAGTTGCATGAGCTGCTTGTAAATTTTGGAGATTAATCCTTTGTCAGCTGCTTCATTTGCAAATATTTTCTCCCATTCTGAGGGTTGTCTTTTCGTCCTGTTTATGGATTATTTTGCTGTGCAAAAGCTTTTAAGTTTCATTAGGTCCCATTTGTTTAGTTTTGTTTTTATTTCCATTTTTCTACGAGGTGGGTCAAAAAGGATCTTGCTGTGATTTATGTCAGAGTGTTCTGCCTATGTTTTCCTCTAAGAGTTTTATAGTGTCTGGCCTTACATTTAGGTCTTTAATCCATTTTGAGTTTATTTTTGTGAATGGTGTTAGGGAGTGTTCTAATTTCATTCTTTTACATGTAGCTGTCCAGTTTTCCCAGCACCACTTATTGAATAGGCTGTCTTTTCTCCACTGTATATTCTTGCCTCCTTTATCGAAAATAAGGTGACCATTTGTGCGTGGGTTTATCTCTGGGCTTTCTATCCCATTCCATTGATCTATATTTCTGTTTTTGTGCCAGTACCATACTGTCTTGGTTACTGTAGCTTTGTGGTATAGTCTGAAGTCAGGGAGCCTGATTCGTCCAGCTCCATCCTGTATTTATTTTTAAAGTCATTTTTCTCCATCTCATCAGCTATGGTGAGACTTCATAATCTATGATCTAGTGACTGCATTGGTATCCTAAGTATTTTCTTTCTCCCCTCTCCAGTTTACTTGGTAGTCCCAGAGCAAAGTTATCTCCCTGTAACTCACATCATGTTATCCTCTGCTTTATAAATACCCTGAGTAAAGATAAGAAAAAACAAAGCAAAGTTCCTTCAGAATAGCCTGTTATAAAAATTTTAGACTCCTTAAGGTAGCAAACACAACTTTTTACATAGTTTGAATCTAGCACTTACTTCTAATCTCTTCTCTACCTGCTTCTCCTCTACCCTGTAAGTCATTTGCCTTAATTGATCTGTTTTTTAAACCTCTCCTAATCTGTATCTGCCACACTTATGAACTCAAATGCCTTTCTCCCCTACATCCCTGAAACTCCCCACCACCTATTCAGAAGCATGCCTGTTTTTCTTCAAAGTCAAGTTGAAATGCAAATTCCTGTGTGAACCCTTACCTGTATTCTGCTTTTTAGGGATTTGAAGCATGTTGTTGGTTTTAGCAGAGGAAGTAAGTGTTACTCTTAGCCCTTCTAATCCTGATTATGTGACCAAAGATAAGGCTTATATTAAGCAATGGATTTTATTTAAAGCTTACAGTTCTACCCGTTCCTCCAAAATCACCAGGAGTTTGCTTGAGTCATTGATTACTTACAAGTGAATACTGGAAAATTGTGGATATGCAGAATGGTTACTTTTTATAAACCAAAATTCTGGAAATAAGGTTGAAACTGGGATGCCAGATCTGATCAGTGTAAGTCTGTCTTTGTATTTTTCAGCATCATAAATACAGCTTACAAATACTTTACTATGCTCTAGAATATAGGAGAAAAAATTTAAATGAATATTCAGTGTGATTTGTGGAAAGACAGCTTAGAAGTGTATATCTTGCAGTGGAACTGTTCTTATGAAATATTATTGCCCCTCAAATATATATACCATTCTGTCTTTTTAACATATTTTTCTTCAACACTTTTCCAATAATTGTGACTGGAGAATATAGACTGTGTAATTACTATGGGCGATTTAGTACCGTAGCTAGAGTATAGAACTGGAGCTTTTTTGGCACCTGATTCATAACTCAAGGAACCACTGAAACTTTAAACCACCAGGAAGCCCACATATTATGAGAAACAGTAACTAGGGAAAGTCTGGGGATACATGGTAGGACATTGTATCCTCACATAATAAAGCAGGTTATTAGATTTCCTAAAATAAGTAATCTCAGAAGAATGGCTGTATATTGCTGACTGCATGAGTCACCCTGAAGACCCACTTCTATTTAGAGAGTGAATCTCTTGGATTAGAAGATTTGCATTTAAATGGTCTGTTTCCCCCTTGCAGCTACAGGTTTCTGCATAGGATAATACTTCTCTTTCTTTGTGCAGCACATACAGAAAGGGTCATAATAAATCCCATCGTTGTGATGATCCAAGAGTTTATCAAAGGAATTTGAAGGTATTCTAACAGATGTATTTGAAATATGTTTTCCTGTATCTCCTTTTGGGAGTTGTGAAATATATTTAGGATAATTAACTATTTCCCTGCAGGCTATCTTTATGAATTTGAGAAAGATGCCATCCATTTTCTTAGTAAATTAAAGAAAAACACATATTTGAAAACTAACAGCTAATTTCAATAGCAAAATAGGCAATAGTTTAACACTTATAACAGTCTCTTTGTAATACTGCATGCCTCTTAGAGAAATTAAGTAAATAGAGAATGAAAGGAAATATAACCCAGAATCTTGGTGTTGAATATTTCTCATATAGAACCTTAGAAAGAGCCACTATGGCTGGGAATTATCTCTCATATTATATGGTATGACATCCTAAGTTTAGAGATTATTTGTCCAGTTTGCAGAAAGGGAGACTTATGACTAGAATAATTCAAAGGATGTAGAAACATTTGGGGCTTGTTGCAGATGTTTTGTCACTATCAACATGCTTTTAAGACCCTTATGAGACTTAGTCCAGTGTACTCTCCATTACAACAAGAGGTGCCTGTAATGGAAATGTCTGTATGAAGTGGATAAGAGACAGGGGAGGAAGAAGAGCTTTGTTCCCATCTTGTGAATGTGTGTGTGTATATAAAACACTTCGAAACTTGAATTAATGGAAGGATATACCCCCTGCTCTTTGTTAGAATATATCAACACATCACAATTTCAAGTCTCACTAATTTAATTTATTAATTTATTTTGATTCCAGTATAAATACAAACAAGATTTATTTCCTTAGGAAAACTAAACACAACTTACAAAAAAAGAATAAACGTAAAAATTGCTAGGAAAAGCAGCTGTAGAAAGAATAGTAAGTAAAGGGGGGCATCTTATCATATACTAAATATATCTCATAGCTTCTTTTTAAAAAAAAACAAACAAAAACTCCAAGAAACAATGTAGTACTGTCATATAAGTAGAGGAAACAGTAAAATAGAGTCCATAAGAATTCGTAAGTGAAACTGAGCTGGACCCAGTGGGGCCCTCCCATATACAAATCTTTTCTGTGTCTCCCATTTCTTCTTTGTAGGAAATAGGCTTCATTCAGCCTCCTTAACCTGCTCTGAGTTCCACAGGGCATATTCAAACAGTTGCGGGGATACAGAACAAAGGAGAAGCAGTCAAGAAACAATCGTGCAGCTATGGGGCAGGGTCCTGGTTCCTCCTCGAGGAATACACAAAACAGTATCTTCCGGTTCCTCTGCAGGAACTAAGGCCCCCACCCAGGTGGAGGATGGCAACTTCAGTCTGAGTACAAGAGTCCTGCAACACCACCTTGTTACCTCACCACCAGCCAGTCAGGAGAAAGTCTGCACACGCTGGAAGCTAACAAAGACTCTGACCCTCTCCCCAAATGATTAATTGTGATTAATTTCCCCTTTCTCCCTTTAAAATCTTTCTTGGTCCAACAGAATCTTCAGAGTTGGTTCTTAGACATGAGTCTGCCTTCTCCCCAGGTTGCAGGCCTCCTGAATAAAGCATCCTTTCCTTTTCCACCAACACTTGTCTCTCAAGTACGGGCTTTTGAACAGCAATCAGCCAAGCCTGAGTTTGGTAACAGATTATGGCACCCAGTGTGGGGCTGCGCTCTCGTGGTGTCTGGCTCCTCTGGGTCTCCTGGAGTAGTCAACTGGCCATGCAGTGTGCCAGGACGATTGAGACAAGCCAGCTGCTCGTGGCTAGCCGGCCCCGAGAGGGTTATTTTCAGGGATGTCTCAGCAGCTGCTGAAACTGTTTCACGGATTCTTCCTGTTTCTCTCCTGTTTGGCACTGGCTGCCAGCTTTTGCTTTTGGTTGGTGGAAATGGAAATGTGCGTCTGATACAAGCTGATGAGCACCAGGACTGGTGAGCCCACCAGTGTGCATGTGGGCAACCTTCCCCTTGTGTTGTTTTGGCATTTTTCCAGTTGGTTCGGACGTGCGTCTGCCGTCGAAGGCAGTTTGTGTTGGGGAAGCCTTGTTTGGGACCCTGTACGAGTCATCCTCTTGGCGAATTTGTGACGGATCTGTCTTTTGGTATGTGTGTATTCCATCTGTATGATTGATATCCTTGTTGCCTTTTTGTACAATGGGAAACTCAGGTTCAGTTCCACCTCACAGCCCCTCGGGGCATATTCTGGGTGATGGGAAGGATTTTAGCTAGGATCCTATGACAAAAGAAAGAAAATTACTCTTTTAACACTGTGTGGCCACAGTATTCTTTAGATTGCAGAAAAAATTGGTTAAGATGAAACAACTTTGAAATTCCAAAACTGGTTCCTTTTGTATATGCAGTTAGAAAAAGCTGGTTTGATAAGACATCTTTTCAGAATTCTGACTGTGAGGGAACAAGTCCTTCTAGGAGGAACTTGCATGTCCCTCCCCATGCTCTTAAAATGTAAATATTCTGCCTGGGCTTTCAGGAACTTATCTGATCTATAGTCCCTGAGACTGAGAGAAAAAAAAAAGTCCTTTTTAAATTCAAGCAGAAAAACTGTGAGATCTCTGTTTCTGTCTTTATGTAAAAATTAACTTGCGAATGAGCTCTTTTTAATTGACTTAAAAGTAAATAAGCACTTACAAATTAAATACTGCTAAATATAAAAGAAACTGGCTGGAATGAATTTCAGGTTCACATGATCTGAGTAATACTTAGTACTGAATATCTGGTATTAAAGCTAGTTTAATAAGCTTGTTATTTGATTAATATAGAAATGTCTTTAGAATCACCAATATTAAGTATAATACTTTTACTGTACCTAGGTTTACTAGAAGTCAAATAGGACCTTATTATATCTGTTACAAATTTGTCTGCAAGGAAAATAACTTGATATGATGAAACTTCAGGTAAATGTAAGTGAGATAAGAGGGTTTTTTGGGTGAATTTGTTAGGAATAATTATGTTTTGCAAATGTCTGCTTTAAGGATAGTCCCTGCAGATTTTGGTAATTTTAAACTAAGTTAAATGATGAGAATTCATTGACTCTCTGGGTCATTTCAAACAGGATGAAATATTGGAAGGTTAGTTGCTGGATGGATCTAAGGTTACCTACCTTTGCTTTCTTAGGACAGGAAGACTAAAGCATTAAGTTTTCCAATCAGGAAATGCTGGTATGACAAACAGTTCACAATTACTTGGTAGGGTTAAAATTATAATATGTGTAATTAAAGCTACAACAATAAGAGAAACATTTCAGTAATGCAGGAAAGTAAGATGTGTGATTTCAGGACTTCCCTGGTGGTCCAGCAGTTAAGACTCCGTGCTTCCACTGCAGGAGGCATAGGTTCGATCCCTGGTTGGGGAACTAAGATCCCACATGCTGCGGGGTGCAGCGGAAAAAACCCAAAATACAAAAAACCATCTATGCACTGATGACTCCCAAATGTCTCTCTCTATCCTAAAGCCTCTACTCTGAATGTCTCGGTAGCAGACCTCGGATATCTCAGGCATCTTAGACTTAATATAAAAAAGGACTGCAAAAAAAAAAAAAAAAAAGTGTGATTTCAGTAAAACAAGGTATGAGCAATGGAATTACATTTTGTTAAGGGAAAAGAAGGGTAATTTTCTCCTGGAGCTGGTTGTTTCTGAATGGAGAAGAAAATAAGGGACAAAATTAATAGGGATACAGAAAGTCGTAGAAGGTTTCTGGAAAAGGAACACTGAGAAAAGAGTTTTGTACATGGTCAGGATTTGCTAAGATTGGATTAAGTTTAATTAAGTAAACAGATTTTGTTATTACGAGTATGCTGGTACAAGGCTGGAGTTTGGTTCTCTCTCTGTTAAGAGAACAAAATTTTCTTGAAATGCTGCTCTTGATGACAGATGGTGTGATTTTCTGTGGCTTTAAGTGATCTGTATTTGCTTTTTTTACAAAATTAATTAATTTATTATTTATTTATTTATGGCTGTTGGGTCTTCGTTGCTGCGCGTGGGCTTCCTCTACTTGCAGAGAGTGGGGGCTAATCTTTGTTGCAGTGCATGGGCTCCTCATTGTGGTGGCTTTTCTTGTTGCGGAGCACAGGCTCTAGGCGCGCGGGCTTCAGTCGTTGTGGCTCGAGGGCTCTAGAGTGCAGGCTCAGTAGTTGTGGAGCACGGGCTTAGTTGCTCTGCAACATGTGTGATCTTCCCCGACCAGGGCTCAAACCCGTGTCCCCTGCATTGGCAGGCGGATTCTTAATCACTGCGCCACCAGGAAAGTCCTGTATTTGCTTTTGAAACCTTCTGTCACTTTGGTTAAGTGAATAAGTATTGTTGCACAATGACCTATGATCCTATTTAATCAGATGCTTTGAAACCTTTTTGATATTTTTGACAAACTCCCCAAATATAAAATTCTAACTGAAGTTCTCTAGACCTCCAACTAGAGGAACCCTGGTGCATCTCATTCGAGATCAAATTAACTAGGAGTATTCGGTATGTTAAATTACATAGGAAAGGTCTACCTGCTCCATCTGGGCTCCTTTCCCCTTCAGGCATTGAGCCGTCTGGGCTCACTGCGAGCCACTCTGGTCCATTCTCTTTCAGGAGATGGGCCACTCTGGTGGCCTCCATCTGGGAGTAGTACTGGAATCTTTGGGCTACACCACCTCTGATTCTGTCTTTGCAACTGTACCTTATTTGTTGATTGTGTTTCTGTGTGCATTGTTTTAGCGTGATCCACTCCCACTTGTGCAGGCTGGGAATTCTACCTACTTTGTCTGGGCTCACTTCCCTTTCAGGGAGTGAGCACATCTGGGACCGTTGTGAGCCCATCTGAGCTCACTGTGGGCCAGTATGGGCCTGTTCTCTTTCGAGAGCTGGGCCAATCTCTTTGGAAGCTTCTATCTGAGAGTAGAAGTAGAATTTTTGGCTACACCTCATCTGATCTTTTGTTTATGGGACCTTGTTCATTGTTCATATGTGTGCATGTATTAGCACTTGCATTGGCTGGTTGAGAAGCCTCTGGTTTCTGAGCTCTGATGACACCACGGTATACTTCCCTGTTGCATTGGCTTTGACATTGGGTAGAACATTGGTTGGGATTTTCCCTTTCTGGGGCTAGGGAACTGCAACCCTGAGAGACCATTTTACATTGCACTGGTTTGCTGTTTGGCCATGAATAATTAAATATGGATGACCAGAGCTCTGTTCTTCTATCTTATAGTAGGTCTATGTTTATAAAAGTTATTGTGTTAGCCATGCTTTTGCCCTGATGTTCAGGAGTAAAAGAAAATTATCTAGTAAAGTTATCAGAGAGTGTAACTACTCATGACGTATCACTGCTTGCTTTAAGTGTACTGCTAAAAGCACATATACACTGCTTGTGTCACAATTTGGTATAAGTGATTAAATGTATGGCCTGTAAAATATTTCCCCATTAGCGTACCTGTGAGCCCATTCACAATATCTGAGTAGTTTTCCCTCAAGGTGGATAACTAGGCCATACATAAACACACACACACACGTGCATGTATATATATATGAAAGGAAGCCTAGCACTGAGGGAAATGGTGGACCCAGGTCAGGTGACAGCTACCTGGCGTTGGAGGACAAACGTTTTGGTGTGTCAGAGGATTTGCAATCAAAAGGGGAAATGATGGAAAAATCTATATGTATTGAGGTATGGGGAAGTCATTCTGGCTTATACATGGTTTAACTTAAACTTTACTGACTGGAGTGGCCTCTTTTGTGGCCTTTCAAACATTCACTATACATCTGCTTTGGCCACTAAGGAAGGAAATACATTTGAAAGTCAAAATGGAGTAGCCATGGTTCAGACATTCAAGGTAAAACTAGGCAGTCATCATGGATGTAATTTCAGACACATTCCTGTATAGCTAAAAACTTGAATTTTCTGAACTGTGTCAGACCTGGGGATGCCCCCAGCCATTCTCAAGGGAGTATCTGCTGGCAGCTGCAACCTTATGGTCTCAAGGTCTTCTCTTGTAAATATTAAAATTTTTAGACAATGTTATTGGTTTAGATAAGATGTTAGAAAAAGGAGACTTACGTGTATAGGCCAAGAGCTCCTGTTAGTACCATATCAGAAATTAAAACCTACTTAGATAAAATTAGACAACTGTCTACAAGTATCCACTGAAGTTCTAGGTTCAGACTGGGTTTCAGGCTTATTCTCCTGAATTCCTCAGGGAATGAGATCTATTTTGTCTGTTAATGTTTGGGTTGTCACTAGTCCTACTTCTAATTGGGTCTGTTGCACTAAAATGGTGGACTAAGGGATTGAGATGTTAATCATACAAGACTTGGATATAGGACTTCGAACTCAGAATATTTCCAATTCAGTGTCCATTCCCGAAATCAAGGCAGGACTAACCCCGTTTCAGCAGGAAGTAGCCAGAGCAGTTGTTGCCCCTGTAACCTGAAAGATTTGGGGAAGGTTGAAACAGTAGTGTGGATTGAAACCAAGTCCCCTTAGAACCTGGTTTTGCTGCTGAGTTTATGATTAATCTCTCTATCCAAAACATTATTCCCTTTCTTGTCTAATACCTGTTCTCCTCAATATTGAGGAGTATCAAAAAAAGGGGTTACTGAAACCAAGCAGGAATGTGTGGGGCCCTCTCAGATACAAATCCTTCCCATGTCCCCTGTTTCTTGTTTGTAGGAAATAGGCTTCATTCAGCCTCCTTGACCTGCCATGAGTTCCAAAGGGCAGAATCAAGCTGTTGCTAATCAGGAAAGAGGGGATGCTGAAAGAAAGGAGGAGCAGTCAAGAAACAATACTTCAGGTATGGGGCAGGGCCCTGATTCCTCCTCAAAGAATATACATAACAGTATCTTTGAGTTCCTGTGCAAGAACTAAGGCCTCCACCCAGGTGGAGGACTGTAACTTCAGGCGGAGCAAAAGAGTCCTGGAACACCACCCTGTTACCTCACCACCAACCAGTCAGAGGAAAGTCTGCACAAAATGGAAGATAACAAAGACTCTGATCCCCTCCCCAAATGATTAACTATGATTAACTTCTCCTTTCTCCCTTTAAAATCTTTCATGGTCCAACAGAATCTTCAGAGTTGGTTCTTGGACATGAGTCTGCCTTCACCCCCGGTTGCTGGCCTCCTGAGTAAAGCAACCTTTCCTTTCCAACCAACACTTCTCTCTCAAGTATTTGCTTCTGAGCAGAGAGCAGCTGAACCTGAGTTCAGTAAGGTAAGTACATATGAAATTGAGTATAAGTTAAATATCTCAAAGCACTGATGCAAAGTTGGCCTTTTAAAAATAGATGGTACTGGAGAAACGGGGTAACATTTAGGAACGTGATTATACTTGATCTATTTCTCACACTCTATACAAGAATATTTTTTATTTAGTTTTAACTTCTGAACAAAATTTAAAAAAAAATTTGTTTTTTTTACTTTTTATATTGAAGAATATTTGATTTACAATATTTTGTTAGTTTCACGTGTACAGCTAAGTAATTTAGTTATACATATACCTATTCTTCTTCAGATTCTTTTCTCATACAGCTTATTACAGAGCATTGAGTAGAGTTCCCTGTACTATACAGTAGGTGCTTGTTGATTATTTTATATATAATAGTGTGTATATGTTAATCCCAACCTCCTAATTTATCCCTCCCCCCACGTTTACCCTTTGATAACAATGTTTGTTTTCTAAGTCTGTGAGTCTGTTTGTAAATAAGTTCATTTGTATCATTTTTTTTAGATTCCGCATATAAGTGATATCATATGATATTTGTCTTTCTCTGTCTGACTTATGTCACTTAGTATGATAATCTCTAGGTCCATCCATGTGGCTGCAAATGGAATTATTTCATTCTGTTTTTGTGGCTGAGTAATATCCCATTCTATATATGTACCACATCTTCTTTATCAATTTCTCTGTTGATGGACATTTAGGTTGCTTCCATGTCTTGGCTGTTGTAAATGGTGCTGCATTGAACATTGGGGTATTTGTGTCTTTAAGAATCATGGTTTTCTCTAGATATATGCCCAGGAATTGGATTGCTGGATCATATGGTAGCTCTATTTTCAGTTTCTAATGGACCCTCCATACTGTTCCGCATAGTGGCTGTACCAGTTTACATCCCCACCAAAAGTGCAAGAGGGTTCCCTTTTCTCCACACCCTCTCCAGCATTTATTGTTAGTTGACATTTTGATGATGGCCATTCTGATCAATGTGAGTTGATACCTCATTGTAGTTTTGATTTGTATTTCTCTAAAATTAGCAATGTTGAGCATATTTTCATGTGCTTTTTGGCCATCTGTATGTCTTTTTTGGAGAAATGTCTATTTAGGTCTTCTGCCCATGTTTTGATTGGGTTGTTTTTTGTTTTTTTTTTTTTTTTTTGATATTGAGCTGCATGAGCTGTTTGTATATTTTAGAGATTAATCCCTTGTTGGGTGCTTCATTTGAAAATACTTTCTCCCATTCTGTGGGTTGTCTTTTCATTTTGTTTATGATTTCCTTTGGTGTGCAAAAGCTTTTAAGTTTCATTAGGTCCTGTTTCTTTATTTTTGTATGTATTTCCATGACTCCCAGAGACAGATCCAAAAATATATTGCTGCGATTTGTGTCAAAGAATCTTCTGCCTATGTATGTTTGTTTTCTTCTAGGAGTTTTATAGTATCCAGTCTTACATTTAGGTCTGTAATCCATTTTGAGTTTATTTTTGTGTATGGTGTTGGAGAATGTTCTAATTTCATTCATTTACATGTAGCTGTCCAGTTTTTCCAGCACTGCTTGTTGAAGATACTGTCTTTTCTCCATTGTATAGTCTTGCCTCCTTTCTCATAGATTAATTGACCATAGGTGCATGGGTTTATTTCTGGGCTTCCTATCCTGTTCCATTAGTCTATAAGTCTGTCTTTGTGTCTGCACCATACTGTTCTGATTAGTCTGAGGTCAGGGAGCTTGATTCCCCCAGCTCCGTTTTTCTTAAGATTGCTTTGGCTATTTGGAGTCTTTTGTCTTTCTATACAAATTTTAAGATTTTTTTTGTTCTAGATCTGTAAAAAAATGCCATTGGTAATTTCATAGGGATTGCATTTAATCTATAGATTACCTGGGTGTTATAGTCATTTTGACAATATTGATTCTTCCAATCCAAGAACATGGTATATCTTTCCAACTGTTTGTATCATCTTTTATTTCTTTCACCAACATCTTATAGTTTTTGAAGTACAGGTTTTTTGCCTCCTTAGGTAGATAAACAGTAAGGCCCTACTGTATAGCACAGGGAACCTCTAATAACCTATAATGGAAAAGAATCTGAAAAAGAAATACATGTATATATGTTAAACTGAATCAGTTTGCTGTACACTTGAGATAAGAAATTTTGTTGAACAAACATTTTGGCATATACACCACGAAGTACAATGTTGCTTTGAAAATAGGGTATCTCCTAACTAAAATGAATTGATTTCCAGAGTATGTTACTTACGTAAAAAAGAGTATATAAATATATATATGCTTTCTTTTGTTTATGAAAGAGAGAAGGGAAAAATGAGTCAAATAGGATGAAGGAAAAAAACTCAGTCTATAGAAAAGAAGTAACTGAAAATGACACTTTAACTTTTTAAAATGTGCTTGATTTTTGTATTGTTGTGGGCATATGAATTCTAAAACTCCCCTTCATGTGTTATGTACAGTTCGGCAAATGAATTGTACAGTGTTGCTGTAGTTGGAAGCTAGGGCACTTACTGAGGAAGGAAGTAGTGACAAATATATAGAGCCATGACTGTGTGTGTATGCGTGTGTGTATGTGAATGATATGTGAGTATATGTATGTGTATGCATGTGTGCATGTATTTGTTTCTTCTAGCTCTGTTCACTGAAAGGGCCTAGAAATAACATCATTTCTAGTAGTAATGAGCATACCCAGCATTCAGATCTTAGCTTCAAAGTATCCCGTCCTACCAAAAGGAATCAGGAATTCTGGAGAAATAAGTGATTCCAGGCCTAGGGCAAAGAAAGTGCAAAATAAGCCTGGAACATCTAGTTATTCCACAGGGAGGAAAGTGAACTGAAATATAATAGGGCCATGATAAAGACATCAGAGATGAGAGCCAGCTTGAAGGAATTTCCACAGCTAAATCTGGACACCATCATTATTTTGATAAAAACAAAGCTGGACTGTAGCCCTTTACATGAAATGAGAATGTGTGATTTAACTTTGACAATAAATAGATATAGATAGATAAATAAAGAAATAACTACATGAAAAAAAAAGAAGAGAGAAAATATCCCTACAGTGCCCTGTCTCTTAAAGGTGAGGTATACTGGAGTTTGAAAACTACCATTTTGCAATTCTTACAGTTAAATTTGTTCCTGGCAAAAGTTATTGGGAGTGAGGGTTCATCATAGCAGTACTACATCATCTGAAAAAGTCTCCACACAAATGGCTTATTGTGTGGAAAGGGAAATATAGTAGTATAGAGTTGAGAAACTGGGTAATACCTTAACTAGGAGATCATAAACATCGTTATGAGGGATAGTCAGATACCGTGTTCCTTTGGATGTGTGTAATGCATGAAAAATGATTCTGCTTTAACTGTGCCATAATGTAACCAGGGATACACAACTTGACTCTAATCCCTGGAAGCACTAAACCACAAACGGTGGAATAATCTACAAGATAACAGGTCTGTATTTTTCAAAATGTCAGTGCTATGAAAGATAAAGTTAATTAATGCTGAGAGTCAATTTCAAAATAAATAAAGGCTAAAGACATGAGCAACTACATGTGGAGCATGGCCCTAAGTTAGATCCTGTATTAAAGAGGGAAATGCTACAACAAAATATTATTGGAACATTATATATCTAACTAACACCATCTGAACTGGATACATTAGGTGCAGTTGACGTAATGGGTAATGCAGACACTGGGAATGTGACTCCTATTAATTAAATGCTCGCTGGGAACCATGCTATGTGCTTTACACCTATTATTCTGGATAATCTTAATGATTGAGTTAAGATGCAGACATTAAGGGGAAATTGATGCTCAGGAAAGAGAAATAACTAACTTATCTAGTACCCAGGGTTCTTTGAAAAACATGTTGCTTTAGATATTTAAAATAATTTTTGGTTTCTAGGCTTAAACTGATAACTACTTTTCTAGTAATAGTAAAAATTTAAAATCCAGTGTTTTCAAGTGGTATAGATCTCTTTTAGAAAATTGGTCCACAGCTTTATATTTGGCTCACTTGTAACTACCTTTGTTATGTTTCTTATTTTTGCTGAAATTTATGTCACTGTACAGAGAAAAAAGTTCTATATAAATGCGTACTTACACATCAGAAATTCTCTTGGACTCTTAATGAAAAAGATATGGTTGAGAAAACCAAGACATAAATAATAGTGTAGAACAAAGATTTAAAAAACAAAAAGGAAAAAATCAATTCTTAATAGTTTATAGTTCTGATAGCGATCTATACATGTTTTAAATGTGAATAAAATATAGATCTTTATTTCAAGGGAAAAGTAAGTCCTCTACCTTATCTAGAAAATTGAAAACAGGTTTGCAATATCTAATTTGAATAATAAAATAATTCCTGTTTTTACAATTTAGCTGAGTTTTTTTTAAAGTTGTGAAGTTACTTCTTTTGACTTTGCTGTCAACCTCTAGGTGAAATGTTTCAAAAGTTTGCATAGTGAGTTTTCTCATTAAAATGCTAATCAGTTTCCTTAGTGACAAATATTAAATTAAAATCCTAATATAAAATGGATACATGCCTTAATGGCTGCAAATTTGAATCCAATCCTGTGTTAACAGCTGAGTTATGGAGTTCTATCAGAAGTAGAATACAGTTTGTAGAAATGGTTTCTCATATTATTTCTTGCCTGATAAAGTGATGTTAACTATTCAAAGAAGTATTTCTAACAAGGAACAGATTTTAACTGTTAACACTAACAGATGGTTAATAAATAATTAGCTGTTTGAAATAATTTTGATTTTATTTGTAATTATATATATTTGCTTATAACTTTGACAGAGAACATCAAAGAATTTGGCACTGAAATCTCATATTGCTGTGATTAAAAGGAACCTGAGAGCTTGGATAAGGGCAGGGGTAATAATAATAATTTGACTATGATATCTTATCCCTGAATGCTTTTGACATATTTATTTTATAGTGTTCTTTAAAAGCTCAGTAAATATAGTATGGTATTCTGGATCGGATCCTGGAATGGAAAATGATACTAGTGGATAACTAGTGAATACAAATAAAGTCTGGAATTTAGTCAATGATAATGTCCTAATGTTGTATCAGCTAGACCTCTTGTGATTGAAAGTAACTGAGGCTCAGCTCAGTGTACAAGGAAAATGGAACAATCGTGAGTTTATCTCAAATTAGACTTGGTATGGTACAAACTTCTTTCTCTCTATTCTGCTTCTCTCTGTCTCTCTCTCCTCTGGATCCCTCTATGTTGCTCTAATAGAAAACCTGTGTACTTCACTAAGATAACTAGCCCCAGCTAGTTATCTACTTAACATTCCAAGTGGAGGAAATGTATGCGTCCCTCTCCAATAGCTATGTGTGTCCCTCTCCAATATCTATGTATTAAAAGTGCTAAAGAACTAAAATCTATTTTAGTTATTCACCCTTGAAATGATTACTAAGCGTGTTCATTTTGGCTATCCCAACTCATGTGATCAAATAAGAATCAATCAACTACAGGGAAAAAAACTGTCTTGGGAAAACTGAATCTATGCAGTCTTGTCACCAACATGTATGATCTCAAACAGGATAGGGCTTCTTTGCTACATGATCCCATAGCATCCTGTATATTCCTCAATGAAATTATTCTGAATTTTCCTCATAAGATCATCTTTGGTGACTTGAGTTATGAAATATTGCCTTACTTATCTATCTCCATGTTTATCTGATGTTAGTAACTACAAAATATTTGATGGAGACAGAAAATAAATCAATCTGATGCAGGTAAGAAAAATAACTGGAGTTAGCACAGAATATGTTAATATTCATTTTTGTTTTTTGGCATTTAAGCGAAATTAATTTTGTTTAATGGAGGCATTAGATTTTAGTCCATGCCTCTGTTTATCTGAGGTATAAGTGATATGTAATATTATATTAGTTTCAGGTGTACAACATAATGATCGGCTATTTGTATATATTGCAAAATGATCACCGCAATAAGTCTACTTAACCTCTATCACTACACATAGTTACAGTTTTATTCTTGTGATGAGAACTTTTAAGACCTACTCTTTGCAACTTTCAAATATACAATACAATATTATTAACTGTAGTCACCATGCTGTACCTTAAATCCCCATGGCTTATTTATTTTATAAAGATGCTCATTTTTAACATAGCTCCTAGATGCTAGCTTTTCCCATCTTCTTAAAAATGATTTCATAGATAGGAAGCAAATACAGGACCTAAAGCAATTGAGCTCTTTGGTGAGTTTCTATGGGTAGCACCAGAGGCAAACTGTCTTTTTTACCCCTTTCTGTCTCTTTCCTAACACTCACACACACAAACACACAGAGTCTTTGTCTCTCTCACAGATATTTTGCCTGGTACTGACCTGGTCCCAGGAGAGGCATTGATTGATGGATTGACACAGCTGTTTGGTTAATGGCCACCTTGCTCTGTGCTTAGTCCTATCATGTTTTGTTGTAAGTTTCTTTTGAGAGTAACTAACCTTTATCTTTATTACCATTTCCTCCTCCTAAACCATTATTTTTCTCCATGTCTCCCTTTTCAAAATATCAATACATCCAGACTCTGCCCCATAGTTATTTCTTAACACAGATTTAAGTTTGGCAAATAATACTGAGAGAAGACCGTGTAACTTCTGCTCAGTACTGTAATCAGTGTGTTGAAAATCTGCAATGGCTGTAGTTGTCATCCAGCATGATTGATGATTACAGTGGGAGGCAGCTGTGAAGTTCCAACTAACTTCTGGTCTAACTCCTAAAGAAAATGATCAGAGGCAATAAATACCTTGGGTGTAGGACATAATGGTTTTTGCCATGTGGCTCTACCATCATAAATTCAATTTGGTGGACCATATTTTATAATATAATTAAGGCAGTGATTTATAGATTGGGCATACAGGTTGATAACCTGTGGGCGGATCTGTACATAAAATCTGCCTAATGGAAAATATTCTATATGAAACCTGATAAAAACAAAAAGTATTTTTTCCTGAACTCTTCTGTATGTTAGACTCATAGAAAAGAAGGAAAATAGAACAAGAGAAAAGGAGACAAATATAGAAAAGCAGATATAAATAGAAATGGATTCACAAAAACAATAATAATAAAAGTTAACATTAAGGAAATTGAGGATCAGAAACATTAACTTACTCCGTTTGCAGATCTAGACAGGCAGTGGAAGAGGCAGGATTGAACTCTGGCATTCCAATCTAGAACCCATATTCTTTTTTTTTTTTAAATAATTTTTGGCTGCATTGGGTCTTCATTGCTGTGCACGGGCTTTCTCTAGTTGCGGCAAGCAAGAGCTACTCTTCGTTGTGGTGTGCGGGCTTCTCATCGTGGTGGCTTCTCTTGTTGTGGAGCCCGGGAGCACGGGCTCTAGGCACGTGGGCTTCAGTTGTTGTGGCACGCAGGCTCTAGAGCGCAGGCTCAGTAGTTGTGGCGCACGGGCTTAGTTGCTCCATGGCATGTGGGATCTTCCTGGACCAGGGCTCGAACTTGTGTCCCCTGCATTGGCAGGCATAACCACTGTGCAACCAGGGAAGTCCCTAGAACCCATATTCTTAATGTGTCTGGTTGAGAAATATGCATCTGCTCCTGAGGTCGCTGGATGTTCCATGAGTCCTTGGAATTGTAGCACAATGCTTAACATGTTAGGTTTCCATGAGCCCACACTGTGCTTTCTTACCCTCAGTACTTTGTTTTAGTCAGCTTGGGCTGCCATAACAAAGGAACTTCAGGGGAACACAAACATTCAGTCCAACATACCTTGTTTCCACAATGGCTGAACAATGAAGTTGACTACATCTGAGCAAACATATGTCCCAGAGAGTGCAACTCATATGGTGGTAATTTCAATAACATCACTTTTCTTTTAAATTCTGTGGGTCATTATTGTCAGGACAATTCTGCAAGGTAGAGGTGGGGTGAGGAGGTTATTATTTTGTTTCATTTTGTTTTAAATGTAGACTTTTTTCCTCTTAGCCATTTGTGCTGTAAAGATACTTCATCCTCTTGCTGGTTGGGCCCTGCACCATGTCTGCTTCTGGGGGAAAAAATAAGCAAATAAAAGGAACAATACTAGGCATGATAATTATGATACCTGTACGTATGTAGAACAGCTATTTCACGCAAGACACTTACATAGCTACCATATATCAATGTGCTGATCATGGAATAAATTGATCTGTTTTGCCTTAACGTCATCACATCCCGAATCCAAAAGCAGAAGAAAGAAATGTTTATAGTTAGAGGATATGAGAGAGGAATGGTGAGACCATACACCCATTATTGAAGATGGTCAATGGGATTTACCTGATGGTCAAAAAGAATATGTCAGAGATGAATGAATGAACAAAGAAGATGTGGTGTGTGTGTGTGTGTGTGTGTGTATGTATATGTATGTGTATATATAATATATATAATGGAGTATCACTCGGCCATGATAAATACTGAAATAATGCCGTTTGCAGACAGCTGTCTTCTTAACTGTGTCCTCACTTGGCAGAGATGGACCTAGAGATAATCATTCTAAGTGAAGTAAGTCAGACAAAGGCAAATATCATATGATATCACTTACATGTGGAATGTAAGAAAATGATACAAATTAACTTATTTACAAAACAGAAACAGACTCACAGACATAGAAAACAAACTTATCCTTACCAAAGGGGATAGCAGAGGTGGGGGAGAGATAAATTAGGAGTTTGGGATTAACAGATACACACTACTATATATAAAATAGATAAATAACAAGAACCTAATTGTATAGCACAGGGAACTATATTCAATATCCTGTAATACCCTATAATGGAGAAGAATCTGAAAAAGGATAGATCGATAGATCAATCAATCGATAGATAACTGAATCACTTTTCTGTATACCTGAAACTAACACAATATTGTAAACCAACTATGCTTCAATTAAAAAAAAGTGTCAATTTACTGAATATTATCTACAAAAAAATTCCATTTTTACCAAATTTGACAATCAAAAGAGAATGAACTTTAAACACTGTGTTAATGACTTTGGTGACAGAGACCAGAGTAGATCAACATACAAAAGTCTGAGAATCCAGTCACTATCTGTAATGAGAACTTTTACTGCCAGCTGGGTGATCAAAATGTTTAAACTCTCATGAAAGCTGAAATGTGAAGAGTAAAACATCAGTGGTTGTCAGCAGTGATGATTTTTAAATCAGGATCATTGACCAAACTGGATTCCAAAAGCATTGAGGATAAATGCTGTTGCAATAGCACATCAGTTTAGAAGAAACTGTTATTGAAGTTATTGAAGAAAAAAAAGAAACATACTGACTGACGATTGAAGAGTTCAAGCTCAAAACTATTGACTTCAAACTTTTAAGCAGATGAACTCCACTGGGAAGACGTACAGAAAGAACCATTGACTGGGATCCAGATTCTCAGCACAGTCTTTCCCTTGGAGAAGTTGAACTCAACTTTGAGCTCATATTGAGTTCACAGGAGCTTCAAGGGAGTTCAGATTAGCACAACAGGGAGTAAAGCAAGATGATATTGTGGCCCTTTAATGCTCTGTGTTCACTGCCTCAGAAGTCGGTAGGAATGTTCAGTGTGGAGAAACTCAATAGGAGCAATGAATAAGGAGAGTGCATCTGTATCTTTTTTGCCCTATATGGCAGGCTGAATTCCACTATAATGAATGAGCTAATTTATCATGTGGGGCTCACTATTAGAGTTGTGTAAGCAGATTATTAATAATTCAAAGTTTGCAATCTTTCAATAACTCCAAAAGTGCTCATTTTATAACCCTGTCTTGAAATATTCAGATAAACGAGGGCATGAAACCAAACTGTTTATTTTGATGCATTGTACGACTTACAAGCTCTGACCTCAGTGCTGCCCTTCATAAAATAGTACCTACTCCATAAGACAGTCTTGAGTATCAATGTAATAACACACCTTAATGGCTACATTGGTTACCAGTGTGAAAAGGTAACTGAACAAATGCTACATGCTTTCCTTTTGGATTCAGTCAGACATTTCTATTACTGGCAAAACTAAAATGTTCTTTAAAGCCAGAAGAATAAAGTAACTGGAAACTTGATCCATTTGATTATTTTTAACGCACTAATCTTAAGACGAATAGCCATACAGTGATTGTATTGTTAAGATTTTCAAAAAACTAAAATGGAGATATCTTAGAATGTAGTCAGTTTGATGTTATTTAAATTTGTTGATATGTCTATGAGAGTGTGGATGTTTTGGGAAGGATTCCAAGGACTGATAAAATATTGCATTTGGGAATCTTTCCAAAGAAAATTTGGGGGAAACATCCAAACATTTTTTTCTGATCCTAGTATCTTGAGAAACTGCAGTCTAATGCTGTCAATTAATTCACATGGTTCTTTTGTTGGTCGAAGTGAACAATGATACTATATTAGCCTGGGTCATCTAGACAGCAAGACTGGGGAAATATCACACTGCTGACACTATATTGGTAAGGTTCAAAACCAGGACAGTAAGGGTGATGAGAAAGAAAACTGAATCAAGAAAAGATGTGAAGCTGTGCAGTGTCATACCTTTGTATTTGGGCTACCTCCTCACAGTGAGTTTCAAGGATACACAGCAGTTCACTTACTGGGTGTGCTCACATAGCTTGCATAACTTTTGAAGGGCTACAAGAAAAAAAAAAACACACCTTGTGGAGTCCATGGCGAGAGAAAGTAGCAGGAATTTATCTGTATAGCCCTATCACAACCTGCCACTTACCACTGGCCAAGGTTTACCCAACAGGGAATGGAGTCCACTGCGCTGAGTTGTATCATATGACCTTTGATGGCCACTCATGACTGTGATTTATATTCGAGTCTAAAAGTAATGAAGGCAGTTCTTCCTGGATAGAACTTGACACATGGGGCCCAAAGATTCAGCTTTGGGAAACCCAGAATGAGGGTCATTCACAGGTTGCCAACATTTCTCAGTTTCAGTGCCCTTGTCTCAGAAATCTTTTCATGGTGCCTGTATGCCAGAAGAAATATCTAACAATTCATATTATTGCACAGTTAGGTCAAACAGTATTTATGTCCTAATAGCTTAGTGTTCGTTTTTAAAAGTACATATAAATTGAAAGACGGTCTTACTTACAAAGCAGAAACAGAGACACAGATGTAGAGAACAAACATATGGATACCAAGGGGAAAGGGAGGGGTGGGATGAATTGGGAGATTGGGATTGACATATATACACTATTGATACTATGTATAAAATAGATAACTAATGAGAACCTATGTATAGCACAGGGAACTCTACTCAATGCTCTGTGGTGACCTAAATGGCAAGGAAATCCAAAAAAGAGGGGATATATGTATTCGTATAGCTGATTCACTTTGCTGTACAGTAGAAATGAACACAACATTGTAAAGCAACTACACTCCAATAAAAATTTAAAAAAAAGAATATAACATTACAATTTCATCCTTAACTAATCACAATTAATTACTAATATGATGTGTGCCACACAATTTTTCAATGTGTCACATAAATTCTCCTCCACTGGCAAAACTTTCCATCCTCTCCTCCAGGGCCCATTCCCTTGGCATTGCTCCCTGGTAGCTTCCCTCATCCTGCAGGGCTGTGTGGAAAAAAAAAGGAATATAGAATAATCTAATGTTCAAATCATGAACTACCTAGGATTTATAGTTTGGGAGATGTCTAACAAATGCCAAGTATTGCTTAAAATTGTAAAATGTCCTGCAGAACTCCTGTGCAGCACCATAGAGCTCCAGAACACATTGGCACATGATATGGGAACCTGAGGTGCCAGCAAAGGCGAAGGAAGCACGTGGGAACTTATGAACTTGGGTTGGGCTACGGAATCTGAGGTAGCTCAAAAAGCCTGTGTCATATCAGAATTCCTTCTACATTTTCATATCAAAGCCCTCAAAATTATCAAATAACCAAATAGCTAACTGTATAGCATTGTAGAACATAGACTGCCCTGGATTCTGACTCTTTCAATTAATCGTTGTTCGACTGTAGGAAGATGTCTCAAAGCCTGAGTTTTCTGATGTATGAAATGAGACTAGTGGTAGATGCTCCTTCATGAGTTTCCTGGGAGTATTACCCGAACTCTTTCTTTAAAGCACTTTGCACAATACCTGTCTCATAGTAGCCGCTCAATGCCTGTTGTGCTGCTGGTGTTGATGACCGTATCCTGAAGATCCAAGAAGCCCAATCCATTTCACATTCCAACAACTGATATCATCTGTTAGACCCTTTGCCTTGAATTTGTAGTACCTTCACCTGGAATAGAGGCAAAATTATTCTAGGTAAGAAGAACAAATTCTAGGAGCTTTGGAGAGGTTGTCCCCCCCTTCCCACATCTGGAACAACTTGGCCTCAGTGTTGGTGAAAACCATTTTAAGGTTGCTTGAAAACTCCAGCTGGTTCAGTTATGGCTTGTCTGTTCCCCAGAGCAGACAAAGTACTGCAAAACACAGACTTGGTCTCGCTAACCTCAAACTGCAATTCTTCATGCAGTTGAAAGCTACAGATAATTCAGCATTGTCGTCATACTTGTCTATTAGTTTTGTCTCAAGTGTGGACTTCAGTTCTTATGAGTTTCAGCAACTGCTTATGTTCTTGATTCCATGCGTTAGGTTATCACTCACGTTTGAATTTGTTTGTGTGTGTTGTTCCTTGCCTTTTTGCATGGGATATCTGTTGTAAGCTTTAGCTCTCAGATTATAGACTAGGGTAACTTTTTCTTGTGTAGTGCCTTAGAGACCATCCCTAGTCCCAATCAGGACTGATCATTTGAAGGATATGACAACATGCCATGCTGTCATTACACACATACATGATGGGCCAAACATGATAGTAGCATCATATAATCTTATTTGGAAGGAACCACATTGGTCAACAGTCCCAAGTTCAGTTCAGTTTAAGAAAGCCTGTCAACTGCACCCAGATATGCAAAGTAAGGAGAAAGTGGAATGCGTGCTACGCAATTAAAATAAATCCCCTGCAGGTACTGATTAGCTGAAAAATGTGGCACTCAGTCTGTTGCCTTAAGAACTTTAAACTCACCAGTGAGCCAATATTTGTCCCATCTTGCACTTCTAAAATAGAGAATTTACGCCTTAAAAATAATTGGTATATGTACGTGTGTGCATGTCAGTGAGATAAGAAAGAGACAAAGGTTGGGGGTAAGGCAAAAAGAGAGAGACAGAGACAGAGTCAGTCAGTCTAAGAATATCCCTTTTTCTTTCTTAGTGGAGCTCACTGAAAATGTCTTATAGTTAACTATTCATAGCAGTTCAAAAAGGAGCTGACACAAAACCAGAAGCAGCCATGTAAAAACTTGCTGCTAATATAGTTGGATGATGGAGCTACAAATATACTTTTCTGAAAATATTAAAATCCCATTTTTTTTTTCTTTAATCCTGGGTTCAAATGAAAACATTCCTGATTTCTTCCTTGGGAATGAAATTTTTCTTGCTCTTGTCTTTACCTATCCCCGATGGTCTTATTCCAAAGAGATCCATTCACAGAAGCAAAATGAGCTGTGGGCAGGTTGGCCATATTTATGTACTTGCTTTGTTTCTCTAATATATTATACATTCCATTCTACTTGAATTATGTTGGTTTACCTACTTGTCTTTCTCACCAGACTTTTAAGCCTCTTTTGGGCAGCAGTCTTTATTTTGTCTTCTTCTTGATTTGATGAGATTGCAATCTCAGAAAAATATTATTATATTTGTTTGATGTGTACCAGTTTACAAAGTGCTTGCATGTACCTTATGTGGTTGACATTCTCCATTTGTTATTAGAGTCAATAGACTCTGTGCCATTATTTCCATTTTATTGATGACATAGCTGTGACTTGTAGAAACCTTTCATAAATATAATGGAAGCACTGTGATTCAAACTCAAGGTTCTAGAATCCAAGTCCAGTGTACATTTTGTTACACACTTTATCTCAACACACGTTGTCTCCGCACTGTCACATAATATATAGCCATAAATGTATTTAAAAAGTAGAAATTAAAAAAAATTCCTTACAGTATTTTTCTCAGAGAAAAGATATGTAAGGTTTTTGAAGAAAGGACCACGTCTTCAGACATGAATTCCCAATAATGACAAAGAAGATGCTGGTGAAGTGTGAAACTGCCTTAGCCTCTCTAGTGTTCGCTTTTCCTGGGCTTAATTAGACACGAAATATGCAAATCACAACTTTCTGAATGTACACAGATTCCAGAAACAAACACAAGTGCATTTTCAAGAGCGACTTTAATTTTCCTTCTTTTCATCCTAATTGACAACATTCATAGAAGTAGCACAGTTTGAGTAGTAAAAAGTCAGGAAAATTAAATAGGGAGACAGGCTGAACTGTATAATATGTCTCCTCTTTCATTAAAAGAATGAAATATTTTCAGTGCCCTTTATAGTTTTAATTATGTCAGTATAATACTTAATTGAGAGAAATATGCAAATGATTGTTTCCTTGTAAGGCCACAGCTAAATAAACACAGCACTCTGCCAGTACCCATCTTATTATATGTCTATGCAGAAGTCTTGTGCAGATTGAGTTATTATAGGTGGTTCTTTTTACCCAGAAAGTTATTCCTAACATTTTCATGCTTAGATATCTGTATCAAAAATACTAGCAAGTTTGCAGGTTTTTTCAGTATTATCATGTAGTACTCTTCTTGGAGAAAATTAATATGACTGATTCCAATGGCCAACATATTCCATGTTGTGATCTGGCTTCTATAGAAGGTAACTGTGAGGACTAGATCAAGCTGCATTACCATCTTTCCTTGAGTATCAGTCCAAACATGATTGATTTAAACTTGCAGAAATGAATGCATCATGTCTTTCTAGACTTTAAGAACGAGAAGACCTGTGAGATACTGAAAGGCTTTGAGAACTAAAACAAACCTCATTAAACTTCTAAGGATTGCTATGCCTAAACCATCACAGGCAGATACATGTTGCAAATTCTAGTGCCTGTCTTCTACTGCTTCTTTTCAAACACCATACAGTCCACCCAAACCATATTACTAACGCCTCCTGAATATTTGTATTTCTCTGATTTCATCCTATGCATGTGCAATAGTCTTTAATTGATAATGTCTTTTCCTTTCTCTTCTGGACATCGTACTTTTCCATATAACCTAAATACCCCATCTTCTCTGAAGGCTTCCCTGATTCTCTCAGGGATCATTTGTGCCTTACTCTTTATGACTGCTTTAGCCCTTTACACTTATATCTGTGATGTAAGTTATTATAATATGTTGCCATTAATTGGCTTTGCGATGCTATCCTCAACCCCTTCACACCCACTGCAAAACTGTGATTTCCTTACCAGTCTGAACCTATTGTTATTTATCTTTTTATGGTCCATTGCGCCCAGTCCCATGGAAACCTAATAGGCATTGTTGGCAATTTAAAGTTCCTTTGTTTGACACCTTTATTGCTAAGTGTCTAAGATATATTTTTGATAAAGATTATAACAGGTATTGTTTTGGGGAGATATTCAGATATTCACTGGGCAATCTATTCAACAGGATTAAAGTGATTTTCTAAGTATGCAAAGGACTAAAGAAATATGCTCTGACCTTCAATATTTTAAATAGTCGCTGGCAGTTTAAAACAGCCCCAACCATAATATCCATAATTATTCAGCCTTTCCCTCATCCTCAAATGATGTGTTCTGTGTGAATCTGATGAAGGTTAACTGAAAGAAAAGTAGAAATTATTTACTCTCTGATTAGAAAATATCTCTATTTATAACCTCATACAAAAACAAACCCCTCTGTTAATGTACATCATTATTTATTTTTCCTGCTTATATATAATGGGAATACCTAGTCCATTATTTTCAGGCTGAGATAGAAATACTAATTTCTGGAATGGAACTAATTTCTTGAACCCAGAAGAGACTCTGTCAACCGTGTGCCCTGGTGTATGCCTTCTCTCTGCCTTGGTCGCTTTCCCCGCACTTCTCCATCTGGGTAACTTCATCCTGTCTATCAGAGCATGGCAGCCATCACTCTTCTCTTATGTGCCTTCTCTGACTGCCCCAAAATGCTCCTAACCTATGCCCCAGTAGTATGCTCTTCACTCCTTGTTTCCATTCATTTATTAATGTTTCCATTCAACAAATATTTACTGAGAACCACCTTTATGTTTGGAACTGAGGGTTCCCTGGTGGGTGATGGCACCTATGATGTCTTTCCTGCCAGCATTCAGTCTGGTTTAAGAATTTCTCTCAAATAACACACCTCAGACGGTTTTAATTGTGTTTGTCTCCCCTGTTAGATTCTGCACTCTGCCCTGGAACGGAGGCTGCATCTTATGTTGCATCCTGAGCACCTGAGCCCTGAGAAAGGAGGCACTCAGTAAATTTTTGACTGAATAGGTACCCAAAGAAGGTTGCATTTGTTTAATCTCATTCTCAATCCATTGACCAGTAAAGATTTAGTCAACTCCTCAATTCTCAGAGGTCCAGCTAGAGTTGGAAATATGTTTTATATCTTCTTGCAGTGCAGTATTTTGCATAAAATTGGAGCTCACTAAATGTTCTTTATTTAGTTGCAGGCCACTCTGAATTTGTCTGTATGCCACCATACATATGAATGAGTAGAATAACGGGTGAGGCTGTTAGGTAGCACTGTTTTTGAGTTCTGGGTATCTCCCTCTGAGTATTTAATCACTTCTCAGCCCTGATGATGTCAACTCTGTGACAGTAAGGCCTTCTGTTCAGTGTCAGGGCACAACTATTAACATGAACAGTATAGGTCAGTGAGCACATACATATCTGCAGGTTCCAGTAACTTGGTTCCTGTTGTTTATACAGCTTCCCATAATTTCTCTCTTGCTCCAGTAATAAATAATATCATCAAAAGCCATTCAATTAATATTTGGAAGATACTGAAGATGCCTTGAAATGTGTCCTTCATGGGCAAGAGTGACACTATGCTTGTTTTGGAAACCAGGGGGATGTCCATTTTAATATTTATAATGAGAGCTCAGCAACAAAGTAGTTGGAGTGCTACTGGCACATATGACAAAAGCCTTCTGGAGGGAAAAAAGTCCCTTAAGGTTCACTAGTCCAGTTACTTCGAAGTGGACACCAAATGCTTGACACTAGAGACAAGAGGCAAATACAGTGAGAAATTGAAAGGAGACCTAAAAATCAATTCTTATTGAACTTAAAATGTAAAAGCTGATGCAGTTATAAGTACATGTATTTTAATTTGCCAAGCAATTAAGGAATTAGAATCATCTCTCATTTATACTCTCTCTTCAGAATAGCACCTTAGAAAAATTTATATCTATTATTACAACCAGCAAAAAGAGTTTGCAGCTCCTAGTTGACCTACAAATGACTAATATTGTATGACCTAAAATGAGTAAAGGATGCATTTTTCTACCATCCTATATATGAAAAAATCTAACCTTAAACAGGGTTAATAGACACATGACTGGTAATATACTGTGGCAGACAATATTGTTTGGCAAACCCAACTTCCATTCTCTGACCCTTTTTCCCTGCTACCTCCACTTAAAAGGCTGGAATAAGCTTATTATACACAGCCCCACCCTCTCTACAGCCAGAGAGGGGTGACATATTTCTCTAGGGTTATGATTAACAGTGGGTATTCTGGAAGCAAATTCATGAGTTTAAATCCCATCTCACCCACTCACCCACTCACTAGCTGTGTGACTTTGGGTAAAAGATGACTTCCCTCCTCCTTCTGTGGAATAGAGATAACCAGAGCATCTACCTCATCAGGTTACAGTGAGGTAGATATTTGAATGAGTTATTATGTAAGACATGCATAGAATAGTGCCTGGCATATAGTAAGTGCTATATGTGTATAAGCTATCATTATTACTTGTCGTGTTTTTTTTTTTTTTTTTTTTAATCTTGGCAAAGAAGGTAGAATTGGAAATCTGCTGTTTTTGGACAGCTTTTACTTTCCTAATAAAATCAAAAGTTGTAGCTGGCACTATACTGCCTCTCTAATGCCAGCCGTGAAACTGGAAATGACACCTGCAGCTGGAACAGATGGGATGGACATTATGAAAATATAAGCATTGGGGAAAAGCTCAAGAAAATTGGAGAGAAGCAAAATTTGAACCCAGACCAATAGCCACCTCCGTCCCTCTGGGTGTTTAAACTACTGTAATCGAGTTTTACATTAGCTGAAATGTAAAGCATTTTTCACTGATATGCGGGTGGAACTGATCCCATAGCTAAGTCTTCTTGCCACCAGAATTCTGTAAAATGTTCTCGGAGTGTCAAAAGGATCAAAGAGATGGAGCACATTTCATGAAGTGTTTCAAACATAGCCTCTGGAACACTTGGATCTTTTCAGGTCAAAAGAGCTTGTCCCACAGTTAGCATTACCTATTATCACACATATTCAGTGGCATTAATTGTCCAGATCTTACATGTGGAGTGAGCAACGTTATTTCTAAGCCACTGAAGACCTTGGCAGTTTTACAGACAGACTGTCTTCACATGGCCTGTTTGCTACTAGCTGTGACATTTTTATTTTGCTGTGGAAATGTATGTCCTGATACCTGTGGCAGCCAGCCGCCCAGACGGCCCCCACTAATGTCTGCTGCCTGGTGCTCACACCTGTATAGTTCCTCCCACATTGCACCTGTGTTGGTCTGTGTGACCAATAGCACGCAGCAGCAGTGATTGTCACTTCGGATTAGGTTATAAAACACTGCAGGGTTTTTTTTTTGTTTTTTGCGGTACGCGGGCCTCTCACTGTTGTGGCCTCTCCCATTGCGGAGCACAGGCTCCGGACGCGCAGGCTCAGAGGCCATGGCTCACGGGCCCAGCTGCTCTGCGGCATGTGGGATCTTCCCGGACCAGGGCACGAACCCGTATCCCCTGCATCAGCAGGTGGACTCTCAACCACTGCGCCACCAGGGAAGCCCAACACTGCAGTTTTTGTCTTGGATGTTCTCTTGCTAGCCGGCTCCCTCAGATCCTCACTCTGGGCGAAGCAAGTTGCCATGTTGTGAGGACACTTAGGCTTCCTTTGGAGAGGTGGAGAGTTTGATGGCCAAAAGCCAGCAAGGAACTGAGGCATGCCAACCATGTGGATGAGCTTGGCAGTTAATTGTTCAGCCTCGGTTAAACCCTGAGATGACTACAGTCAAGCCAAGCCAGCAAGCAGGTTAACTGCAACCTTGTGAGAGACTAGACCAGCACCGCTCGGTTAAGCCACTCCTAGGTTCTGACCCTCATACACTGTGTGAGGTAATAAATGTTGGTGGTTTTAAGCTACCAACTTTTAGGTTTTTGTTTGTTTTTAGCAACAGATAGCTAGTATTATACTAGAGTAAAAATTTAAGGCATCAGTCTTAAGTGGTATGTCATAAGAATGTGTTCAAGGTGGGTAATTCCCCAAGAATGTTCCGTGAAATCTAAGTAACAGTTTGCTCTTAAACAAAAAAAAAGCTATGTGTGTGTATGTACATACACCCACGTACATCTACATATGTGTGTATTCGTAAATATGCATGCATGTGTGTAATGGTAGTCCATGGACCTTAAGTGTTCAGTATACTATGTGAGAAAAGAAAGGCCATGTAACTGGAGACAGATGGCATGACTCAATGAAGCTCCCATTATAACACAAGGAGAGGTTAAGAGTTTTTCCTTTCCTGACTTCAGAGTCCTTTATTTCCAGAAGAGGCCAATAAATCCTACTTCATAAGGATGTTAGAAAGGACAGTAACATGACAAATGTAAAATATCCAAGACATAAGTTGATACCTATCCAGCACCCTATAAGTGTGTCTCTCTTTGTTCTTTAAGAACAAACCTTGAAATACAACTTAATAAGGGTACGAAACTACTTTGCTCATATTTAAAAATTACACATGTCATTGTTTATCTTTTTAAAAATTATTCTATTTAAAAGATAACAATCATGTATTTTATATATTATGTAGCCATACTATAAAGGCAATTTATTTTCATTCATATATATTGAGTGTTAGGGACTTACTCAAGTAAAACATAGTTGTGGTTTCATCTAACAGTGATGAATTACTGGAGTGAATTCATACAAACAGGGAAGTTGAAATTAAATTCATCACACCAAGGAAAACACTTCCTACCCATGTAAATTAGCGGCTTTTCCACTAAAATCAATTTGTTTTGGTAAATTATGCAGAAATCCTCAAAGGGCTTAAGTAAGTAATTTATTATACTCTTGGCTGTTTCATAATGTTAGGAAATAAAATGTATTCACACAATATTAGATGGTATAAGCTGAGAGTTTTAGTGACAATTTTTGTTTATTACACTTAATCTAACTTGACTGCACTGTCAGAACACCCACATTATATGGGACATATAATTTTTGTGCCAGTGCTTAGCAGATGCTGCAATAAAAAAAGAAAGAAAAACCTCTCTCTTTTTAGAGTGCCGATTATTTCCTGAAACATTTTATGGCAAAGGTCAGTAATTTAAATGAAAAATGCCTCGAATTCTGTAGTCCTAAGAGAGGAAATTGCCTTCCTAACCGGTATAAGAATACAGTTCTGCACAAGGCTATTGTAGAATTTTTCATGTAATTCAAAGAGAATGTGTTTGTTTAGCAGATGATTTTATGTTGGTGTATCACCAGATCTAGTATGCACCTGTAGTCGCACGGAACATCCAATAAATCTCTTTTAGCAGAAGGATAGAAGTATTTGTAATCTTTAAAAATTCATGTCTTACTCTATATCCAATTGCTTAGGTTATCTGAGTCATTCTAATTCACGTATCTTTACTACCCTCTATCCTACTGTATGATATCAGTTTTAGAAACATCATTTCTTATCCAAACTGCTTGAAATAGGCACCAAACAGTCTTGTATTTCCCATCTAATTACCCCAAATCCCTTCCCCATAGGGTAGGCAAAAATGATACTACCAAACATGAAGTTGGTATGACACTCCACTGCTTGAGGTCATTTAATGGTTTCCTGTGATCACAGTAGGAATACTAACCTTATAGAATATCACATAAGACCTTTTACATCATTACATTAAGCTGTTTGCCTTGTCCTAATCCTTCCTCCAGGCCCTTCATCCTTATCGCATCAAATTCCTTGCCTATTCTAATATACATCATGAATTTTTCAAAGTACGTCATTAGCATAGCCCCATCCACTGAAGCATGCTCGACCTTTTGCATGGTACCTCTCTTTTTAGATCACTAAAATTTAGAGGACTTTACCCTTCCTGGCTTAATATTTTTAAAGCACCTAAAATCATAATCATTTATTTGTTTTTCTGTTCTCTCTCCCTCGTACATAAGCTCCATGAAGTCTAACGCCATACTTACTTGGTTTACCAGTAATTTTATGTGTATGTATGCACACACACTTCAAATAGTATAAATGCTTTTATACTAGCTGGGTGTTTTCTTGATACAGGCTTCTAATCTGCTTTGCTTTGTTCTCCACAGATCTTGGAACCTCCACAAACAGGTTTCTATGCTGTACTGCATCTGATTATTGGCTGTCTTGATCACAAAATTTAAAAACTGAAAATTCACTTAATTACTTTTTATTTATCTTTGGGAGAGATTATATATATATATATATATATATATATATATATATCATATAATCATGGTTACATAATGAAAAAAATGATAAACATCTTGGAAGTTACCCTGGAACCATCCTAGCTTATTTTCAGATTAGGATCATTTGACCCATGTTATCTTGTGCTTTTGAAATAGATGGTAGCTAATCTATTTCTTTGTACGCTGGAAGTGTCAATTAGATTTAAAAATAAATGGCCACCTTTGAATGACCCAGTGGTTTCACATAACATTGGCATCCATTCTCTATATAATCCTTATGGTAATATTGACATTGAGTTTAGGCCAAGATTCCTCTCCTCTAATCTACTCCCCAAGATCAGGAATAGAAGGTAAATTCAACCCGTGACTCCAAACATCAGATATTGTGTTCATCAGACTCCATCAGGAAACCACAATCTGCATGTGGGTTTGACTTTACTCCACATATATGTTATTTAAAAAGTCAATGGAGGGCTTCCCTGGTGGCGCAGTGGTTGAGGGTCCGCCTGCCGATGCAGGGGACGCCGGTTCGTGCCCCGGTCCGGGAGGATCCCACATGGCGTGGAGCGGCTGGGCCCGTGAGCCATGGCCACTGAGCCTGTGCGTCCAGAGCCTGTGCTCCGCAATGGAAGAGGCCACTGCAGTGAGAGGCCCGCGTACCGCAAAAAAAAAAAAAAAAAAAAGGCAATGGAATTTTCACAAGTAAAATTGAATCATGCTATAAGGGATTATTTTATTTTGAGTAATAAATTGGTACACCCTTATGCAATATAAGCATAAAATAAAATTATAAACAATATAAAATTATATTATGAATATAATTTTTGGATACAAAACCCATTGCAGCTTACTTAACAAGACTGAAAAGCTGATGTGACAGTGCTTCACATTCAAGGAGCCTGGATTCAACATCAAGCACAAGGATTTTGCTGTTTTTGTGGGGGTTTTGTTGTTGTTGATTTGTGTTTTGTGGTTGATTTTATTGAGTAGTGTTTATTGAGTAGTTAATAATTTTCTTCTTTGTCATGTCATTTGTTACTATAGTTATTTTAAGAAATGTTTAAGATCTAAATATTCTTTCTTTCAGAATTAGTACATCTGACATATAAAACATAATAAATTATGTCCTCAACATGTGTATATACACACACACACACATATACACTTTGAATCTGATTACTCCATATAAAATTGCATTTTAAACATTTAAGGAAACATTAGTTTCCATTTTGAGGTTTCCTTTTAATCAATATTATTTTCAGGTTTCAAGCTTTGTAAAGTTCATTGAGAATAAGTAATGTGTCTAAAGTGTGTAATGTGAAGATAAAAGCCCTAATATTATCCAAAAGACCATGCTATTAAGAGTAAAGTAGTTGCTCTATTTAAGTGCCACGGGAGGTTTTCTAAAACCCAAACCTATGGTTTTATTCCACACTTCTGGCTTTCTCAGCTTCTCTCATTAATCTTGCAGTAAATGATGCAAATACAGGAGTTGCAGAGTGCAACCAGTCTGCTTATTCTCTGTTTGTGGTCCCCAGTGGGTGTGAGGTTGTAGCAATTAAGGCAGTGTGTATGCTGTTTTGAGGCACCACAAAGATAGATTAATTAGGCTGCAAATGGTTTCAATGACATTGCCAAGAGAGCCTTTGATGGGCTTAGTCCAAGGTGATTGAGTCTGAAGTTATTGATGGATAGGTGATCTCAAAAGAAGGGAACTGACTGTAAGAAGTAAAGGGGAAGCATCTGGTGCCTGTTAAAATGAGCAAGCCATGGCTATCACAGCCAGCGACTAAAAATGGATACAGTCTTTAAAAACACTATTTAATAAGACTAATGTAAGATGAAAGGAATATTAGTACCAAAGAACCTGAATTTCTAATTATAAACCTCACAGAGAAAACTCTAGTCCCAGATTAGAGTCATATGCAATCAAAGTCAAATATTTATAGAACAAAGAATACTAATCTTACCCAAACATTTTCTTAAAAAAGGAGGGTACAGTTATTACTCATATTTTTGATAGCTCACTGATGAATTTTATCAAACATTTGAGAGGGAAAAGAGGATGAAGAACTTTCCAGTCACCAGATGTAGAAAAAGCATTTGAAAAAATTCAACACTCATTTATGGCAAAACTGTCAGACTCAAGAGAACAGAAGAGAGAGAAACTTAATCTAAACTTATAAAGGGAAACTGTGAATGTAGCCAACATCATAATTAACTGATTATTGATCACTTTTTTTCTACTAGCAGGAGCAAGTATTGTCCAATAGGGTAAGCAGTAGCCACTTGTGGCTACTGAGTGTTTGGAATATGGCCAGTTCAAATCAAGATGTGCAGTTAGTGTAAAATACACAGTGGATCCCGATAACTTAGTTTAAAAAAGAATGTAAACTATTTCATTAATAATTGTATAGTTATTTAATATAGGAAAATTATATTTTAGATATATTTCATTGATTAAATTTGCTGTTTAATTTCATCTTTTTCTTCTTTCTGTTTCTTTTTCATGTGGCTACTGTAGAAATGAAAATTACATATATGACTCATTATTATTTGTCTCACATTTATCCATTGGACAGCACAGTTCTAAAGTTCCACTTGTCCATTTCATTTGATGCAGCTCTGAAATGAGGTCTGATCCAAAGGGATTCTCAGTATTAAAACTTTAAGATGTAGTTTATCTTGTGTGATTTCCCCTTTCCTTATATTGTAACTGGTTCAGGTTGGGACCTCCATTTATAATTGGTTACAAAAGTCTATGGACAACTCTTTAAGTTGTAAAATTTCCTTCAAAATTACTTTAAGGCCAAAACTTTCTCTCCAGCGCCACCTCCTAGGAAGCTCGCTCTAGGATTATGTGTTCTCAAGAAGATGTTCTCTTTTTCCTCAAATTTCTTTTACATTTGTCTGCTTTTCTTCCAACTATTTCCTTTATCTGAAATATCCTTTCCCCTTTTGCCTTTGAAAATCCTGGTGTTGCTTCAAAACCCAACTTGACCCATCTGTGAGAACTGATCACTGATCACACCTGCTTCTGATCCTCCCCGTCCTATCCCCCAATCTTTTTTTTTTTTTTTTCGCGGTACGCGGGCCTCTCACTGTTGTGGCCTTTCCCGTTGCGGAGCACAGACTCCGGACGCACAGTCCCAGCGGCCATGGCTCACGGGACCAGCCGCTCCGCGGCATGTGGGATCTTCCCAGACCGGGCACAAACCCGCGTCCCTGCATCGGCAGGCGGACTCTCAACCACTGCGCCACCAGGGAAGCCCTTATCCCCCAATCTTAACCTGACCCTCTAGAACAGAACTTGTGTTCTCCTTACTTCCATGTAATAGTGAGATATCCTATATCTTATCCTACACTAATGAGCTGCATGACCTCTAGGACCATGGGACTTCCTGCTTGCCTCATTCTTAGCACCTAACCCAGTTTGCATACGGTGCTGTTCAAGACTTGTTTCCAGAATTTATTTCCATTTTTGTATGCATGTGTACGTACTTATTAACTTATAAGAGCAGTTTATGAAGATGTGATATATTCTTGGGTTTATTTAAAATGCCTCTTTGGAGCTGGAGTTGACTCATTAGCAATTCACCAGGGTACTAATTGCATGTGACAACATAGATGTATTGTGTCCTATTTTCTAAATCCCTGGGTAGAAATATAGAAGAGGCTTGCATCTAAAACAAACAGAGGATATATAGACATTTTCTCTCGTAACTACTGGTCTGAGCAGGTGGAGTAGAATTTTCCTACCTCAAAAAATATTTTTCTCATTTCTTTTAGAATCGGCCAGATGGGATTCTTCCCCTGCAGCTTGAAAGTTTTAGCTTTCATTTGACTTAAGAAGCCTCCCTTTAAGATAGCATTAGTGACTTCTACGTTAATGTTATTTGCTAAATACACCTTTTTGAGATCAGGTTTTGATAAGAAACAGGAGTTGCACATCTAAATGAAGAGATGGGGCCATGGAAGACAAAAGGAGCTGCTTCCCACGTTTGCCTAGTATCCGTCTTCCAGTTCTTAGTTACCCCAGCACCTGCATGTACCACATTCCTTACAATTCGCTCTATCCACAGCCCCTTTCTCAAAGGCCCCTTTCTGCACACAGTAGCCCTTCATTCAATTTCAGTAGTTACCTCCTGTAAGTGCAGAATATCCTCATGACTGGAAACCCAGCCAAGACAAAGTACAGAATCACTTGGGCCAACTATACTCCCATCTCAACCATCAACCATCCCAGCATTGATTTTACCATTATACACTGTAAAAGCTCAGAAAAGTTTGAGTTAACTGTTCTGATCTCTTCATGTTACCGATGGTGACACTCTCCCAGAAGAGTAAAATGTTTTCCCAATATTAACCCATACTTAGGCAGAGTTTTAATTATAAACAAGTTATTTGGCCACCCAACCCAGCCCTTTTTCCACCACACTATGATCTGGAAATTTCTTCCTTTTCACATTGTGGACAAAGTCAGGTGCCTTCAGTCATTTCATATCCTATCTCTTCTCTTTTTCCAGTCCATCTCTGACTTCATTATCACCTTTGCACACTGCAGTCACAGTTCAAAACTAGTCTTGGGCTGCAAGTGACCAGTATCAATGGAACTGCTTCCCTGTTCAGTGACAGGTGATGAGATGAGAGGTGGTGAGGCAGTTATAAGTATGAAATATATCAGTCACCAATGATCTTATCAAACTACAAGGAATGTTTGGGTGTATAGCCTCCCAGAATTTTAAAAATAACATATGATATCGCTTCATATTATCACAGTGTTGATAGTAAATTTAATATACATGGGGACCCTGCCGCATGTTTTATTTTGTAATCTGCAATAAATACTTGTTTACTTACTAAAAAATCATATATATATGAGCATATATAACATGTTCTATAAATATATATGTATACTTACATGTATACATATATATGCACTCAAAAGAAGCCACGGAGACCTTTTCTGCTGACCTTCTACTGAGTGACAGCAGTTGTTTGAAAATACATATATAGGAACTTCCCTGGTGGTGCAGTGGTTAAGAATCCGCCTGTCAATGCAGGGGACACGGGTTCGAGCCCTAGTCTGGGAAGATCCCACGTGCCACAGAGCAACTAAGCCCATGCACCACAACTACTGAGCCTGCGCTCTAGAGCCCGCGAGCCACATCTACTGAGCCCGTGTGCCACAACTGCTAAGCCCGTGTGCCTAGAGCCGGTGCTCCGCAACAAGAGAAGCCACTGCCATGAGAAGACTGCGCTGCAATGCAGAGTAGCCCCCGCTCGCCGCAACTAGAGGAAGCCTGCGTGCAGCAGCAAAGACCCAACGCAGCCAAAAAAAAAAAAAATGTACATAAAAGAACTAAACTTTATATGCATTATAGTTCAGTTGATGTCATTCAGTGGAAGCTCAGCAGGAGTCCTCCCCTCCTAGTTCCTTTTGAGTGTTTGTTTGTAGTTTCTAACACTTACTCCTGGGAAGATACCAACTTTGTATACCTGATTTGGCCAGAAGAGTGAATTGCATGGTAGCATCCTGCCCACAAGATGGCAGTGGCAAGACAGTGTTTGATGAAAGAGGTAATTGGTTGCCCCTAGGTTTAAAAAAAAAAAAAAAAAGCTTGTTTGGTAATTCAATTTGTGTCTGTCTATCAGAAGAGGATAAGGGGATTTCAGAGGCAGGTGGCAAGGGGAAAGAGCATTAGTGGTACAATTTCTTTATAAGAAACAAAAAATAGAGCTGCTTTTCTGTATGTCACAAACCTACTCATCTTTTTCTCAAAGTGAAAATATTTTCTCATAATTGCAGCACTATGTTTAATAGCTGTGCACCCGTTAGGGGAGTCATGTCCTTACAGGGCAAGCCCCCTCACCTTCTCTTCCCACATAAAAATATTTGATAGTGGTATCCTTGTTTGTGTTTTGTTTTTCACTTTACTAATGAGAATGCTTTAATTTTAGTTTAAAATTTTATACAATGTAGACATTACTTTGCTGTAAACCAATAAATATTTTCCATTCATTTACAGTAACAGGTCAGCTGTGATGACTATTTGGCCAATATCAAAATTCTCTTCTTTATCTGAGTCATAAGATATGTCAAATTTTCAATAAATAGCTTGGCTTTGCCTATGTTTCAATCAAACAGACAACCACTTTCATTTTCCCTAAAGGGAATCTGAATACTTCTGCGCTCTGTCCTTAACTCTCTAAATTTGCTAACAGATTGTACTGCTATTAGCTGAAGTTATCAAAATATCTGTTAAATATAAGTAGCACATGACAAAGTGTAAAGTATTTTTTATAGAATGGATATATGAATGAAAAGAGAAGTGATCGTTACTGTAAAGTGACCACCATAAATTAAGGATCAAATCAATGAGAAATAATTCAAAACTATTTTAAGTTCATAATGGATATAAGTAAAAAATTGTCTGCATTACTGAAGTGTAGAGCTTTATACAGATATGCTGTTGCCTCTCAAAAACATTCTGTTCTCAAGCTAGATGACTTTGTAAGAATAAAGTGTTATTTTGTTGCTTTTGTGTTTTTAGAAGACATTTTAGATTTCCTGTTTTGCGGAAAGGTGCCTTATTCCACTAATGTGCTCGCTTGCCTTCCTTCTTTCCTCCCTCCCTCCCTCCCTCCTTCCTTTCCTTCCTTCCTTCTTTCCCCTCTCCCTCCCTCCCTTTCTCTCTCTCTCTCTCTTCTTAAAAATGGATAAAACTTTTCTGTCCTGTGCTAGATGCTTGTGACACTGAGATGTGATACTGTAAAGACATTGTTGTTATTCATATCAACCTTATATTGTACTTTTGTGGTAGAGAAATATGGGGAGATTGGTGGACCTTTGAGAAAGTAATATTTAAATTGAGACTTGAAGAATGACTCTGACCATTCAAAGGATGGGAGGATAAAATGGCGTGACTGTTCAGGCCTGTGGAGCAGCATGAGCAAAGTCTTTAAAACTATACGGAGCTTTGTTTTTTCCACAAAATGAAATGGTATTAGGTGTTTGGAGCCAAGAAGGAAGGAGAAAGAATATGAGTTGAGTTTGAAGAAACAGATCACATAAGATCATTGACCTTTAAAAGCAACAGAGGACACTGTTAGATTTTAGAAGGTATGCATATGCGTGCATATGTCTATGTGTATGTGTGTATTTATACACACATATTATATAATTCCTTGAGCTCTTCCTTGGGAATCTAGAAGAACATTAAAAGCCAGTATAGCTCCATACATTGCCCGCAACCAAAATGAAAAATTAAAGATACCAAATAAATACAGTAAATAAATAAAAAGATTCTTAATGAATAATAACGGAGGTGCCATAATTCCAAAGCACAATGGGTAGAAAACCCGTTATGCATCTCAATCATGGGAGTGTGAATTGATACAGCCACTATGGAGAACAGTATGGAGGTTCCTTAAAAAACTACAAATAGAACTACCATATGACCCAGCAATCCCACTACCGGGCATATACCCTGAGAAAACCATAATTCAAAAAGAGTCATGTACCACGATGTTAACTGCAGCTCTAATTACAATAGCCAGGACATGGAAGCAACCTAAGTGTCCATCGACAGATGAATGGATAAAGAAGATGAGGCACATATATACAATGGAATATTACTCAGCCATAAAAAGAAACGAAATTGAGTTATTTGTAGTGAGGTGGACGGACCTAGAGTCTGTCATACAGAGTGAAGTAAGTCAGAAAGAGTAAAACAAATACTGTATGCTAACACATATATGTGGAATCTTAAAAAAGAAAAACGGCTTTGAAGAGCCTAGGGGCAGGACAGGAATAAAGACGCAGACAGAGAATGGACTTGAGGACACGGGGAGGGGGAAAGGTAAGCTGGGATGAAGTGAGAGAGTGGCATGGACATATATACACTACCAAATGTAAAATAGCTAGTGGGAAGCAGCTGCATAGCACAGGGAGATCAGCTTGGTGCTTTGCGACCATCTAGAAGGGTGGGATAGGGAGGGTGGCAGGGAGATGTAGAGGGAGGGGATATGGGGATATATGTATACGTATAGCTGATTCACTTTGTTATAAAGCAGAAATTAACACTTTACCATTGTAAAGCGATTGTACTCCAATAAATATGTTTTAAAAAAATTAAGCTAAGCTCTGTCCTAAGTGTGCAAATATAAGATATCGTAGAGCTAAGTCATTAGTAATGTTGTTCTCAGATGATTATAACTTGTAACTAAGGTTGAGAACCACTGATCCAAGGAAGATTCAAGTACCTTGATAACTGTGAGACTGTCCCCTTCCTTGAAATGAGTTCAGTGTGTGTCCTTGTGAAGTATTTACTTAAGCTCAGTAGTTAGAGGAACTGGCAAGCCTGCAGTTCAACTTGGTGTAAGTTTGTAAAGGAGATATAGCTATGTGGTGACATAGATACCGTTGTGAGTGAGATGCAGCCCTGACTGTCCCTTGTCCACCTTGCTTCCTGGGATCTGAGACGTCAGACCTGCACATCTAGCCAAAGCCTGCAGACTGTCTGAGCACCATTCATGATGCAGATAAACTCCCAAGGGAGTAAAGGGGGTAGGGTTTAGGGAGGCTGAACCTTTCATAAAGAGTGGGTATGGGAAAAGTGGAAGCTGTTGGGGTAAGTCTACACATATGTCTTTTCAAAGGAAAGAAGATATTTCAACTGTTAATAGTTTATTTATATATGAGGTAGATGGTTTTGGAGTCTGGACAAATAACAAAAAAACAGAGAAGGGGGAGTGAGAGAGAGAAAAAAGTAGACAAAAGAAAAAAAAAACACAGACTGTGGAAATGGTTAACCTTGTAAACTGATTAGCTGCAGACACAAGGAGGCAAGTCTGGCCATATACCTTGAGAAGGCTGATTAGGGCTCTCCAAATATTAAACTTTTATTATTTATTCATTCTCTAAAATGTTTCGGGAGTCTAACTGATGTGTATATATGTGACACATGCCTCTGTGTAGTGTCTGCAACTGCCCTTCCCATAACATCTCCACATTACTTAAGCAACATTTTCCTCTTCAGGATTTGATGACTGATTCATTGGTGTCCCTTTTCTAGTAGGGACATACCTCTAGGGCCCCTACTTATTGGGGACCTATTTTATTAAATGTCTTGAGACTGCAGACAATAGCCAACTTAGCTAGAAACCTGACTTCCCATTTCCTACATCTGAATATTCCCTGGAACTTCTCAAACCCTACTGTAAAGCAGTTTGCATATACCTGACTACTCTAGTGGGCTGCTTTTGGAATTTTGGAGGGAATAGGGAAATAAGAGGAGTGGACATGCCATACCCCATTTTGTTCTGGGTTCCTCATGAAAAAGGCATTAAGCTACCCAGGGAGTTAAATGTGGTTAGAAGTCACCAAAGTGCAGTGTGGCTCATAGCCCACTGAGAGCAGCAGGAAAAACTGAGACAAAAGGTGAGTGCCTTGGTACACTTGCAGATGTGAGAAACAAAGACAAAATTACATGTGTCCTCCTGTATGTTAAATCACAGATTATCAAAGCATGGGGCATTTACCACTGGTATTAAGTGAGATGATATTGTAAAAGACCAGGCATTTTTTGAAAAGTATGCCCTTTATATTTCTCTGTGAATCCATCCACTTATATCAGGAAGAATGTCTTGGTGTCACATGACTATCTTCATCCTTTTCCTTATATATGCTATCTGTAAGTTTAGCAAAGAAATAACAGGCTTTAGGATCAAAATCTCAGATAAGCAATGGTATCTATCTAATATTTAATAATAATATTTGGTTATATCATGTTTATTTCATTTTTAAATAGGTATAATTTGTTTATCATTTGTAGAGTGACATAAAATTTATTTTAAAAAGAAATTTAGGACTTCCCTGGTGGCACAGTGGTTAAGAAGCCGCCTGCCAATGCAGGGGACAAGGGTTCGAGCCCTGGTCCAGGAAGATCCCACATGCCACGGAGCAACTAAGCCCGTGAGCCACAACTACTGAGCCCACATGCTACAACTATTGAAGCCTGTGCGCCTAGAGCCCGTGCTCTGCGGCAAGAGAAGCCACCGCAATGAGAAGCCGGTGCACCGCAACGAAGTGTAGCCCCCACTTGCCACAACTAAAGCCAACACAGCAACGAAGACCCAAATGGATTGTCAAGTAAGCATATTCTTTCCACAGTAGAAATTTTTTTAAAAATATATATTTTTTTAGCCCAGGATGTTTGGGGACATTTTCATCTTAGAGGAATGTATTTTGTAAGCACTACCTGCTCTTTACCATTTCCCAAACCTCTGCTATATGTCAGGCACTGTGTCAGCTCCTGGAGAAATGAAGATGAATGAGGACATGCCCATGACCTTGAAGACCTAGCAATCTCACAATTCAGATAAACCCAATAATTGTGAGATAGTGACAAACAAGCAAATAAATAAAATTTTAAAAAACTAAAAAAAAAGAAATTTACTTAAGTTAAATATTAGCCAATAGGAGGAACATATATAATTAGCAGTAAGGTGGTATGTGAATATGGGCAGCTTTGTGGACAACTGAATCCTGATTATGATGCTCGGTCAAAGCAATTGTTTTCTATACTGACTTTGCATTAGAACCGCCTAGGGAACTTTAAATATACTGATGTTAGGATACCATGCCAGGCCAATTAAATTAGAATCTCTAGGGAGGGGAGACTGGACATTGATTTTTTTAAAGACTTTTAAGTGATTTTAATGTGCAGCCAGTTTTGAGAACCACTGGGTTGGAGATGCTAAAGAATGAAGAGTATTATGTCCCCACCCAACAAACACAGACACAGAGAAAGCCACAGATAAACAGCTATGTGATACTGTCACATAAAAGTTTTTTTTTTTTTAATAAAAAGTTTGTTTTTAAAGAAATAACAAATTGTAATTCAAAATAAACTATTCTCCCTGGCTCTGCAGATTCGAATGCCTGGGCTTATGAACACATTCTATTGGGACTGAGCTCAGGTTCAGCCGTTAGCTTAATTTGTCACCTTGGGCAAGCCACTTGACTTTTCTATGCATCAATTTCCATTTTTATAAAATAAAGGGAGAAAGGATGTTTGACATGGATTAGCCTTAAAGACCCTTCCTGCTGCAAATCTTTATGGTTCTTTAAGTGGAAATGACCAGCCAATTCGTGGTTCTTCCTTAGTTTTGCTTTAATGATAATTAAAAATAGAATCACAGATTGGTGTGTGAGGTTTTCTGTTACTTGTTTATTGGAGATAGATTTTGAAAACTAGTTTTTTTGTCTCCCTGAGCTGAGAGTTCAGCCAGCAAGCAACCTTCTAAAAGCCTGACTCAGAGCAAGGAAACAAGCTTGAGTATGCACACAGAAGGCATGGTTGACCTAGTAATGAGGACTGTGTAAAATCACATCGATTTGCTTTTTTGACTTCCCTTTCCATTTAACCATTTGTCAATACTGGAGAAAGAAAGCTGCAGAATGTAATTTTTCAGCAACTGGAGACAAGACAACTTGTCCAGGTGAAGGAAGTTGGAATACAATTTTGACATGGACTCAGAGCTTTAAGTGACTTTTCTCAAGTTTTTTTGCTGAATGTAAATCTGTGGGCTCAAACAAGTATTCTGCATTCAGGTCTTTCTGAATGCATGACTAGCCTTATTTCCTTTTTGCCTCCAGGCCTAACCTGGACTCCCTTCTCATTTTTCACTCTTATCTAACTTCTAAATGTCTTTCAAGAGAGTTTAGGGGTCACTTCTGTAAAGTATCCTTTAATGATTCCAATAAAATCTTCACTCCTTGACAGAGTTAAGCACCCCATAGTGCCTCATATCTACCAATACCCAAGTACTCTTATCACTATCTCACAATTATTGGGTTTATCTGAATTGTGAGATTGCAAGGTCTTCAAGGTCATGGGCATGTCCTCATTCATCTTCATTTCTCCAGGAGCTGACACAGTGCCTGACACATAGCAGAGGTTTGGGAAATGGTAAAGAGCAGGTAGTGCTTACAAAATACATTCCTCTAAGATAAAAATGTCCCCAAACATCCTGGGCTAAAAAAATATATATATTTTTAAAAATTTCTACTGTGGAAAGAATATGCTTACTTGACAATCCATTTATAATTTATTCTCAAGTCCATACTCAATTCCTAAGTGTGTAATTTGCTTTTTCTAAACCTAGAACTGAGAAACCATGGCCAACAGGTAGCGTATTATGAGCCAACACAGATCAATTGGTTGAGCCTGGCTAGAGTATTGAGTTAAAAAGATCTCGTACATATATTAGAGCTAACTAAGAGTTTCTTGATCATTAGCAATATTCACCAAAGGCACAGATAAGAAGATTGCCAGTAAATAGGCTTTGTTGAAGTTCACCAAATTAGTGAAATATAAACAGGATTTAGATAACTGAGATGTCTGAATAGTATCCTGGGCAAGCATTTTAGAAGTAGGCCAGTTACAGATGAAACGTTCCAATAATCTGAGTTACTGTTTGGGACTACTGTGATTTTTTTTTTTCCCAAATCCATTTCACTGGTGTGTGTGTGTGTGTGCGCGTGTGTGTGTGTATATTACAGCTAAGAGGGTAAGAAGACAAGGCAAAATATTTATGCCCTAAATAGATGATGTGCTTGCAGTATAGCATGACCCCTTAGAAAGCTAATACGCTCTTTTGATATAAACACAGATGTCAGCTACAGTCTCCTTTTCCACTTAAGGGTCAGTAAACTTCAGATTAAGATTCCCTGTGATATGATAATTATCTCTTTACCTATCTGTCTCTCCTGTTAGAATAAGAGCTGTGCAAGAGCACATACTATATACCATATCGATCTTTGTTTCTCCACTGTATATACAGACTACACAATATGTGTGTGTAAAATTAGGCATGTATATTATTATGTCCTGAATCCATGAAAATGAATATAAAATATTATTTACACCCCTCTAACATCCAAAAGTCTCTCTTCTATGTAGTCCTAGAGGGGGCTTTAGTGATAAATGTTTCAGAGTTTTAGAGATCATCTTTTCAATGTGAACCAGAACTTCTAATCCTACCTAATTTTTCTCAGTTGTGATACTGACCTACTTTAGCCTAAAACACTATGAAGGGCAGAAAATCCTGGTTTGGCTGCTTCTAAGAATGGAAAATGCAGAAAGTGCAGAATCCATGGCAAATATTAGTTTTTAAAAATACGGCAATGAAGAGCAGAAATGAAATGGGATGGGAAATACTATACTCCCCATCCCTAATACATACATATGCACATTATAGATAGATGATGAATCAATAGATCAATACATAGATTTTCTTTAAAAGGCAGACTTTCCTGTTTCCCTATAAGGTTTCCTTAACCTCACCTTGAGAGTTGCACATGAAAAGATTTAATAATCCTACACATGCGGCTTAAATTGTACTTACTGACTGAATATATGCATGTACCTAGTATATGTGTTTTGGTAATGATGTTCATGAATTTTCATTGAGTGATTATTTATTAGTGGAATTGCTGGGCCTTTGAGGTTGTGTATTTCAGCTCTTGGATGTATCTATGTTAAGTACTGATATCATGCTTTTAAATGACAGACTTTCCCCTAATTAAAGAAAGAGGAATACAACTTTTAAGTTGGGTATGAGTGTGACAGGTTGAAATACATACATACACATACACACACACACACACACACACACACACACATATATATGCTTTTTTTTTTTTAAGAAAGACTTTCATAACAGGCCTCAAAGACTATTTATTCAGAATGTTAGGTGCGAAAGAAGGAATGTCCTTTACTTTGGAGATAAAAATGAATACCAATTAGGGGAAAAGGAGGTTAGGAAGAGGCACTTAGATGCCTGGAGCTAAATTTTAGTGTGTCCAAAATACGATCTATCTCTTGAAAACTGTCAGGAACAGAAACTGAAAGAAGGAATCTACAAAAGAGGATGTTGAGTGCATAGTAACTTTTGGGATTTCAGCATATCTTAAGCCACCGTGACATTGGTGGAGTGATGGGAGGAACATCTTTCTATCATATTTATTCATAATGAACATCTTGAAGTAGCAGAGTGGTGGGAATATATTCCTGTTATATGCCCCTTGAAAAGAGCACTGCATATTTACGAGTGTGATTAAACAAACAAAAGAAACAAAGGAAAGAAAAAACAACAAAATCCCTTCCAAATTCTGCAGGGTCATGTTCTGGTTTATGCTGCTGATTTTTAAAAATATATTTCTAGAGTTGAAAAGCATAAATTTGTATTGTAAGTTAAACTGCATTATACATTTGCATTACTGTGAACCTCCTTCAGAATACAGAAAAAATGAACATTGTTCATATGATTAAAATATCAAGTATCTGGTGCATTTCTCTAAGAAGAAAAAGTTGTCTACACAATTACTTTTTTTAAAAAAATTCTCATACAGATTAATTTGTTCTGCCAAAGATACTTTTTTATATCTTATTGAGAGCCTAAATTCCTTGTTAAGATAGTTGTCAGGGTCCACTTTGGTTACATTCTTCTGTAATTATCTCTGTGTTCTCCTGCAGATAGATTGTTGTTTGTTTGCTTTATTTTAGCGCTTAAAATAAAATAGACATTTTATCCTTCTAAAATAAGATTAGAGTCTAAATGAACAAATAATCATTAGAAAGCACTGGTAATTCTGGTGTTTCAAATAAAATGTTACATGTATTTTTGAGGTGAAAAAAAAGGGTTCTAGATTCTTTCTATTTTGAGCCTTCATTGCAAAATAATAGGAATCAACAGCTCAGGACCCATGAGTGTGATTAGGCAGCCAGTGCCTGGAGAATCTGAGCAGGCATGCCAGAGAACAGAACAGATTTCACTTATCTATCCCATAAAAAGCAATCCAGCCTTTTTTTAATGATAGAAAACAATAAGTTGTTAAATATCCAGTCTCTTCTTTCTGCCCATATAAGGCATAACTCCTTTGAACACAGTCCATGCTGGATAACGTTTGAGTGTTTATGAACATATATTTTTGGATATCTCAATAGAGTATAAGTTCTTAGTTCTGTTAGGGGTGAATTCTGCCCTCCAAAAATTTTTTTGTTGACATCCTAATGCCCAGTAACTCGTAACATGAACTTCCTTACAGATAGAATCTTTACGGAGGTAATTCAGTTAAAATCATTAGGGTGGGCCTTCGAATTCAATATGACTGGTTTCCTTATATGATGGGGGAAAAATTGGAGAGAGACAGATACACAGGGAGAATGTCATGTGCACATAAAGACAGGGATCTGCAAGCCAAAGAGAAATGGCTGGAACAGAATCTTTCCTCACAGCTTTCAAAAGAAACCAACCCTGCCAACACTTTCATTTCAGATTTCTAGCATCCAGCACTGTGAGACAATGAATTTCTGTTGTTTAAGACACTTAGTTTGTGGTATTAGCTCTAACAAATTAATACACTATCTTGTTCAAAAATTTTATGCCTGGGCCACAAATAGTAATAGATACTTTATAAGATTTTAATAAACAAATAAGTGAATGTAAATGAACAAATGAATGAATGAACTGATAAATTTTAAAATGTATCATGAAGTTGATGCATAAGGAGAACTGGTAGGACTTGAAATATATGGAAGACCATATTTTTTAGAAATAATTTTTAGACATCTACATGTGGAACAACTCCTACAGAACACCTACTGAACGCTGGAAGAAGACCTCAGACTTCCCTAAACGGTCTTGGTGCTCTGTCTGGGTGTCAGGCCTGTGCCTCTGAGGTGGGAGAGCCAAGTTCACAACATTGGTTCACCAGAGACCTCCCGGCTCCACGTAATATCAAACAGCGAAGCGCTTCCAGAGATCTCCATCTCAACGCTAAGATGCAGCTCCACTCGATGACCAGCAAGCTACGGTGATGTACACCCTACGCCAAACAGCAAGACAGGAACACAACCCCACCCACTAGCAGAGAGGCTGCCTAAAATCATAATAAGGTCACAGGCACCCAAAACACACCACCAGCTGCTGTCCTGCCCACCAGTAAGACAAGATCCAGCCTCATCCACCGAAACACGGGCACTAGTCCCCTCCACCAGGAAACCTACACAACCCCACTGAACCAACCTTAGCCACTGGGGGCAGACACCAAAAACAATGGGAACTATGAACCTGCAGCCTGCAAAAAGGAGACCCCAAACACAGTAAGTTAGGCAAAATGAGAAGATACCCAGCCGATGAAGGAGCAAGGTAAAAACCCACCAGACCAAATAAATGAAGAGGAAACAGGCAGTCTACCTGAAAAAGAATTCAGAATAATGATAGTAAAGATGATCCAAAATCTTGGAAATAGAATGGAGAGAATACAAGAAAAGTTTAACAAGGACCTAGAAGAACTAAAGAACAAACAAACAGTGATGAACAATACAATAAATGGAATTAAAAATTCTCTAGAAAGAATCAATAGCAGAATAACTGAGGCAGAAGAACAGATAAGTGACCTGGAAGATAAAAGTGGAAATAACTACCGCAGAACAGAATAAAGAAAAAAGAATGAAAAGAACTGAGGACAGTCTCAGAGACCTCTGGGACAACGTTAAATGCACAAACATTCGAATTATAGGGGTCCCAGAAGAAGAAGAGAAAAAATAAAAGGGACTGAGAAAATATTTGAAGAGATTATAGTTGAAGACTTCCCTAATATGGGTAAAGAAATAGTCAATCAAGTTCTGGAAATGCAGAGAGTCCCATACAGGATAAATCTAAGGAGAAACACGCCAAGACACATATTAATCAAACTATCAAAAATTAAATACAAAGAAAAAATATTAAAAGCAGCAAGGGAAAAACAACAAATAACATACAAGGGAACCCCCATAATGTTTACAGCTGATCTTTCAGCAGAAACTCTGCAAGCCAGAAGGGAGTGGCAGGACATATTTAAAGTGATGAAAGGGAAAAACCTACAACCAAGATTACCCAGCAAGGATCTCATTCAGATTCAACAGAGAAATTAAAACTTTTACAGACAAGCAAAAGATAAGAGAATTCAGCACCACCAAACCAGCTGTACAACAAATGCTAAAGGAACTTCTCTAGGCAGGAAAAGCAAGAGAAGGAAAAGACCTACAATAACAGACACAAAACAATTAAGAAAATGGTAATAGGAATTTACATATCGATAATTACCTTAAATGTAAATGGATTAAATGCTCCAACCAAAAGACATAGACTAGCTGAATGGATACAAAGACAAGACCTGTATATGTGCTGTCTACAAGAGATCCACTTCAGACCTAGGGACACATACAGACTGAAAGTGAGGGGATGGGAAAAGTTATTCCATGCAAATAGAAATCAGAAGAAAGCTGGAGTAGCAGTTCTCATATCAGACAAAATAGACTTTAAAGTAAAAACTATTACAAGAGACAAAGAAGGACACTACATAATGATCAAGGGATCAATCCAAGAAGAAGATATAACAATTATAAATATTTATGCACCCATTATAGCAGCACCTCAATACATAAGGCAAATATTAACTGCCATAAAAGGGAAAATCGACAGTAACACAATAATAGTAGGGGACTTTAACACCCCACCTTCACCAATGGACAGATCATCCAAAATGAAAATATAACGAAACACAAGCTTTAAGTGATACATTAAACAAGATGGACTTAATTGATATTTATAGGACATTCCATCCCAAAACAACAGAATATACTTTCTTCTCAAGTGCTCAGGGAACATTCTGCAGGATAGATCATATCCTGGGTCACAAAGCAAGCCTTGATAAATTTAAGAAAACTGAAATCATATCAAGTATCTTTTCTGACCAGAATGCTATGAGACTAGATATCAGCTACAGGAAAAAATTGTAAAAAATACAAACAAAAGGAGGCTATACAACACACTACTAAATAACCAAGAGATCACTGAAGAAATCAAAGAGGAAATCAAAAAATACCTAGAAACAAATGACAATGAAAACATGTTGACCCAAAACCTATGGGATGCAGCAAAAGCAGTTCTAGAGGGAAGGTTATAGTAATACAATCCTAACTCAAGAAGGAAGAAACATGAGAAGATAAAATTGATAAACCATTAGCCAGAGTAATCAAAAAAAAAAGGGAGAAGACTCAAGTCAACAGAATAAGAAATGAAAAAGAGAAGTAACAACTGACACTGCAGAAATACAAAGGATCATGAGAGATTACTACAAGCAACTATATGCCAATAAAATGGACAGCCTGGAAGAAATGGACCAATTCTTAGAAAAGCACAACCTTCCGAGACTGAACCAGGAAGTAACAGAAAATATAAACAGACCAATCACAAGCACTGAAATTGAGACTGTGATTAAAAATCTTCCAACATGGGCTTCCCTGGTGGCACAGTGGTTGAGAGTCCGCCTGCCGATGCAGGGGACACGGGTTTGTGCCCCAGTCCAGGAAGATCCCACATGCCGTGGAGCGGCTGGGCCTGTGAGCCATGGCCACTGAGCCTGCATGTCCGGAGCCTGTGCACTGCAATGGGAGATGCCACAACAGTAAGAGGCCCACGTACCACACACACACAAAAATCTTCCAACAAACAAAAGCACAGGACCAGATGGCTTCACAGGCAAATTCTATCAAACATTTAGAGAGGAGCTGACACCTATCCTTCTCAAACTCTTCCAAAACATAGCAGAGGGAGGAACACTCCCAAACTCATTCTACGAGGACACCATCACCCTGATACCAAAACCAGACAAAGATGTTACAAAAAAAACTATAGGCCAATATCACTGATGAACATAGTTGCAAAAATTCTCAATAAAATACTAGCAAACAGAATCCAGCAGCAAATTAGAAGGATCATACACCGTGATCAAGTGGGGTTTATCCCAGGAAGGCAAGGATTTTTCAATATATGCAAATCAATGTATGTGATACACCATATTAAGAAATTGAAGAGGAAAACCATATGATCATCTCAATAGATGCAGAAAAAGCTTTTGACAAAATTCAATACCCATTTATGATAAAAACCCTCCAGAAAGTAGGCACAGAGGAAACTTACCTAAACATAATAAAGGCCACATATGACAAACACACAGCCAACATCGTTATCAATGGTGAAAAACTGAAACCGTTTCCAATGAAATCAGGAACAAGAAAAGGTTGCCCACTCTCACCACTATTATTCAGCCTAGTTTTGGAAGTTTTAGCCACAGCAATCAGAGACAAAAAAGAAATAAAAGGAATCGAAATTGGAAAAGAAGAAGTAAAACTGTCACTGTTTGCAGATGATATGATACTATACATAGAGAATCCTAAAGATGCTACCAGAAAATTACTAGAGCTAATCAATGAATTTGGTAAAGTAGCAGGATAGAAAATTAATACACAGAAATCTCTTGTATTCTTATACACTAATGATGAAAAATCTGAAAGAGAAATTAAGGAAACACTCCCACTTACCAGTGCAACAAAAAGAATAAAATACCTATGATTAAACGTACTATAGGAGACAAAAACTTGTGTGCCGAAAACTATAAGACACTGATGAAAGAAATTAAAAATGATACAAACAGATGGAGAGATATACCATGTTCTTGGATTGGAAGAATCAACATTGTGAAAATGACTCTACTACCCAAAGCAATCTACAGATTCAATGCAATCCCTATCAAACTACCACTGGCATTTTTCACAGAACTAGAACAAAAAATTTCACAATTTGTATGGAAACACAAAAGACCCTGTATAGCCAAAGCAATGTTGAGAAAGAAAAACAGAGCTGGAGAAATCAGGCTCCCTGACTTCAGACTATACTACAAAGTTACAGCAATCAAGACAGTATGGTATTGGCACAAAAACAGAAATATAGGTAATTGGAACAGGATAGAAAGCCCAGGGATAAACCCATGCACATATGGTCACCTTATTTTTGATAAAGGAGGCAAGAATATACAATGGAGAAAAGACAGCCTCTTCAATATTTTGTGCTGGGAAAACTGGACAGCTACATGTAAAGGAACGAAATTAGAACACTCCCTAACAACATACAGAAAAACAAACTCACAGTGGATTAAAGACCTAAATGTAAGGCCAAACACTATAAATACTCTTAGAGGAAAACATAGGCAGAACACTCTATGACATAAATCACAGCAAGATCCTTTTTGACCCACCTCTTAGAGAAATGGAAATAAAAACAAAGAAACAAATGGGACCTAATGAAACTTGAAAGCTTTTGCACATCAAAAGAAACCATAAACAAGACAAAAAGACAACCCTCAGAATGGGAGAAAATATTTGCAAACAAAGCAACTGACAAAGGATTAATCTCCAAAATATACAAGCAGCTCATGCAGCTCAGCATCAAAAAACAAACAATGCAATCCAAAAATGGGCAGAAGACCTAAACAGACATTTCTCCAAAGAAGATATACAGATTGCCAACAAACACATGAATGGATGCTAAACGTTACTAATCATTAGAGAAATGCAAATCCAAACTAACAATGAGGGGCTTCCCTGATGGCACAGTGGTTAAGAATCCGCCTGCCAGTGCAGGGGACACAGGTTCAAGCCCTGGTCTGGGAAGATCCCAGATGCCATGGAGCAATTAAGCCCATGCACCACAACTACTGAGCCTGCACTCTAGAGCCTGCAAGCCACAACTACTGAGCCTGCATGCCACAGTTACTGAAGCCTGCGTGCCTAGAGCCCTTGCTCTGCAACAAGAGAAGCCACCGCAATGATGAAGCCCGAGCACCCCAACGAAGAGTAGCCCCCGCTCGCACGACTAGAGAAAGCCCGCGCACAGTAACAATGACCCAATGCAGCCAAAAAAAAATTAAAAGATAGTAAATACTATAAATATTAAAAAATAAAAATCTTAAAAAAAAAAAAAAAACTACAATGAGGTATCACCTCCACCAGTCAGAACAGCCATCATCAAAAAATCTACAAACAATAAATGCTGGAGAGGGTGTGGAGAAAAGGGAACCCTCTTGCACTGCTGGTGGGATTGTAAATTGATGCAGCCACTATGGAGAACAGTATGGAGATTCCTTAAAAAACGGAAAATTGAACTATCATATGACCCAGCAATCCCACTACTGGGCACATACCCTGAGAAAACCATAATTCAAAAAGAGTCATGTACCACAATGTTCATTGCAGCATTATTTACAATAGCCAGGACATGAAAGTAACCTAAGTGTCCATTGACAGATGAATGGATAAAAAAGATGTGGCACATATATACAATGAAATATTACTCAGTCATAAAAAGAAATGAGATTGAGTTATTTGTAGTGAGGTGGATGGACGTGGAGTCTGTCATACAGAGTGAAGTAAGTCAGAAAGAGAAAAACAAATACCACATGCTAACACATATATATGGAATCTTAAAAAAAAAAAAGGGTTCTGAAGAATCTAGGGGCAGGACAGGAATAAAGATGCAGATGTAGAGAATGGACTTGAGGACACGGGTCGGGGGAAGGGTAAGCTGGGACGAAGTGAGAGAGTGGCATGGACATATATACACTGCCAAATGTAAAATAGCTAGCTAGTGGGAAGCAGCCACATAGCACAGGGAGATCAACTGGGTGCTTTGTGACCACCTAGAGGGGTGGGATAGTAGGGTGGGAGGGAGACGTAGAGGGAGGAGATATGGGGATGTATGTATACGTATAGCTGATTCACTTTGTTATACAGCAGCAACTAACACGGCAATGTAAAGCAATTATACACTAATAAATATGTAAAAAAATAATAAAAATTAATTAGTTAAAAATAAAAGGATGGGGCTACAGAGCAGTGTCATTCATCGAATGACATAATTGAAGGGGCATATCTTTAGATTTCCTTCTAATTCCAGATGTCTGTGAATTCAGTTTTGTGTCCCAAAGTTCATAGGGTGAGCTGTATACAAGATAATGGTTCCAACAAGTATGTGGAGGCCATGTTTCACATGTAAGTGGAAATACAAGTGATAATATTTTATCAAGAAATCTTCCAGTTTAGTTCCCTTAGCACATAAACACTGTACATACATTTCAAATGTTAGTGTTATTTCTTACTTTCCCTTGATTTGTGTTGTTCTCTGTGTTCACACTCTAAGAGCCCGGAGTGACAATGATATATATCTCATCCTTGAGGGTAATTGCATATCTCCTCCCAGCCAGTCTAATACAGGATTTCTGAATCACTTTTTCCTGGTGGTCTAGGATAATGATATCAGTGATTTTCAATAATCCATTAGTGTGTGACCACTTGAGTTAAAGCAATAATTACCTGTCATTCTCACACTAACATCACATGTGATTAACATCTTTATCTGGTGACATTTCCATCTGGTAAAGATAGAGAGAAAATAAACTGAAGTTGAAGATAATAAACTGAAATCTATTTCCGATTATTTGGGATGCGGATACATCAAAGAACTTGAATGTAAAGGAAAAGCTATTTAGATTTAAATTTTACTTTTTTTTTTTAAAGAATGAATTTAGTTTCAAAGGTTATTATAGGTTAAGGTTATAAACACAGGTAAGTTGCAGACCTCTGCTGAATCTGAACCTCTGACTTCCTAAAAAGTCTTGTGATAAAGCAATCTGCTAGGTGAGGCAAAGATAAAGTCCACGCCATGAAGTCTAAACAGATATTCCATATATGTAAAACGTAGTCCAGCAATTGCATTACTTTGTTTTCAACTTTTAATCTTAAATTAACAATAAAGTTTGAATGATATATTTGGGGGGAAATTGAACGTGCAATCAATAGGACTGAGAGAGGTTTTGAGTTCTACTATCTGTTTCCGAAAAGTCACCTAATCCTTCTGAACTGACTTTTTCATACAATGAGGAAAATGATACATATCAGTTTCACAATTATTAATTTCAAATAAAAACAGTTGTAAAGGCTCTCCCACATAATCTAAGATAAAACCGTTAAGTATGAAAACCACAGTAAGGCAGATGGGATCAGTGTTTTATCCTCTACTCCAAGAAATGTTTGAAAATGAAAAGAGGTTAGAGCCATTGCCTGTTAGCAACAGGGCAGTTCTCCCAGGTAAAACTCAATGTAGAAGTTTTGTATTTTTCCATCTAATGTCCAGAGAATATATGAATCCCATGTCTGGATTACTACAGAAAGAAGAAATATGTTGAAACTACATCAGATTAAGATGACTTTGGAGGAGAATAAATTTGTGAAATTACATGTTTACAAGATGCAATTTTAGTTATAAAAAGGGGGGATGCTAAAATAAAAGACTGAATCTGGGCACATTGTAAAAAGAACGTGTAAGACTCTTATAAGTTATATCAGCTGGATAGTTGTAGATACCTAGGGAATTGAGCCACTGATGAAGTTACTGAAAGGAACCAGATTACCCCAGATTAAAGGTTCATGAATGGGGGACATATGAAACAGCAGGGGCTTTGGAGTCATTCAGATCTAGGTATAGGTTCTAGCTCTGTAATTTAATAGATGCGTGAATTAGAACAACTTACTGATCACTCTGAATTTATTTCTTCATTTATAAATTGAATGTTTAGTTTTCACCAAACATGCCAGTTCCTATGGATCTCATTGCTACCCTCTGTCCCAATAGTCATGGAAAAGTTCACCCAACAGAAACACATATTTTAGGGAAATTTATGCTAAAAACTTCAGATGCTAAGAAATGAAATTACTCTTTATTGCTCATTACATATGCAGTGTTTTATCTTTTTATTTATGTTCCTAATATTTTAAAAGTAACAGTCATTCATAAATACAGTTTGAAAAAAATCCAAAGAGCATAGAAACAGGAGTGAAATTCTCCCTTTCACCCAAAGCAAACATCATTTTAAAAGTTTCATGAAAATTTCTTCTGCCAAAAAAGTGTGTACACATATATTTATATTACTAGTATCATATAGTGTACACTATTCTGCATCTTGCTTTTGATATAAAATATTTAGGAAAATAGCTGTCTTTGTCAGGACCAGTTTATGTTATTAGCAACTAATGATTTGTAGAATGTATTTATCAGATCCCTTAATTTAGACATTTGAAAATAGTGGAACCAAGAACATATTTCAACCAAGCATACAGGTTTGGGTACCCAGTATTCTTGATATGAATTTACTCAGATTGTGGGTGGGGCGTGATTTTTACAGGTGATACCTAGAATTGTGATGGAAAGTAGACTCTCCCCATCTATCGCTTAATAAAAGACTTCTGCATAAGGAAGCACTGTGAGGTGGAATAAACAATGAACTAAAGTCAAACCACATCTCAGCCACTTGCTTTTCGTGTAAACGGTGAGGACATCTCACCTCCCTAAGCCTCAGTTGTTCTTTTTTTTAATATTTAAAAAAAAAGGGGGGAACAAAACCTACTCATTTTTCTTTTCAAAACAAGCTACAGGATTGGACAATATATTTACAAATCACATAGGCAAATAATATCTAGACTATATAAAGAACTGTCCAAACCAAATAGTAAAATAAATAGTCCAATTAGAAAATGGGCAAAAAATATGAAAATACATTTCACTGAAGAGGATAAACAGATGGTAAATAATCAAAATAAAGCTAACACATATATATGGCATCTAAAAAAAGATGGTTCTGATGAACCTAGGGGCAGGACAGGAATAAAGTCGCAGACATAGAGAATGGATTTGAGGACATGGCAGTGGGGGGAGGGGAAGCTGGGATGAAGTGGAGTAGCATTGACATATATACACTACCAAATGTAAAATAGATAGCTAGTGGGAAGCTGCTGTATAGCACAGGGAGATCAGCTCCGTGCTTTGTGACCACCTAGCAGGATGGGATAGGGATGGTGGGAGGGAGGCGCAAGAGGGAGGGGATATAGGGATATAGGTATACATATAGCTGATTCTCTTTGTTGTACAGAAGAAACTAACACAACATTGTAAAGCAATTATACTCCAATAAAAATTAAAAAAAATATATATTCATCAGCACCATCCATTAGGGAAATACAGATCAAACCACACGTCATTATTCTATCCTCATCAGAATGGCTAGAAAAAGAAAAAAAAAGACAATCCACAATGCTGGTGAAGGGACAGAGAAATTGGATCACTCGTGTTGCTACTGTGAATCTATAGTGGGTATAGCAACTCTGGATAAGCGTTTGGAAGGTTTTTTTTTTTTTAAAGAAGATATGCAAATACCATATGACCCAACAATTGCACTAGTGGGCATTTAACCCAGAGATATGAAAACTTATGGTCACATGAAAGCCTGTATATGAATGTTTATAGCAGCTTTATTCATAACAGCCCAAAACTGGAAACAATTTTATGTCCTTCAGCGTGTTAATGATTAAATAAAATCTGGTACATCCATACCATAGACCACTAGTCAGCAATAAAAAGGAGCATACTACTGACACACACAACAATCTGGATGATCTCAGAGAATTATGCTGAGTGAAAAAAGCCAATCTCAAAAGTTACCTTCTCTCCGATTCCATTTGTATAACAGTCTTGAAATGACAGAAATATGAACAATTAATGGTTGTCAGCATTTAATGGGGAAGTGAGGGTGGGAGGGAAGTGTGTGTGACTGGAAAAGCACAACATGAAAAATTCTTGTGGAGATGGAAACGTTCTGCATCTACACTGTATCAATGTTAATAAGTTACAGGTGATATCTTGCTATCCCTTTGCAGTGTTACCAGTGAGGAAAACTGGAGAAAGGCCACATGGGATCTTGAGTATTATATTTTGCAACTACAGGTGATAAAATTATCTCAAAATAAAAAGTTTAATAATAAAAAAATGCAGTTCCATTGTTGTCTGCTCTTCTGGCCTCCATAGTTTTTGATGAGAGATCTGCAGTATTCAAATCATGGTTCCCTTATATATAATGTGTTATTTTTCTCTGGATGCTTTCAAGACTCTTTTCTCTTTACCTTTGCTTTTCAGCTATTTTGTTATGGTGTGTGTAAGTGTGGTTTGCTTTTATCATCCTCATGCCAGTCACTTTTACAGCCTCCTGCCCCCTTACAGCACACAGTATGCCTGCTTTTGTGTTTTCCTCAAAATCCTTAGGTATTTTATTTGTATATTTTATCTAGTGTTTGTAGTTGGCATCAGAATTGTTTTGATGGGGAGTTGAATGCTGTTCTGAAAGAAGAACTATAAGTTCTGAATTTTGTTATTTTAATATTTTTATACTGCTAGTCATGGCATCAGAATATTCTAATTAATCTATAATTTATATAATATAGAATGAATTATATATGTTGTTATATGTCAACATAAATATAAATGCATATGTCAATACATTTATGTAAACACACACATATATATGAATATATATATAGTCATATAACTAATCCCTCACTCCTCTTCCTGTACCTACACAGTACTGTACAAATAAGAAGCGTCCATGGAACTGAATTGAATTGGAAACTCTTATAATAATCTCTTTTAGTCAGTTATGGCTCAGTGATAGCAAAGTATTTCATACTCATTTGCCCTAGAAAAGCCTATTTATTTTACCCTACTTTTTAAGACCCTCCCAAGACTAAAGGTTCTAATAATCTTTCATCAGCCTCTATTAGAATTGCAGAGGGGCGTGCTGGTGCTTTTTGTTTCTGAGGCACAGGAGCTGCATGAATATATATATATATTTATATTTATATATATATATATATATATATATATATAAATGCTCCTTGCTGGAAATAAATAGTATTATCAGATAACAGGTGATCCCAAGTGCCCACAAAATAGCAACACATGTGGCTCCTTTCAAGGTCACTCTAAAGACCTGCTTCCTGTAATTCACCACTCAATATGCCCTAAGGGCTCCTTGCAGCTCTGCTCTGGACAGTGAGCTATATTGGGCTATATTCCAGGCACAGAGTTCAGAGAGGCTGACTTTTCTTTCCAGAGAGAAGGAGCCCAGACCATAGACAACCAACTTTCTGCTCAGAGCACAAACAAATCCCCTTAATTGACTGATCAAAATTTGCTATGGCTCCATAGCTTTTTGCAGTCCTACATGCAGACTTGTTAACATGACACAGCAGCCCTTTCACTTTCTCACTGTCTTTGAATTCTCCAGTGTTTTCTAGTGACTCTGTCTTCATCTTGCATCATTGGCTATAGGTTCCTAGTCATGCCAGGCTCTTCCATGCCTCTGTGCCTTTACAATAGATTGTTCTTTATTGTGAACTTCCTTTACCATCTTCATCATCTCTAAACTTTGCCCCTGTGTGATCCTTCTGAATGATAACTAATATTGCATATATCATTGCAAACTATATATTTCTAAATGATAGCTAATATTATTGCATCACTGTTTTCTTCAATTATTAAATTCAGGGACTTCCCTGGTGGTGCAATGGTTAAGACTCCACACTCCCAATGCAGGGGGCCTGGGTTCGATTCCTGGTCAGGGAACTAGATCTCACATGCATGCCACCACTAAGGAGCCCACCTGTCACAACTAAGACCCGGTGCAAACAAATAATTTTTTAAAAAATTGTTAAATTCAACACAGCTTTTCTGAGTAACTAACATAACCAGGCACTATACTAATTTCTGTAAGCATGATGCCTTTATTCGTTTATTCCACAAATATGTATTGAGTGCCTACTATGTGACAAAAAATTCTAGATTCTCAGGTTATGGTATAGAACACAGAAACAAACACCCTACCATCATGAAACAAACCTTCTCATAAGGAAGATTAGTAGGAAATAAAAATATAATAGTATATAGTAATTCATGCAATGAAGAAATAAAATCTCAGTAAGAAGACAGTTTTTCTCTCTCTTTTAAAGATCTCACAATCTGATGGGGGAAGTAGGTTTATAGAAAAAACTAACTAAATGAAATATAGTGTTATTGGAAAGTAACTATAGGATGGTATAAAAAAGCAGATTAGAAGAACATAGACTAGTCACTGGATGGCAGGAGTATGGGTGAGATTCTTGAAGAAGCTAAATTGTGAAGATGTGAAAAAGTGGAGTAGATGGAAGTGAGAGAGGAGGGCACTCCAGGCTGTGGGACAGGCAGGCATAAAAAGGGGCCTAGACTCTCTAAGCATGGAATGAGGGACTAAGTACAATCGTATTAGGAGAACATTATTCTTGAGAGTAAGTATAGCACCTTTGCAAATCTACAATGTGAGCATGTTGTGGCAGGGCATGGCTTAATTTTCATGATTTTTTTTTGTAACCAGCCCTACAATGAACATTTAAGTCGCTGAACATCTAAATTTTTGTTTGAAAAATTATTGCTATTTTTTTCTATTTATGAAGCCTCACTTCACCCTGAAGGATACTGACCCTCTTTCATTCTGAACATGCTACAGTTGAGCTAAGGAACTTCGCTTGGGAATTTCTCTTGCCACAAGGATTTAATTAAATGCCCATTACTCTTTGAATGTATACTACTTTGTAAACATATCTAGATAGGCAATGCACCTCCATCTCTTTCTCTTTGAAGCTAGACTGAATACTGTTATCATTTAGAATGCATTAAATGCATATCATCTATTGGTCACTCCAACCTTATGTATCATTATTCCAATTTAATGAGGAAACTTAGGCTCAGAGAAAATAATCACAGTCATGATTATAGGAATGATAGCTACTGCTTATTGAATAATTAGTATGTATTACCCACTCTTCTAAGTAATTTATAAATATTATCTCATTTAATGCTTACCACAATCATACAGGCCAACCATCATGATATCTATTTTATAGATGAAGATGCTGTTCATGTAACTTGTTCAGGGACATAGAACTAGCAAACACTGAAGTGCAGAGTCAAACCCAAGGCTATATGGATCCAAGGGCTGTTCTTGCACTATAACATGGTACCTTCCTGATGCTGGGAGAAGGGGATGGGGAACAGGATTGCATCTGTCTTCATATTAGTGCCCGTTTTTACATACATTAAGAGGTAGGAAATTTCTGCATCTTTAATAAATAATAGTGCCAGATCTTCAAAGTTAGCTGTAGAAAGCATGGAGGGCTAATTGGTCTACACTGTTATGCTTCAATGTCATAGATTTACCATTTTCTTGGAATTGCTTTCTGATTTTTGCTATCATTACCTATTGATGTCCAGGAGTTTCTGTTCTCTAATATATTCTCTCTCTCTCTCCATCCCCCGCCCCACCCTCATTTTTTCATATCTCTGGCCTAGACCTTTTGATTCAGAGAGCATATATGTGAGAGGTTAGAGAATAAAATAAAATTTATATGAGTATAGCAGATATGAAGAGGACAATAATAACAGACAGCTTTATCTGGCTTGTACGGTATGCTAACCCATGGACAACTTTTAGCCTAGTTTCTGTTTTGTCCTCCACACGGTATATAATGACTTTGCCTGAGAAAAACACTAAGTCAGTCTCTCTCAGATTAATTCTAGGGGAAAAAAAGAAAAAAAGGACGTTGAATTCTCTTTCTTTACATCTACATCCACAGTCACATTTACAGCCATGGACTAGCTTGTATCCAGTGTAGTTATTACCAAGGATGATTTTATCTTTCAATTATGTTCTTTCCTCCTTCAATACATTTTGTTATATTCATTTATATCTTATCAGATTTAAGCTCAATAAATGTTAATCTGCCTTTTATTATCCTATACTTCTACACTTCTATAGGAAAACCACCCTAGATTATAATAACTACAATATCTGTTAAAGCATCCAGTAATAAAAAGATGTTTTCATTAGAGTATGTAATGAATATTTGAATAAGTGAAGCAATGAAGGGGTGGATAAAGGGAAAGAATGCATTGATGGCTGAATGAATGGATAGCAGCTTAGCAGTCTGGAGTGGTGAGGGAGTCACTGCTGCTGTATTGAAACTCATTCCTGATGTGTATGCACCCCACTCAACCAACTGGGTCACTTCTCTGTGACAGGAGCCAGCCACAGGTGGTGCAGGCGTTCTGTGTAATCTTTCTAAATGCGTCCTCACCTGCCATTGCCTGCGCTCGTTCCTGGTGTGAGCGGCCTCACCCTCTCTGGCTGTGATCGTTTGCTTCCGGACAGGCTGTTTTTCTACTCGTCATGTAGACCAACATTACCACACTTGCATAAAATGAATAATCAGCACTTTGAGGAGCCTTTTTTTTGCTCCTAAAATGGGTTTATTATGAGTTTGTTTTTCATCGCCTATTAAACAGATGTCGCCTGCTCTCTGAGGGATTTTCTGTGCTTCCCAGTCACTCTCGCTGGGTGGGTTGCCAGATGCTCAGGTGCTCTGCAGAGCTGCTCATGAATGCCAGGGAGGTGAGTGGATCTGCCTCAGTAATGGGAAAGGAAAGCACAGTGTTGCTGAGCCTGGTGGGGCAGGGGGTGGCTGTCGCTTTAAAATGGAAAAGTGCAAACAAGTAGACAACAGACGCGGACAAGTTCCAACTGCTGTGGAAGCAGTAGGAGCATCAGATTTGGAGCCTGACTGGCCTGGGTTAGAACCCCAAAGGTACCACTTTCAGTCTCTGTGAGTTGAACTCTTTGCTACTTCTTTAAATTATAGATTTTAACACCCAAACAAAAGAGTTGCTGTAAGGATGAAATATGACTGTGGCGTATAATAGATTAGCAATAAATAATCCCTGAGCCACCCTTTTCTTAACTGATATTAACTTGAATGATTCTTTAATCACTCTGTTTATTAATAAAACATCCCAGATATAGCTGCCTGTTTGTCTATCACTCTACCTATCTATCTATCCATCTGGAAAGTTACCTTATTATTTTAAAAGGCTAAAATTTATGGATCACCACACTGAATACTAATTAATGAACAAACAAGTTACTTTGTGTGTGTGAGTGTGTGTATTAACATTGTCACAGTGAACCTTTTCACACACACACATATCTTGGCGCACTTGTCTGAAAATTGGAGGAATGTCTAAAACAGGATTTGCTAAGTCAAAAGTTTATACATTTATATTTTATTTCATATAGCCAGATATTTCTTCTAAAAGATGTATCAATTTTTCATTCCCACCAAAAACACCTGAGAACTATTTTCCCACAACCTAATAAACACAGGATTTAAAACATTAGTGAAATATTTTAAATGTTTCCCTTTGCATTATGTTGTTAGGCGCAATAGTGAATGCCTTTCATATACTCATTGGTGATTTGTCTCATTTCCTTTGTGAATTGACTACTGAGAGGGTTGCGATTACAGTATTTTTTGTTTGTTTGTCTTGTTTGATGAGGTCTGAGGCTGTCCCAAAACTAAGTTGGAAGGCGACTTCACAACTGTGGCAGAGAAAGTTAATGCTAACCAAAAATCCATGCGAAACTACGTCTCTCCACTTCCCTTGCAATGTAAATTAAAAAAAAAATTTGCTGTTTGTATTATAAAAAGAATCATACAGCAAGAGTAGGGAAAATATATTGCTACAATTTAAAGATGAATAAAATGAATACCCTCATATAAAACATTCAGATTGAAATGATTTTGCTGAAACAATGGCAAGAAAAAATCATGCAAAAAATATAATTATTGTTTTCCAACCTTATAGAGGTATAATTGACCAGTAAAATTGTATTTAATAAAAGCATACAGTGTGATGATTTGACTTTGAGTGAGAAATAAGCACACTGTATTCAGCCACTGAGATGCGTGTCAGCTAGAATTAGGTGTCCTTGTTTTAAAATGTCAGGGTGAAGCTGCCAAAGCTGTGACTCAACGATAATGACAGATTATCTTGGCTTAATCAAAGGCAGAATGATAGTTTATGTATTGAGTTGTATGCCCATAGTTGTGTGTATGTGTGTGAACAGTGTCACAGTGAACCCAGATTAACAACATCCTACTTAGAGATGACATCACATAATCTCCTACGTACGCTTGGATTGCCTAGTTACAAAACTATTTATAAATTCAAGAACTGTCCCTGGATGCCTGCTCTAAAATTTGAGCTATTAAAAAAATACTATACAGACAAACCAAACCAAGCAAATTAAAAAAAAAAAAACACACACACACAAGGACTTTGGAACCACAGAAGCCCAGCTTCAAATTGCAAAGCTGTTCCTCTGACCTAAGAGATCTCTAGTAAAACTATTCAGCTTCCTCTAGGCCACCTTTTGCTCTTCTTTAAATGGGGAATGGGGAGTGCTCTCAGAAGACTTCCATTTTTAATTTTTTTTTAATTGAACTACAGTTGGCTTATAGCATTAGTTTCAGGTGAATAGTGATTCCATATTTTTATAGATTACACATCATGCATAGTTATTATAAAATACTGCTTGTTCCCTGTGCTGTACATTACATCCCTGTGACTTATTTTATAAGTGGTAGTTTGTACCTCTTAATCCCTTTCACCTATTTTGCCCCTCTTCCCACCCCTTTCCTCCTTGACAACTACTAATTTGTTCTCTGTATCTGTAAGTCTGTTTTTGTTTTGTTATATTTATTCATTGGTTTTGTTTTCTAGACTCCACATATAAGTGAAATCATATGGTATTTGTCTTTCTCTGTCTGACTTATTTTACTTAGCATAATATCCTCCAGGTCCATCCGTGTTGGCACAAATGGCAAGATTTCATTCTTTCTTATGGCTGAGTAATACTCCACTATATATAAGATTTTTCTAAGAGTTAATTGAGGGACTTCCCTGGTGGTAAAGTGGTTAAGAATCTGCCTGCTGCTGCAGGGGACATGGGTTAGAGCCCTGGTCTGGGAAGATCCCGCATGCCGTGGAGCAACTAAGCCTGTGCGTCACAACTACTGAGTCTGTGCTCTAGGGCCCGCAAACCACAACTACTGAGCTCGCGTGCCTAGAGCCCATGCTCTGCAACAGGAGAAGCCACCGCAATGAGAAGCCCACGCACTGCAACGAAGAGTAGCCCACGCTCACCACAACTAGAGAAAGCCTACGCGCAGCAACGAAGACCCAACACAGCCATAAATACATATATTTATTAAAAAAAATGTTAATTGAGCTAGTGGATATAAAGCCTAACACAATGTCTTGTATCATGGTTAGCGCTCAGCATCAGAAGAGCCCTGTGTTTCTTTATATCTCATTTCACCTTTGGTGCCTGTTCCAATTCCAGGTGATCTGGGCAATATGTTAGATTAATTTAGACAGAAAAATAAAGAAATATGTCTTATTATAAAAGTCAAAACTTTGTATAGTGATTTTCCTATCCTTTTTAGGGATCTGTGTATCTATTAAGAATGTTTCCTTGTTCACACCACAAATACAGAGTTCCCAAATGTACGTATGTGATTTCTTTTTCTTTCCTTTTTCCTTTTTTTTTTCTTTGTTTTTTTTCTGAGCCTGCTAGGAGTAGAGTTCTAGTCAGGAAACCTGAGTTTCAGCTCTAGTTCGCACTCACCGGCTGAATATCTTTGCAAAGACCACTTAATATGCAGATTGGGACAATAATAACCACATTACAACATTATTGAGGGTATCACCTGAGAGCATGAGTGGCAATTTAACTGGCAGACTCGAAATGCCACTTGCAAATATTTATATATTTAAAATATAAGTAGCTTATTTTACTACTATTTTCTGTTTTAAAGTTCTTTGTAGAGGAGTATAAGGACTTCGTGGTGGGTCTTTTTCCTTATAATTTCTCTTTCTTTTTGATTTATTTTGAATAGTATATTTCTCCAGAGTAGACCATTGGTTTTCCCTGCTTTTTAAATATCAAACTATCAACAGAATTATTGGTCAATTTAGATATTTACTATTAACTTTAAGTCTTTTATTGTGTATAATGGTTTTGTTGACATTGTTTCTGATTATATACATAATTCATGGTCAGTGTAGCAGGAACAGATTAAACAATATAAAGGAGAAAAAAATTAAAGCCCATGATCTAGGTATCACTGAAGTGTTTTTTCCCAATATTTTTGGATATAGACATACACGCATGTACACACACACACATACAAACACACATATATCTCAGACCTTCTGATAATGCTATTGATACTATTCTGCATTGTATTGTTACAAATGTTGCGATATGTACATATATCTTTCTCAAGTTTAGTAGCTGTCATGGGGTTGCTAAAGGCTGGAGCTTCCTCACTGAGAGCCAGGAGAACACCACAAACTGAGTTCATTGGAAATTCAGAGAAGTAAGAGTATATGGTGAAGAGATCTGAAGATAACGCATCACTTTCCCTTCTTTTACTAGCAATGTTCTGTTGCACGTCAGTTCTTCAGAATGCTTATTGCCCTTAGAGACCCTGGCTTTTCAACTCCTAAGTCACCTGGTCTCCTAGCACTAAGTCCAGGACAGTGACTCTAATGACACTCTGGCAACAACTCATCGAGATCAAGGAAAAACTGAAGACCACCTATTGCACCATCAGTTCACCACAGGAAAAAGAAGCATCTCTGCAGAGCAAAGGTTAAATAATCCCCAAGACAACAGATTAGGCCACTGTACCCCAGAAAGTGATTAAGGCCTTTGTCCTCCTTGAAGTTCAACTAATTTTCCTGCAGATATTGAACATAAAATATGGAAGAGCAAGAAAGACCAGAGGAACGGACATATAAAAATGTTTTGGTTTCATTCCAGTCTAGGACTTAAGCTAAAACGTAAAAGAAATCTTTTTGTTTCACAGCTCACAGACTCCTCCAGTTTATCAAGTTATGGAAACAAAAAAGAACCTTAGCTATATCATCTAATTATGATGTTGCTTTAATAATAACTAATACAGTTAACACTTACAATATACCCAGCCTCATTCTCAGCGCTTTGCCTGTGTTAGCTACTTGATCCTCATAGGTAACCCCTGCAGGGAACTGTTATTATCAACGTCACTATAAAGATATGGCAAGTAAGGAATAGAGAGGTTATGTTTTTGGAGCCAGAATTTGAACAGGATCTGGGCTTGCTAATTCCTGAGAGAAACAGGTTATGCATTTTTCCTAGAGCAACTTCTGTGTCATTTGTCTCTTAAATACTATTCAGCCTCTTTCTAGATATGTGACCGACTTACCTAATCACTTTTTTCCTTAATTATCCCATCTTTAAACTAAGACAATAGCAGTTAGCAATAAAGCAGACAATATAGGTAAAACACTTAGCACATTTCCCTGCACGAACAAAAAGTCTGATAAATGATAACTATGATTATTATTTCTTTCATTGTTTTAATTGTGATAAGATAGTTTGAAAACTATAAAGGTGACAAGTAATCAGTCTGATTTCACCAGGAAGGATTTTAGAACTGGTTAAATAGTGTTCACAATGATAAAAGTGTAAGTAATGTTCTTAGAGAACACAATAGAAATTAAAGAATTCCTCTGTTCATGCGCGATAAAGTTGAAAGTAGCTGCAGAACATATATACAGAGAGGTCATGTACCATTGGGACAGATTTTTACGTGTGTTGGCTTTGGATTGAGTAACTTCGACAAAAGGAGTATTCTAAGTCTTAGAAATCCTATTTTGGTTGAGAGATCTAGTCAGTATTTTGAAGGAGGCCAATATTTTCTGGCATTCATACTTCGATGCAAATAAATATTGAGAACATAGTAAATGTGATATAGTATGTAGGTATAGCAAAGAAAGAAAACAGTGAATAAATGCTCTTACCTTCTCCTGGTATACACAGATTTGAAAAGTAACTAAACAGTAAAAGTCACAGCACTGAAGGTAACACAGACTTCTTATCCTCACCAGCTTCCTGCTACCACATAAAGTAAACGTGGTAACATCTGTTTTCCATGCAGGTAGCTAGCACTTCCCATGCAGGGCAGTTGGAACCCCACCAGTTAAACAATTCAGCTGCCTGCTGTCTCTTTTTAGGTGCATCTTTATTCAAATCTTGGTGATATGTAGAAATAAATCTGCTTAAATTCCATTCCCTATAAGTAAACTTTATTTCTTCTCTCTTTATTTTTCTGGGCTCTAATGTGGATTAATACATATATAGTATTTATCCCAAATTACTTTTCCATTAATTCTTTCCTTATAAAGAAGAAAATTTTTCTTCACTGAAATTTTTCTGGCCAACAGAAATCTATAAAATATCTTTCAAACAATTATAGATTACATGTTATATCATAAATGTACAATCTTATTCAAAATGTATTATATGCCTAGTATTATGCTGAAAACTTCATATATTTTATGATATATGGTGTTCATAGCTTAATATTATCCCTCATAGAAATGAGGTGTGAAGTTGCATGTCCAATGTGACACTGCTGATTTCTCACTGTGCTCTTTTATTTCAACTTGCTCCGTGTTCAGTATATTTACCAGTAGTTTTAGAAATGTTCCTCAGTGTTATGCATTCCTTTGGAAGGTAGTTTACCACATGTTTGTTTTAAAGAATTCAGATATACAATTCTTAATTTGCACATAGGGCCCTATCTGAGAACTTTTTACCCAATAGGAGAGGGAGTCTTCCATTTTTACTGACCTTGTTTGGATCATCGTTATCCCAAGCCTGAAGTCCTTAGAGCAGGACAGATATGTTCTGATTTTAACATCTGATGCAATGGGACTCCTGAGTCTAGGTGATTTGAAATTTTCTTCCAAAGGAGAGAAATATTCTTTGGGGGAGCTCGTGGTTTAAAGAGTGAATCCAGAAAGTTAGAGGACTTGGCATCCTCTAAGAAATTACAGTTATATAGTATTCCAATTGGCTCTCTCATCTCCATTTTCAGTTGCCCTCCCACAAGGTACATAATGGCTAAATTAAATTCCATGAAGCATGACTCTTGGCTGTCAGTGGAATAATTTGGCTACAGGATAAATTTTAGTCACCTAAGGCTCATTCTAAAGCCATTCATTATGTAAACATCTTCTAATCCTAGCTCCCTTCTCCCTTTTCTAGATACCAGTTGACCCTTGAACAACACAGATTTGAACTGCATGGGTCCACTTATATGTGAATTTTTTTCAATAGTAAATACTACAGTACTACGTGATCATCAGTTGTTGAATCTGAGGATATGGAACTGAGGATACAGAGGGCCGACTGCAAAGTTATGTGCAGATCTTCTACTGTGCAGAGGGTCTGCATCCCTAACCCACTCGTTCAAGAGTCAAATGGACTGTGTATTTAGAAAACTTGACTATATGATATTATATGTCCATATCCAAAATTACCTTTCACTCGCATATATTTGATTTTTTTGTGACACTGATCACATTTTTTAAAAACTCTAATTTATCTTCCTTATTGGTTGAAAGCCTGTAACTATGGGCCATGTCTTTTTATCTTTATGATCACCATGTTGAAGTGGGATAGGGAGGGTGAGTAGCCAACTAATATTGGTTATGACTCACCTATGAGTTAGGTTCTATGCTTATATCGATTTTAAGCCTCAAAAACACCCATAATATAATTATAATCTCCATGTTTGTATCTAGTAAAGACATGGAGACTCTAAGTGTTTAGTGCAACTTAGAAATTGGCCACGTTTGTTTGAACTCATGTCCTTAAGTTATGACATAACTTAAGGACATGAGTTCAGTGGCACGAATATAGCAAGTGCTCAACTAAGATTTCTTGAATTAATGAAAGAATGAGGTTAATATATCAATATCCTGTTTATTTCACCCTAACAATTGCATCATGAATTAAGTTTCAAGTGTACAAATTTGCCCAAAATATACCAAATCTGAAGGTGGGAAAAGAGATTATTTCCAGTATTTCATCATTATTTATATTAATATAACTTTCTCCACCACTGAGCCAACTTGGTTTTACACGGCAAATAATAAAATCAGATTTCTGCTAGAGTGAGGCCGCTTCCCTAATTTGCAAATGTAAATGTTGCCAGGTGTTCAGCTCCCTTGTTCTAATAAATAAATAATTAGAAAACATGATTAATATGAAGCCTCACTGCCTAGCTGTGCAGAGTGTTCTTGGAGAGCAACATGGGGATCAATTTGGAGGGGGGAATATGTGCTTAATGCTATGCTTTGAGTGATTCTGGCAGGAAAACATCACATGCCTGTGCAGAGCATGAGTGCACCCCTTGGGGCCAGAAAAGAATTACGGACCTGGAAGAGGCAAACAAAGATCCCCTTGAATGCTAGGGGTAGAGGTAGGACGAAGCGTCACCTGAAGTTGGTTCAGTTTGATACACTTAGGTTGTTTCCCGAGTCAAAATGGTTTTGGTACACAAACCTGTCACTTCCAAGATATGTGGAATTTGGCAAGTGAGCTAGTTTCTCTTATCTTCCATTTCCTCAGTTTTCTAATGATTATAATAACACCTGTCTCAATTGTAAATATTGAATGAGATTTTTGAATGTGCAAATGCCTGGATCAGAAGCAGCCCTTTTTAAGTGTAGTCATTTAGCCCTTATTTTCCTTATCTAAAAATGGAATTAAGTTCAGAAAACAATATATATTATATTCCCTTATTAAAAAAATGTAATACTCATCAGCATATTAAAGTCTTTTCAAAATTCCTGCAGTAATAGAGTTTACAAAATTTTAACCCAGTAATCCACAAGCCTATCCTACTATGAGAACTTAAATGATCATTTTTCTAAATACATTTTGGGGAATATTGTCCTATCTTAAGGGAGACTGTGATGAATAATTAAGATTCCTGTAAATAAACAACTATGGCATTATTGGCTACATAATTGGAGCATGTTTCCCCTTCTGCCAATTTAGAAATTTGGGGACACAAATCCAGATCATTAGAGAATCAAAAGATGCTATCAGTACAAAATTCTGCAAATTCACATTGGGTTTGATAATAACTTGTTGCACTCTAAATCCTCTATTCAGCACTCCTGATTTTGTGTTGGATTGTGACTTCCTTTTGAGTGAGGAGATATTTTAACACCAAGATCCAAAATGGGAAGGGGATTTATCCACTTACATAATATGGAACATTGTTTTTAAAAAATGGCCAAATAGGGCTTCCCTGGTGGCACAGTGGTTGAGAATCTGCCTGCCAATGCAGGGGACACGGGTTCGAGCCCTGGTCTGGGAAGATCCCACATGCCGCGGAGCAACTAGACCCGTGAGCCACAACTACTGAGCCTGCGCGTCTGGAGCCTGTGCTCCGCAACGAGAGAGGCCGCGACAGTGAGAGGCCTGCGCACCGCGATGAAGAGTGGCCCCCACTCGCCGCAACTAGAGAAAGCCCTCGCACAGAAACAAAGACCCAACACAGCCAAAAATAATAAATAAATACATAAATAAAAATTAAAAAAAAAAAACTTTAAAAAAAAAAAAAAGGCCAAATAATTCTTCCTGTCCCTATATTTATGACCTTGTGACATTGCTGTTCCTTTCATCTAGAGTTGGAACATACTTATTTAGCCCATGAATCTGTGTTTTGCTATGTGACTCTTACTGGCCAATGGAAAATTTAAAAATGAAATGCAAGCAAAAACCTCTAAAATGTTTGCACCTTGGAACTTTTCCTCCCTTGCTTCGCATCCTCTTGCCATCTAGTGAACGAGCCCAGACTGAATTTCTGCGGGATGAGAAATCACATGAAGAGAGGCCCCAGCTATCCCAATCATCCCAGATGTTCCTGCTGAGAAACAGAAATGACTTTTCTAGCCCCAGAAAAGTCATTTCAAAACAGAATAATCACCCTGTCAACCAAGTAAATCATGGGAAATAATAAGTGGTTTTTATTTTAAATCACTGAGTTTAGGGGTAGTTTTAATGCTGCAATAGATAACTGATGCAAGCAAATGGTCATGAGTCCTTTGAAGACAGGTACTAATCTAGCTCACTTTTCCAGGGCCTACCACAAAGTCCTATCTCAAAATATATGCTTTTCTCTGTCTTGCCTTTATTTTTAGGTATCTAAACTCACTGTTGTGGCCTTTCCCGTTGTGGAGTACAGGCTTCGGATGCACAGGCTCAGCGGCCATGGCTCATGGGCCCAGCCGCTCCGCGGCATGTGGGATCTTCCCGGACCGGGGCACGAACCCATGTCCTCTGCATCGGCAGGTGGACTCTCAACCACTGCGCCACCAGGGGAGCCCTCAGAAATATTTTTTGTTGAGTTATAATTAATATACAATATTATATTAGTTTCAGGTGTACAACCTAGTGATTTGATATTTTTACACATTATAAAATGATCACCACAATAAAACCAGATACCATGTATCACCATAATATTAACTCACTTACTTAGTATCACATAGCTCATAAATGCCAGTCACCAATCTAGTTGTGGTCTCATCAGACCTAAAGAATTTTTTCTCTACATTATGACATTCTACTTCTAATTTTGTCTGTGATACTAAAATTTGGGAGAACAGCTTTTCTTGGAATTACAGTGCCGGTCTCATACCCTAGATATCTATTATGCAATTTACAATAAGTAATAACTAATGTTTCATAAGTTGAGGGCAATCAAATCACCTCCTCAGCTGATTGCTTTAGAGATGCTTGAAGGGATGACTTCCAAGTTATAAGAAATTGAAGACACCCACTGTCTATTACATGCATGACAGTGTGCTGGATGAGTAATTTAAGTGCTTCCAATGGAATTGTCTCTTCAGAAAATCTTGATTATCACTAAATATATAGATGTCATCTACACATTTGTGCTTCAAATAATTGAGTTACAAATGTGTTACATCAGCTTTGTTTAATTATGACTCTTCAAATAAAAAAGGATAATAAAACAGATATAATTGTCTTTATCTGTTGGCCTTTTTATCCAGAGGGTTTCTAAAGTTTAGTAATAAATACTTTCATCATCACCATCATCATCATTACTATCTTTGTATCTACCATAGACTCAGTGGATTAATGGTTAATGATCATATCGTTGTTGATAATATTTATATCTCCAGGGACAGTACAGTATAAGGGCATGGAGTGTTTGTAGAGTGAATGAATGAATGAATGAAACATGACTATTATCAATCTCATCACTACCTTGTTACTGGCAGTTGCATTTTTATTGATTTTATGGTGTTTTAATGATTAAAACCCACATGAAGCAATTAGATGTTAAATAAAAACCCCGGAAGTTTTTTGCTTTAAATAATAATAAAATAAATTTAGCATTTGAAATAAATCAGACCCAGATAAATGAAACAATTTGCCTAAAATTAACTGCTTTATAATAGCTAAAAAAAATGTGGACCCAGATTTTCTGATTTATAGCCACAGATACATAGAAACATTATGTTCGTGATTGTTAAACCAAATGTTGTAATTTTACTGGGTAGATTTCTGAAAACAACAGATGATAATTGACAAGGAAGATCCTCATAAAATTAGAAATGGAACTTAAATGAGAAGAAGTTATCTGTGAAAACAGAAAAGGTGGTTTTCCAGATAGAATGAGTTGTGGAGAGAAACTGAGACAGAGAGTAACCCAGTTTAAATCTGCAAAAATCTAGTATGAGTAATGATACAAAATGCCCCCTTTACTTTTTGGCTTTTAAAAAAATATGGAGACGAAATTCATATAAAATAAAATAAACTATTTTAAAGTATACATTCTACTGGAATTTAATACATTTATAATGTTGTGAAACACTACCACTACTAAATGTTTCAAAAATATTTTTATCACCCCAAAATGAAACCCCATACCTATTAAGTAGTTCTAATCATGCCCCCAATATCCCAACAACTGGCGATCACCAGTCTGCTTTCTGCCTCTGCATAGATTTGCCTATTCTAGATATTTCAAGTAAGTGGGATCATACTACATATGACCTTTGGGATCTGGCTCCTTTCACTTAGCATTATGTTTTAAGATTCAATCAGCTTGTGGCATGTAGAAGTAAATGCATTCCTTCTCTGAGTAATTTTCCATTCCATGGACATGCCACATATTGTTTACTCACTTAACTGTTGATGAACATGTGAGTCGTCTTTACCTTTTGGCTATTATAAATAGTGCCACTATGAACATTTGTGAACAAGTATTTGTTTGAGTACCTGTTTTCTACTCACTTGGGTATATACCTAGGAATGGAATTCCTGGGTTATACAGTAATTCTGGATTTATTTTTTTGAAAAAATGCCAAACTGTTTTTTACAGTGGCTTCAACATTTTATATTCCAGTTTATAGCAATGTATGGGGGTTCCGATTCCTCCACATGCTTGCTAACACTTCTTATTTTCCATTTTTTTAAATGATAGCCATTTTAGTGGGTGTAAATTGGCATCTCATTCGGCTTTTGACTTGCACTTCCCTAACGGTTAAGCATCTTTTTATGTACTTACTGGCCTTTAATATACCTTCTTTTGAGAAATGGCTCTTCAAGTACATTGAAAAAATTTTAATTGGGTTGTTTGTTTTTGTTGTTGAGATGTAGGAGTTCTTCATATATTCTGGATACTAGAAAATTAAATCAGATATTTGCAAATTATTTTCCCATTCTCAAAGTTGTTTTTTCACTTTCTTGATAACATCCTTTAATGCACAAAAGTTTTTAATTTTGATAAAGACCTATTATCTATTTTTTGTTATTGTTTTTGCTTGTGCTTTTGGTGTCACATCTAAGAATGTGACAAATGTCATGAAGTTTACCCCTATGTTTTCTTCTAAGAGTTTTAAATTTTAGCTGTTACAGTTAGGTCATTGATCCATTTTGAATTCATTTTGAAATATGGTGTAAAGTAGGGCTCCAAATACATTCTCTTACATGTGAAAACACAGTTATCCCATAATTATTTGTTGAAGAGATTATTCCTTTTCCATTGAATGTTCCTGGCACCCTTGTAGAAAATCAATAGGCCATAGAGGTACGGGTTTATTTCTGGACTCCCGATTTTACATTCACCTATATGATTATCCACAATTGTTTTGATAACTCTTGTTTTGTAGTAGTAAGTTTTGAAATCAAGAAGGGTGAATCTTCCAACTTTGTTCTACTTTTTCAGTATATTTTGACTATTTGGGGCCCCTTGAAATTCCATATGAATTTGATAATAGGGTTTTCCATTTCTGCTACAAAAAAGCCATTCAACTTGTAATAGGAATTGTTTTGAATCTGTAGATGGTTTGGCTAGTAATGCTATCTTAACAATATGTCTTTCCATTCACGTAGGTCTCCTTTAATTTCTTTCAGTAATGTTTTTTAGTTTTCAGTGTATAAATTCTTCACTGCCTTGGTTACGTTTATTCCCAAGGTATGTTACTCTCTTAGATGCAACTGTAAATAGAATTGTTTTCTTAATATCCTTGTTGGAGTGTTCATTGCTAATGTATAGAAATACAAATGATTTTTATGTGCTGATCTTGTATCCTGCAATTCTGCTGAATTTGTTTATTAGTGTTAGCATTTTTATAAATTTTAAAAGAATCTTTAGATTCTTTTTTGTCTCTTTGTCAAAAATCAGTTTATATTTGTGTGTGTCTATTTCTGGGCTCTCTATTATGTTCCATTGATCTATCTGTCTGTTCTTTCACCACTAATACAATTCTTGGTTAATGTGGCTTTATGGTAAGCGTTGAAGCCTGGTACTATCAGCCATCTGTTTTTGGTCTTTTATTTCTATATTGTGTTGGCTGTTCTGTGGCTTTTGTCTCTCCATTTAAACTTTAGAATCAGTTCATTGATATCCACAAAATGAGTTGTTGGGATTTTGGTTGGCATTGCATCAGACCTATACATCAAGTTCATAAGAACTGATATCTTGATAATATTGAGTCTTTCTATGTGTGAACATGAAATCTCTCTCTCCATTTATTTAGTTCTTTAACTTCTTTCATCAAGTTGGGTAGTTTTTTTCTCATACAGATCCTATATATATTGTTAGATTTATATCAAAGTACTTCAATTTTGATTGAGTTGAAATTTCATTGAGTTCCTTGGATATATAGATTTGTGTCTTTTATCAAATTTAGGACATTTCTGGCCATTATTTCTGCAAAAAATTTTCCTGTCTCTTTCAATCCCCTCTCACCTCCTGGGACTCCTATTATGTGTACATTATTTCTGCAAAAAGTTTTCCTGTCTCTTTCAATCCCCTCTCACCTCCTGGGACTCCTATTATGTGTACATTAGCGCACCTGATCTTGCACCACTAGTCTCAGGTTCTGTTCATTTTTCGTTATTCTTTCATTCTACTCCTCAGACTTGATCATTTCAAGTGGCCTATCTTCATGCTCACAAATTCTTTCCTTTGCTTGCTAAAATATGCTATTTAAACCTGCAGGTGAATAGTGATTTTTCATTATTTTACTTTACATCTCTAGAATTTCTTTTTGTAATTTCCATATCTTTATTGACAGTCTCTATTTATTGGGCTGTCATTCTCCTTGTTTCATTTAGCTCTTTGTCCATGGTTTCCTTTAGCTCTTTCAGCATTTTTAAGATACTTGATTCAAAGTATTTGTCTAGTAAGTCTAATGCTTTTGCTTCCTCAGGGACAGTTTCTGTTTATTCTGTGATTGAGCCTTATTTTGCTGTCTTTGTATGCTTCATAACTTGTTATTGAAAACATTATAATGTGTTAACTGTGTAAAGCACATGCTTCTCCTTCCTCAGGTTTTGTTTTTGTGGCTTACTGTTAGTGTTAGTTATTATTTTGTCTGTGTGTGTATGACTATCAGCTTGGTACTTTGTGACCACCTAGAGGGGTGGGATAGGGAGGGTGGGAGGGAGATGTAAGAAGGAGGAGATATGGGGATATATTTATATGTATAGCTGATTCACTTGGTTATAAAGCAGAAACTAACACACCATTCATTGGTGTGAAACTAACACACCATTACTCCAATAAAGATGTTAAAAAATTAAATAAAGTGCAGTACCCTAAAAAAAAAAAAGTTATGTTTTAAAACTTCTGTATTCTTTGTTGTGTGTGGTTTGTAAAGCCTCTCTTCCTCTAGTTTGTGCTTTGCTAGGGTTTTGACAGAGAATTTTTTGAATGCCTGGAGGCAAAAAGACAAAGTAAGTGAGAGCCAAAGAGAACAGTCTGATAGACAGATTGATACATACATACATGCATACATACATCACTCCCACTCTTTGTACATTGGCTTTGAGATGGGACACTCCTTCAATGCTTCAAAGGCCATTTTAAACTCAGTCTTAGCCTTCACTTGCTGCTTGTTCTGAGCATAAAGACTAACCAGAGAGACTTCCCTGGTGGCGCAATGGTTTAGAATCCGCCTGCCAATGCAGGGAACACAGGTTCGAGCCCTGGTCCGGGAAGATCCTACATGCTGAGGAGCAACTAAGCCCGTGCGCCACAACTACTGAGCCTGTGCTCTAGAGCCCACGTGCCTACAGCCCGTGCTCTGCAACAAGAGAAGCCACCATAATGAGAAGCCTGCGCACCACAACAAAGAGTAGCCCCTGCTCACTGCAACTAGAGAAAGGCTGCGCACAGCAACGAAGACCCAATGCAGCCAAAAAAAAAAAAAAAAGACCAACCAGAGGTGAAAGCTCGTATCTTCTCAGGTCTTTTCTAAGCCTATGTCTTGCTTTGGGTATGCACATTGCCTTCTAAATTTCCTGATATATGCATGTGATTGTCAATGGCCTGATGTCTAAAGAAAATCTATCCCCAGCATTCGGTGTAGATATTGTTTAACTCAATCGTAAGATTTTTCCTCAAGTGACAATGGGTTGTTATTTTGTCTTACAATGTTTTCAGAGATTTCCCTCTGCTCTTTAGCCTCTTTGCTACCCTGAGAGAATTATGAGTTAGCTTTTTTTTATAATGATCTTGAGGGCAAAATTACATGTGGAAACTGATTTGGGCTCCATATATGAAAGAGTGTAATCTTAGCAAAAATGTGTAAGCAACTCACTTGGAAGCTGAAGCAGTATTTATTGTCAATGGTGTGGAAGTGTTAATCATTGTCACAAAATGTTGCATAATAAATAAAGACATAAACTCACTGGCATATAATAAGAAGAATTTAATACTTGCTTATGGGTGTGATGGTCAACTTGTGTAGCTATGCTTCATGTACCTCATTCTCAGCCTCAGGTTGGAAGAGCAGTAGCTACTCATGATATTTTTAAAGGGAATGGTAAAGGCTCGAGAGGGCAAGCCAAAATGTGTACATAAATTTCATGTTTTTGTTAACATTCCATTGGCCTAAACAAATCACACGGCCAAGCCCAGACCCTTGGAATGGTTGGTATACTCTGTGTGCCATGAGACCATGGCAAGGGTGTGGATTTATAAAATTACTAAGGAAGCTTGAAAAATTGAGTCCAATAATTAAATCTACATGTATAAAGAAGGGGATTGTTGCATCACATTGCTAAGTTTTGAGAGAAGTGTGGTTTTCTTTAAAAAGTATTTAACATCCAAATCTGAAATTTTATCAACTATGAGTTTCAAATTAAATATCACTTTAGCCAGGAATGTTGGCATGGCTTATAAAGCAAACGAACATTCATTGACTATGTACTTACAAATGTAAATGACACTAACTGTAGATCATATGTGTTCTTCCCAATAACGCTGCAGGCAGACGTTTTACAGCCCTTTTTCAGATGGGAAAAACAAAATAATTTAAAATAACCTATCCAGAGAAATAGAATAATTAGCATATTTAGCTCACCATGTACCAGGCAATGGTATACATATTTTGCATGGACTAACTCATTTAATGTTTACTAAGTTTTTTTTTTTTAATCAAGAGTCATTATTTTCTCTGTTTGATAAAGAAATAGTTGAACCTAGAGGTTACCATACTAAGTGAAGTCAGACAAAGACAAATATTACATGATATTAGTTATATGTGGAATCTAAAAAAATAATACAAGTGAACAGAAACAGACTCACAGACTTGGAGAACAAACTTATGGTTACCAGAAGGGAAGGTGGTGGTGGGGGATGAATTAGGTGTATGAGATTAACAAATACACACCACTATACATAAAAAAAGATGAACAACAAGGATTTTCTGATATATATATATTAGATCTATCTATCACTTTGCAGCACACCTGAAACTAACATAATATTGTAAAGCAACTATATTTCAATTAAAAAAAAAACTTAAAATTGAGGCATAGAGGTAGTATGTGCCTTGCCTAAGATTACTGAGCCAAGATTTAACCACAGGAAATGTGGCTGTAGAATATAAGTTTGTAAATGTAATGCAGAAAGTAGATTAGTCAAGTTCCAAACATTTATGTTACATAAAACCAAAGCAAGGAGAAATAAGTTACCTGGGAATGGAGGTAATTTTCAATTGGTCACGTTTCTGTATGGATAGAATTCCTCACAAAGAGATAAAACAAATACAATGCCTCTCAAAGTATCCAAATTCTTTGAGAATTAAAAGGAGGTTCAAGAATGATGATTACTTTTAAAAAGCAGTCAACAAAATTGAAATGCTTATGCCCTTCCATCTCTTTGTCTCAAAATGATCAAGTTCATTTCTAATTTTGTTTCTCTTTCTGATTTAAAAAAAAAAATAGAATAGACTTTTAGTTCCTTGTTATGTTGCTCAGGGTATGAAAGTACCATTTGCTGACCTCTGGAGCCTGAGTAGAAAAATCCCCCATTTAACTTGATGTCTGGGATCAGTGCCTGGTTTTGACACTAGATGTCTGCTGCAATTGATACCTGTAAGTGCAAAAGTCACTGTGGTGTATATAAGAGGTACCAGGAGTCCTGGGCAATGTCATCAGACTTCTCACATGTTCCCAACACTTGAGAAGTGGGATATATATACACACACACACACACACACACACACACACTTGAGGAGTGGGTTTTGAGTTTTGCAAAGATCTTAAGAGTCAGGACTCAATCTGGTCTTTTCTGCAAGTCATATTGATGAATGCATTTCCATAAGGAACAAATGTGAAGTGTCAAGTCAGCATGGAGATTTTGTATTAAGCACTCTACTTGTCAGCGAAAATGTTGTACTTCCCTGAATGATAATGATGATGATGATGATGATATGCTAATAGCAACAATGCTAATGGTGGTAAAATAATAATATAGCTAACATTTTACTAGGGGCATTATATGAAATGTCTCTTTTAAATATCTCAGTAACTCTTAATTTATTATTAATATACCCCTTTCACTGATAACAAAACTATGCCAAGAATTACCTTCTCAAGGACATGCAGCTAACAAATATTTATCAGGGTCTAGAAAACAAGCTTAAGCAACTTGCTCTACTACAATATGGTTTAGCCATACTCTATTATCTCTTGGGGTTAGCACATGCTATTTTAAAGTCTTTCTGCTGGTTAATGTTTTTCTCAAACCCCTTCACCTTTCATGCCCACCAACAATTCAAGCACTACTTCTAACAGGTGCCTCAAGTTGCCATAGGACTGTGTTACGTGTCCCATTTACCTGGGTTACCTGTTAACTTTTCTGAGCTTTCCTGCAAGATATAAATTAATTGAGAGTAGAGGTTATGACACCATTGTAAATCCTGTGTGTAATGAGTAGTGGCTTAACACATATTTGGTGAATAAATTATTCCCATGGATTTATGATGGCAGCTGTTACATAATAAATCCATGCCACGATCCAGGTGGTTGAGACACTCACTTCTAATCCTCATAATAGCTCTGTAAGGAAAGTGTCTTTTTAAAATTATTTTTACTACTATCACTACTGCTGCCACTACTACAACTATTATTATTATTACTGGTATTTTAAAAATGAGGGAGTAGAAGTTCAGATAGTTTAAGTAACCAGTTCTCACTCACTCTGCTACTAATTGACAAAGTTAAGACAACTTTGTGACTGTGACTTTGTCCCCTCTTGAAGTAGCTTTTAAATTTGCCATATGACTAATGTCCAGTGATTAAGCCATGATGCTCTATAATTTTGCTTGAGTTGCTTCTGTTGCCATCCATCTTTTTCAGCCCTAAGTTGGTGCTACTGAGAGAGAAAAGAGAAAATCTCTACTGTTGCAAGAGGCTTTGTGAAAGCAGTCTAATCTTTAATCTCCTCCTGGAGTCTCCTATATTTGCATAATTGTTTTGACTCTGCTGTCTCTATTGAATCTCCCTCTCTCCCTTCCTAAAGTTCAAGAACAAGGGCAGATGCCCTTGTGCACACTCCATTCAGGAGTGGCCCTTGGCCACCTCATTTCTCAGTGGCTTTTGTTGTGCTCATCTGTTCAGGAAGCCTGGCTCTACTAGGGCTCATTTGCTGGTTAACTGCATTCTCAGATCCCCCAAGAAGGCTGGCACATCTGCTCTCCACTTCGCCGTCCCTTTTGATCTCTCTGGAAATACCCAACTTTGATTATGTGAAAATCTTCTGTAACTCTAATACGTGCCTGGAAAGCAATTGAAAACTTTGTTGTGACAATTCTGACCTGAAAGAGAGGCTATTTTAGGGATTGTGTGTAGTGACAAAAAGAAAAATAAAAGAAGAAAAAAAAAAAAGAACACTTCTTGTCTTTTTGTGTAATCCAGTTCAGGAGGTAGAATTTGGTTTACCTAATGTTTGGCAGATACTAAACGGATGTGAATTGCATAGTTAATACACTTGTAACACATTTTTTAAAGGCTGGTCTACTACTAAAATCAATCTTCTAAGAAATTATATATTATTGCTGAGAAAGCAAAGGGAAAAACTAGAATTATGACTCCATTTCTAAACAAATTCTAAAGGGGAAAAAACAAAAAACAGGAAGAACAATCATAAACTAATCAACATTGTGTTCAGAATATTCACTGGTGATATGTAGCACAATTTATTTGAAGGATGGAATTAGCATCTATTTCTTGACTTCTCACAACTTTTATGTAAACTTCTCTAATGGCACTTACTATTTCCACTTTGTATCGCAACTACTCACATCCACGTCCTCTCACTTTCACGTCTCTCCACATGCCTGCTAGACAAGTATTTCTTTTAGGGTAAATCTTGTATCTTTCTTTATTAAATATTTAAAAAAACATCTCATGCCACTCCATCTCAGGGCCTGGAACAAGGTGGAATCCCAATAATTGTCTGAGGAATAAGTGAATAAATATGCATTTACCAAGGGTTACATGTACATTAATTCATTCCTTTGTTAATTCATCAAGACATCTTAAATATCTGTTATGAGAAAGCACTATAATAGATGTTAAAAATGGAAGTTTAGAGCAACTAAATAAAAGGCTACCAAGACTTGTTAAAGCCTTGATATTGCCAATACTTAAATGCCTCATTATTTATTCATATCCAGCAACAGAGACAATGTCTTCATGTAGTGCCTCCAAATACAACCTGTCGGTGGTAATAACTAGAATAGGTAGAATGACATTCCTGAGAGGACTGTCATAAAACTTGGCAAGTACCTCATGAAAAATACTCTTTTTTTCTCATGAGATGAATCATAGATGTGCTAACTTGGGAAAAGTGTTTCATGTGTACCATCTGGAGAATACTTATAAAATTATATTCTTCTATAACTTTTGTGTTTAATTTTTCTGAAAAGAGGGTTCAATATAGTCATCAAATCATACTATCCAAGCATTTAGAAGGGAAATTGGAAGTCAATGACTCTCATTCCTCTGTGAAATTTGAATCCTTACCATACACATATTTGAATACTACAATGACAGTCAATCCACTGACTTGTGATTCAGCCTGTTTCAATTTATGTCAGCTTATGTTTTTTGTTTTTGTTTGTTTGTTTTTTGTTTTTTTGGTACGCGGGCCTCTCACTGCTGTGGCCTCTCCCATTGCGGAGCACAGGCTCCGGACGTGCAGGCTCAGTGGCCATGGCTCACAGGCCCAGCCACTCCGCGGCATGTGGGATCTTCCCGGACTGGGGCATGAACCCGTGTCCCCTGCATCGGCAGGTGGACTCCCAACCACTGCGCCACCAGGGAAGCCCTATGTCAGCTTCTTTAAGAACCTTTGGTTTCTTTATTATTGCCAGTTCTATTCCTTCCAACAACAATATGAAGACAACATGGACATTTCAGAAAACATTTGATATCATGGTCATTGTAAGAGCTCCAGGATTATATTTCTACCCCGACTCACTTTTGCTAAATTTCATTCAAGTTCTTTTAAAAAGAGAAGACATTTTTGGCTAGCCACAGGACTTTTCTGGCTGGTAACAGAGACCTTATTTTATTCAAGCTACACTATAGTCTTCTGAAATAATTTAACTATTAGTGGGAACTTTCATTTCTGATTTCAGTTTAACCAGATTCCTTAAAGTTGACTATCCATTAGAGTAATAGTTATTTCTCTAAACTTTAAATCTTATTTTCAGTCCAAAGGTAATGCATCTTATTTCCCTTTTGCAGCATTGGTCTTTCTTATTCTTTTACAGTCTCTAATTAGGCCATCTGTTTCAAAATTAGTCAACCATTGGGAATGGATCTAGTTTTGTTTGTGTTTACTTGTCTGTTTTATTTTTACCAATCATATTTTTAATATGACTACTTGCTTTTGGTAATCTGAGACCATTTCTTTCTTTTCCAAATGGAAAGAAAGATTTTATTCAATTACTATTCTTCTCTACATTCATCAAGTAAAAATGCAAGTCTTCCCTTTTTCATTTAAAGCAAGACTCTTTGTAAGAGTGTCAAATATGTTATAAGGGAAGGAGAAAAAAAGGAGACTAGGGACTTCATAGGTACCATCAAGTGGGTGTATATGACAGAACACAGTAAATTTTAGTCATGTTTTAAGGGACTAATTCTCTGACTTGTTTAAAAATAATCTCCCCCCTCCCCCCATCTAAATACTATACAGAGGAAGTTTAAAAGTTATTAAATGTGGCTCTATATTTATATCTACCCTATGTGTAGCTGAAAGAGTTGGAGAGTGGGATCCATGAGGCCCGAGTATTTCGCCTGCTCCCCGGTAACTGCCTGAACTTGGTCAAGTCACTTAACTATTGATCCTCAATTTCTCTAAAAAGAGAGGTAGGTAATGGGTACATGGATTTTCTTGAGCTCTTGTGTTTAACTTTTTATACCCTTATGACTTCTCAGGGTTGTTTAAGAACTGTATGAGATTAAGTTAAATAAAAAAACAACACTGCAAAATGGAATTTTATCAGTTAAAAACTAGGAGTCTCTTTCATACATAGTGACTCAAAACTTTTCAGATTTCCTTCCATTGTGTACAAGTGGCAGCATCCTGTTGTCATCCAAGGGAAAACAAAAGAAAACAAAACCTTTTTTCTTCCAATAAATTAGTATAAAAATAAGCCAAAAGTTCTTGTGAAGGTGGCTACTAAATTTATTTTTGGAGCCTTACAAAATGCAAGCCCTGTAGGCTATGACCATTTGCCTCTTTAATCTTCATCTTATCTTTTTTTCTTCAGACAATAAACACCCCAAAATCTGTCTGTTAGAAGAACTGTATCTGTTCATTGTGATACCTAGACTATCAATTGCCTTAAAATCCAGATTGGCCCGAATAAATAGGTAAATCTTTGCATGTGGTATTAATGTCAGCATTTGAAAAACATTCTCAGGTATAAGCTCTTCATAAAAGTAGGATAAAAAATAATTCTGAATTGGTTGCATTTAGGCTACTTTTGTCCCTCACTCTCTCATATTGTAAGGTGTTCTATAGTCACAGGTTTTCTACTTTGTAGATATGAGTATTCTTGTTTCTCTGAATTCTACTGGTTTAATATTTTAGTGAATAATGCATACAGGTTTTTATAAGCAGGACCTAAGATGATGGAGATGTCTTTATGTGTGTGTGTGTCTGTGTGTATTTAATAATACACAAACCTAGACAGAAGACCTCAAAGAAAATAAATGTATCCCTAATGCTGCTTTAGTATTTAAGAATATTTTGCCAACCCAAGCATATAATATGGAGAAAAGACAGTCTCTTCAATAAGTGGTGCTGGGAAAACTGGAGAGCTACATGTAAAAGATTGAAATTATAATCTATTCTTACACCATATACAAAAATAAACTCAAAATGTATTAAAGACCTAAATGTAAGACCAGAAACCATAAAACTCCTAGAAGAAAACACAGGCAGAACACTCTGACATAAACTGTAGTAATATGTTTTTTTCATCTGTCTGCTAAGGCAAAGGAAACAAAAGCAAAAATAAACAAATGGCACCTAATTAAATTTAAAAGCTTTTACACAGCAACGGTAACTATCTACAAAATGTAAGAAAACCTACTGAATGGGACAAAATATTTGCAAATGATATGACAGACAAGGATTTAATATACAAAATATATAAACAGTCCATACAGCTCAATATTAAAAAAAAAACAACAACTAGAAAATGGGCAGAAGACCTGAACAGACATTTCTCCAAAGAGGACATACAGATGGCCGATAGGCAAATGAAAAGATGCTCAACATCACTAGAGAAATGCAAATCAAAAACCACAATGAGATATCACTTCACACATGTCAGAATGGCTGTCATCAAAAAGACCACAAATAACAAATGTTGGTGCGGATGTGGAGTAAAGGGAACCATAGTACACTGTTGGTGGGAACGTAAATTGGTGCAGCCACTATGGAAAACAGTATGGAGGTTCTTCAAAAAACTAAAAGTAGAATTACCATATGATCTAGCAATTCCACAGCTGGGAATATATCTGAAAAATATGAAAACACTAATTCAAAATGATACATGCACCCCAATGTTCATAGAAGCACTATTTATAATAGCCAGGTCATGGAAGCAACCCAAGTGCCCATCAACAAATGATGTGGGATATATATATATATATACACACACACACACACACAAACAATGGACTATTACTCAGCCATAAAATAGAATGAAATTTCGCCATTTGCAACAACTTTGTTGGACCTGGGAGGTATTATGCTTAGCAAAATGAGTCAGGCAGAGAAAGGCAAACACTGTATGTTATCACTTATATGTGGAATCTAAATGCTAAAACAAACAAATGGCTATAGCAAAACAGAAACAGAGTCACATATATAGAGAAGAGATTAGTGGTTACCAGTGGGGAGAGGGAATGGAGGAAGGACAAGATAGGGGTAGGGGATTAAGTGGTACAAACTACTATGTATAAAATAAATAAGCTACAAGGATATATTGTACAGCATAGGGAATACAGGCAATATTTTATAATAACTTTAACTGGAGAATAATTTATAAAAACTTGGAATCACTATGTTGTATGCCTGCAACTAATATTGTAAATCAACTATACTTCCATAAAAAAATTTTAAAAAGAATATTTGCTAATCCAATATATATTTTGCTTCTTATTTCCAGAAATAATGTTTCCTGAGTCCCTTTCTCTTTAAGGCTGTTAGTTTATAGTCAAAGAAGACATAAAATGGCAGGGAATTTATCCTGGATGTCATCAGGTTGATCTAACAATAAAGCACTTCATTGAGGGGCAAAGAGAATGGTGGTGGTAACACAACTTCACATGCTTGTCAAAACACTGAAAAGGGTGAATTTTATTGTATGTAAATTGTAACTCAATAATCTATCCTTAAATAAAACATTAAAGAGGAAAGAGCAGTAGAGGCAGAGGGTGCGTGGCACGAAGTGTTTACGTATTCGAGAATACAGTCAATTTAAGACTGTTTATTTCCATGGTGCCCAATCATGTTCCTGCTTGACATCCTCTCAGACCACAGATTACTCTTGGAATCAGTAATGCAATTGGCTTTGCTCAAATGTAACCTGAGTACTGTAACTACAACCAGGGCTCTCTGCGCCAGAGCATCTTTGTTTGGTACTGAAGTTTTGGACACGTGTAGTCTAGGTTCTCATTTGGCACTTAAGTTCTCACTAACCTGGAAACACAGGACATTGACATGTGACAACCCTGGACCAAAGAGAGATATCTCTTTGGTCCAGTTTTTGAATAAACATGTATAACTCCCATCTATCAGGAGGACGATTTTGAAGCTGATACTACTCCTTCTAATTGCTCCTCAAAGGGTTTCAAGGGAATGTGATTCTCAGTTGCCAACAGCACCAAACAGCTCCATCATGCCTCTTTATATTAGCTCTTCTCTCCTTCCTGACTCACACTTTCCAGTCACCCACCCTCCTTCCCTGGCATAGTTTTCCCAAATCAACTATCTTCGTGCAAACCTTGACTCAGGTTCTTCTTTCTAAGGAGTGACCAAGTCTACGGCAGAGAGGGAGAAGGGTTAACATGCGATGGGAACCAATTCTGTCCTCATAGTTTTGAAATTTATATGTATTATTTAATCAGTTCTCACATTAGTATGAGGTAAGGGTATTATTCCTACTTATCAAATTTAGCAATTGAAACTTAAAGAGAGCAATATTTCTGAAAGACCATGATTATTAAGTGGTCCATCCTTCTGACTTTAAACTCAGTAATTTCCTGCAAAACTGAATTGTTTCAGGTGAAAGCAAATCTCCTTCTCAGCCAGTAGATTACTCTTAATCTGGCAATTATACCTCTTCTTTTTTTTTTTTTTTTTTTTTTTGCAGTACGCAGGCCTCTCACTGTTGTGGCCTCTCCTGTTGTGGAGCACAGGCTCCGGACGCGCAGGCTCAACGGCCATGGCTCACGGGCCCAGCAGCTCTGCGGCATGTGGGATCCTCCCGGACCGGGGCACGAACCCACGTCCCCCGCATCGGCAGGCGGACTCTCAACCACTGCGCCACCAGGGAAGCCCTATACCTCTTTCTTTAAAAGAAAAAAAACAAACTGTATTTATATTAGGCATTAATTTAAAAAAGTAAACTAAAATTAAAATTGTCTCATCACCCCCTATAAAATGTAAGCATGCACAATTCTTCTGATTCCTCATACTGGTGGGAATAGGTCACATATGTTATTGCTCCCAATAGCTCCTGCAGAAAACTTGTCTTTATACATATTAGGGCATCTTTTGTTAGTTCCTACTTAAAGCTTAGCACTGAGTAAGATTACTAATATATTAGCATATACCCTCTTATATTTAAATATATTAAAAATCTCAATTAGTATATAAGGTATTCCAAGCCTAAAAGAAGTTAAGTAATTTATTGAAGGCCTCCATTGCTAATAAGTTGCAGAGTAAGGAAACAACGCCAAATCTGTCTGGCCCAAATCCTGTGCTCTTTCCAAGCTTTGAAAATTTACTTAATTGGAATCAACATGACAGCATTTGAAGCCAATTGTTAGAAAAGCTATTCTCAATACTGATTTTATTTTATTTTTTTTACAAGATGAAAATTCTGTAACATTACAAATATTACAAAAGGTAAGAACTTGCAATAACAAGTTAATGTTCCAAATTTGATGGTATCTAAAATAAATGTAGCCCACTATATTTATCTCAGAATTATCCTATTTCTTGTTTGTTCATTAACATTCCAAAATGAAACTAATTATGATGCAAATAAAAATTTTACCATAGCCAAAAATATCCCTCCTTAGGTCTCATAAAGAGAATAATGAGAGCTGGAGTTTCTCCTTCTTCACTCAATAAGTGGATCACTTAACAACCCTCTCAATCTTCTACAACACTTTAGGGATTTCAAAGAACTTTCATATAATAATTTGAGTCTCATAACAATCCTATGTGGTAGGCAATGTAGGAAATATTATTCCCATTTTACAGGTGAAATGGATACTCATATAAGCTAGGGTACTTGTCAAAGAACAGAAATACATTCATACCTTGAAATTTTATTCAGTATATTCCAAATAACAGTGGTATGTATTACCTCCATACACTAAACATGAGAAAGTTGGTCAATTAATATATTATTGGTTATTGGCATTCCTATAGCTGGCTTTTTGTATCTATAACTATTGTTTCATTTGCGAGGCAATTTTACTGGCAAGGATTGATGAATCCTCACTAGCACAGTTCATTGGTTAAGGGAAAAATGACAGAATTGTGGATGACAGTGGGAATTTTAAAATGCAGATGTGTAGAATCCTAAAGGAAATGGCTAATGTGTGGAACTCACAAGTGTCTAATCAAGTAGGTTGAACACAGGACCTATGACACACAAAATCAGATAGACAAGAGTACCATGACCTTATGAAGATAAGTTCTAGTATTAGAGGAAACAGGGGACAGATTCCAACTTTCTGCTGAAAGAAAAGAAAGAGAATATCAGGATCCTAACCAGGTAGACTGATTTCAGTTCCGATAATATCATAACCATGATCACCATCACCAATAATTGAATACTTACTTTGAACTAGGTACATAACTAAACAAATTATGTACATCAGACCCTTTAATACCTACAGCCATCTACATGTTAACTTCTAATGTCTCTCAACATTTTCCACAGCATACGTACTGTACTCCTGTGTCATAGGCTCATTGAGGTAGGTAACTATGTGTTACATCATCAAGCTACAGTTAAGGTAACAGAAGTTAAGAATGGTTATGGAACATTTTCAAGTTTCTTCAGTTTCTAAGAGGCAAATTAGGACTCAAAGATATGTTCTTACCTAATGCACCATTGCTGCCGCTTGACACAAGGAAGTAGAGAATTCAGCTATAAACAAAAGCAGCGGCACCTGAATCTTGCAGGCTAGGTGTACACAATTTGGGTACATACTGAGTTACGTAATTAATTGTGTGGTTGTGGTGTCCTGTCTTAAATGAGTGTACAAGATACTGTATCCAAGGCAATGATTTCAATTCCAGATTCATATCACCCACTTTCACCTGCCCCCACCATGCAACAGTGTAAAAGGAATTAATAAACTGTCCCTATCACTTGTCAGGATTTTTTTAGAATTGAACTTTGGCTGAAGTTCTGGAGTAGAGAATTAATATCTAAAGTCTAGTAAACCTGCATGAGCCAATTACTGGTTTTCTAAATATGACATGCTTTCAAGTAGTAAAGTAAAAAACTCCTTGGGTTATCCACAAAGCTTCTCAATTGAGTAGATGATGTGAGAAATTAAAGCCTGGGCTCTTTAGCCTCTTGCATATAATATTCATTAAGATTTTAAATGCCCATGATAGATTTCTTTGTTAGCGTTTTTCATTACCCTTTCTTTATGGTCATTCTTCATTCAATTTTCAATCTGTGCAACAGTCCTTGCAGCTAGGGTAATTTGAATTAAATTTTCAGCAAGATCTTTTTGTATGTGTGTTTGTGAATTGCTATCAACTTATTTTATTACAATCAAGATATTTTCCATCCACTCTATTCCTCTATCCACTAATTTAGTGAGTTTATCAAAAAAGCAATCAAGTTTGCCTGACATAACGTGTTCTTTATAAATTTAGCATGGCCCCAGAGAATGTAATCTGCTATTTATTAGCAAAGCAGGCAACAGAAGCATGAACTTTTTTTAAGCCACACTCCTCCAGGGGGCCTCTGCACAGACTGATTTGTGGTTTGAAAGAGGAATCATGGTCTGTTCTCTTTAAAGGCATAGGGCCCCTGAGGCAAGGGGTGAGTCTCTGGAAACTCACATAGAAATTTCAGTTTTTGAAATTGGATGGATTTACAAGAGACTATATCCTAATGTGAAATCAAAGGCCTTGAAGTGTCATGAACATGGCATCTGAAGTTCTGCAGCTGGTCAGAGCCAAAGCTCACAGTCAGTCTTGTTACAACCCTAGGGGGCCCAAAAGGTCCTGCCATCTGCTACACATTTTAAGCATTAACCTTTTAATTGGCTTCATCATAATTTTTTCTCGGACCTATTTAGCTAATTTTCTTAAAAAAACCCACTAATTTTGTTAAATGAATTCTGAAATCCCCCCTTTTTTCCTCTGTTTGTATTAGAATAAGGAAGGACATAATTAAATAAATGCAAATAAATAAAGCATGTAAAAAACTCCTGTAAATCAAGTCAGTTTAAATGTAGATTAAATGAAATAGTTCTACGAAAGAGCCTGAAAAATTAAAGTATTCTTTCTCTAAACTTAGCCAGTAGATGGATTATTTGTTTGAATACAAAATTTGGAGTTCCACTCACATAGATTCTGATTCATTGAGTTAAGAAATAGTCATTTTTCTTTTAAAAATCATCTCTTGAGGTGAATTTGACAAAGATGACCCTAAAGCTACACTTTGAGGAAACAAACTTGTTTTGAAGTACTACTGAACTGGAAGAAATTGTTAATATTAATTATTAAATTTTAATTTTAATATTACCAATTCTAAACATTATCTGTGTGTTCACTCAAGCTTGTATATATGTGTATTGATCATACCTTTTCTCCTGTGGTAATGTAATTGTTAACATTTATATATTCCCACGACATCCTATTAAAAGTGTGACATGCCTGACAGTCATGGACATAATTTCTACTGTCATTCTTTTGGTCAGAACCCAGACACATGGCCGCAACCTATTTTCAATGGAGAATGGGATATATAATCTTCCTCTGAGCCTGGGAAGAAGATTGGTGAGTAATCCTTCCCAGTGTCCACCAACATCCTGAAATAAACTAGATCTATACATTCCTAAAACTAAACTCTAACCCAGGCTCTGAGTATGAAGGAAAATATGGAAGAACTAGAGAATCATGAAATACTGTCCTTGCCATACACTTTAGAAATAATTTAGTCAGATGTCAGCATTTTAATAATGAGAATATTTTTCTATGCTCAGGAGCCCAAGTGTGGAAAAATAATCAATAACATAAAGTTTTTTAAAAAAGCAGAAAAAGATACCCAAGTCCTTTGACTAAATATATGTATTCTTTCAAAAAGGGCATAATTATATACCCATTGAAAGTAGACAACTTAAAAAAATTAAACCTTGTTTCTAAATCTGCAAATACTTGGGAAATGTTTAAGAGCTCATGTTCCTATAACAAAAATAATTTGATTCTGTAAATTCTTTGTGGCTGTTTGAAATCTATAAAGGCATATTTATTTTCCAGTAAATGGGCACTTATGAGAGAAAGCAATGGACCACTGTCTTAGTCAGTTTGGACTGCTATAACAAATTACCAGTGACTGGGTGGTTTATAAACAATGGAATTTTATTTATCACAATTCTGGAGGCTAGAAATCCAAGATCAGGGTACCATCATAGTTGGAATTTGGTGAGGGCACTCTTACAGTTGCAGACTACTGAGTTCTTGTTGTACTCTCACATGGTAGAGAACAGAGAGAGGAAGCAAGCTTTCTTATCACTCTTAAAATGGCACTAATACCCTCAAGACCTCATCTAATTCCTAATTACCTCCCAAAGGTCCCACCTCCAATTCCATCATATTGTGGGAAAGTGTTTCAACATGAATTGGGGGGGACACAAACATTTTGTCCATAGCAACCACGTATCTATTACTTTTGAGTTACACCTACAGGTAACATTATATAATTTTTAAAAAAGATGAATGGATTTAAAGTTCCAGCTCAAACATGTGAAGAACCTCCTATTTTTACAACAAGAAAAAGTTGGACAAACTGAAAATCAACAACTTTTCTCAGACACATCAGAGACCAAAAGTCTCAGGGAAAACCATCATCACGTAATCTGGAGAAACAGGCACATCTAGAGAAACCTGCTTACCAGGTAGAAGTTGACGGATTCACATACTAGTAAAAACACATAAATAGTTATTTTCATGAATTTTTGGGGCTAAATGTGGACTAGTGTGAGAGTGAGAACTCCTGGGGGCTTCAGTCTTAGGAGGGTCTCCAAAATTTCCTGGGCTTTAAGCCCAGGAACTTCATCAAATTCTCACCATGGAGATTCTAGAAAAATTCCCTCCTGGATCTAGCAAGGAAAGAGTAGGAGTAATCACTGTGAAATATACTGAGAGTATTCTTCTTAACAAAGGCCTACTCTTCAGAAGACAATTCTTTTCCACAGCATTAGTCCACCTGAGTGGAGGAAATTCTTCCTACCCTAAGTAACCCCTTCCAGTATTCCTGTCTTACCTAAGGGAGGGAAAACACACACACACACACACACACACACACACACACACACACACACACACACACACACACACACACCCCCACACACACACACAACTGGGGTGAGGGTTTCAAGGATATAGATTTGGAATGCTGCAGCAAAGAAAAGGAGTAGAGGATGGTGGGGGGGAAAGCCATACCTCTAGAGAAACACTTGTGAAGGTCACAGTCCAGAAACACAGGTTGTCTAAAAAACTGAAATTTAATCAGAGGATTATAGAATGCTCTCATTCCTCCCCCACCATACGAAAAGTGATGAGTGTTTATGGATGAAAGAGCTGCAGGACGTAGACTATCACCAAGAAGGAGTATTTAGGGAATTCCAAGGGCAAAAGAGGAGACCCCCCCCTCAAAAAAAAAGAGCAAAACAAACAAGTGATAACAATAATAACAAAAATTACAGGAATTTGAAGACTCCAGCACCTAAAGCTGCATCAAATAATCAAACATTAAATAAAGTACAAGGCTTGCTGAGGGGCAAAAATAGAAACAAACACAAAAACCAATGTATAAAGAGACAAAGCAATCATCAGAACCAGATTCGGATATGATATATCTCACAAGGGGCAGGAGGGAAGAATAGGAGATACTCTGTTATAAGGGTCCTGCACTAAATGTGAGGCAGTAGAGTGGTATTTAAAGGTGCACTTAGATTCTGTAAAGCTATATATTGTAAACTATCAGCAATTGCTTAAAAAATAGATAAATAACTAAATGAATAAAACAAGTATAGTTAATACACCAAAACATATACTAAGATGGAAGCATATAAAATGCTCAATTAAAATGAGAGAAAGCAGAAAAAGGAGAAGAGAGAATAAACTAATGGACACGATTAGAAAACAATTAGAAACATGATAGATATTAATCTAACTATATCAACAGTGAATTTAAACACAAATAGTCTTAAAACACAAATTAAAAGATAGAGATTGTCCTATTGGACTACAAAAATCAGATAAAAAACAAAATCCAAGTAAAAATCCACTTAATGTAAATATTCAGATAAGGTAAAAGTAAAGGCATGGAGCAAAACATATCCGGCTTGCCTTAATCAAAAGATAGTTAGAGTAGCTATACTAATTTCAGAAAAGCAGACTTCAGAACAAAGAAGATTATTAAACATATAGAGGAGCATTACATGACAATAAAGAGGTCAATTCTCTAAGAAGACATAATGACTTCAAGTGTGTATGCACCTAACAACAGAGTGTCAAAATACGTAAAGCAAAAACTGGTAGAATTAAAAACAGAAATAGACAAATTCACTAAGTGAATAGTTAGTGAATAGTTGGGAGTGAATAGTGAATAGTTGGAGAATTAACAGCTCTCTGTCAATAATTAATAGATAAATCTGGCAGAAAATCTGTAACAATATAGAAACCTGAATAGCACTATCAGTCAAATTGATCTAATTAACATTTCTAGAATACTCCATCCAACAACAGCAAAATACACATTCTTCTCAATCTTACATGGAACAGTCACCAAGATAAAACACATTCTGTTCCATAAAACAACATGAACAAGTTCAAGAGAATAGAAATCATACAAAGTATGTTCTCAGACCACAATGAAATTAAACAACAACAAAAAAATCCATAAAAGAAAGATAGCTGAAAAAACCCTCAACTATTTGGAAATTTAACACACTTTTAAATAACTCTTGGGTCAAAGAAAAAGTCTCAAGAGAAATTATTTTGAACTTAATAAAAATGAAAACACAGCTTTTCAAAATGCAAAATGCAGTAAAAGTTGTGTTTAGAAGGAAATTTAGAGCATTGAATTACTATATTAGAAAAGAATAAGGATCTCAAATAATCTAAGCTGCAACCTTATGAATCTAGAGAAGGAAGAGCTAATAAAGCCTAAAGCAAGCTGAAGACAAGAAATTCAAATTAGAGCAGAAATCAATGAAATTGAAAATAAGAAAACTATAGAGAAAAATCAGTGAAACCAAACCTGATTAATCTTTGAAAAGCTCAGTAAAATTGGCAAATCTTTACCCATGCTAACAACAAAAAAACTACAGAAGACACAAATTACTAACGTTAGAAATGGAAGAGGCCATCACTACTCATGTCTTAGACATTAGAAGAATGAAAATGAAAATTCTATGAACTCTTGTGTTTAAAAATTTTATAATTTAGATGAAATGGATCAATTTCTCAACACAATCTACCAAAACTCACACAATGGAGATATAGATAAACAATGGAGAAATATTCCATGTTCATGCGTTGGAAGACTCAATACTGTTAAATGTCAGTTATTCCCAAGTTCATGTACAGATTCAAGAAAATCCCAATTAAAATGCCAGCAAGCTACTTTGTAGACATTGATTAAATGATTCCACAATTTATATAAAAGGGCAAAAATCTATAATAGTCAACAGAATACTGAAGAAGAAAACCTAAGTTGGAGGACTTATATTCCACAACTGTAGACTTATTATAAAGACTCCGTAATCAAGACAGCGTGGTATTAGTGGGAAAAACACATACACACACACACACACATAGATTAGCAGAACAGATTGTGAAGCCCCACAAATATAATCAACATATTTTTGACAAAGACACAATCTCTCCCTCTGATGACCCTTCCTCCCTTCCTTCCTTCTTTTCTTTGTTTCTTTTTAATCTTCATTCTATATAAAAGTATTTTAAAATTTATCCCTACTATTACTTCAACTTCTAGTGCTACTTTTAAATAATTTAGATGTGAGGAAGTCTAACTTGGATATAATTATGATTTTTAAATATTTTAACATGGGAAATGTATATTTTATAAATTAAACAATTGTTAAAGTTTATAAATTTTAATCATAGAGAGATCATGAAAAAATTTAGAAGTATTATTTTGCATATGTGAATTCAAAACAATCAGTTACATATAAAAGAAAACTGGTTATAATTCTTGACCTATTAAATCATTGTTTTGAAGACACAGGATTATTGTATTTGTGTTGAAATACTGAGAGATTATCACAATCCCTAGTGAATAGTTTTGCTGAATAAATGTTTGTCTTATAAAAGTAAAAACAATTAAAGTAGTAAAGAATTTTATAATTAATTTAGCTTATTAGTTATGAGTAGTTATTTACATTGTTACTCTGTTTTGGGAATTTATAGTATTTATCACCAAGTTAGATTTGTATTCTTTTATAAGCTTTAGTTTAGACTAAGATAGCATCCCTTTATGATGAAGGAATGGTTTGTGTTTTATGATGTGCTTTATCATCATACATTTCTTCTAATTATTACTCTAATATTTTGTGACATTATTGCTTCCCTCTCCATTTCACAAAAGGTGAATCAGAACTTCAGAGAAGTTAAGTCGTCTAGTACAAATAGCTACCGTCTTTGTTCGGGTGGACTGCCATAACAGAATACCATAGATTAGGTGGCTTAAACAACAGAAATTTATTTCTCACAGTTCTGGAGGCTGAGAAGTCCTAATCCAGGTGCTGACAGATTCATGGTCTGGTGAGGGCTCACTTGCTCTGTCCTCACATTGTGGAAGGGGTGAAGGAGCTCTTTTATCAGGGCACTAATCCTATTCATGAGGGTTCCACTCTCATGACCGAATCACCTCCCCAAGTCTCCACCTCCAAATATCATCTCACTGGGGATTAAGTTTCAATGTATGAATTCTGGGGGGACCCAAACATTCAGTCTACAGCAGGTATATTGCATCAGGATTAGATTTATATCTTAGCTCTTTGGGCTAAGGCACAATATATTCCAATCAGGCTTGAAGATATCTGGTTAGAATGGTAAACAACTATAGAAGGAAAACCAAACAAATCATCAACTTTTAAACTGACAAGCTGGTATACATCTGACTTCTGGTTTACATTAAATTCATCATGAGAAGATAGTTTATCCTTTTATTTGAATTCTGAAAGTTTTTCTATCATCTGCTATTTTGCATGGATGAATGATTTCAAAATAACACACTGTATCTATCATACATACCACTTTTTATGGGTTGCCTGAGGTATTCAGTACTCTAATGATTTTAGACCAAGTAAAATATAGACATAATAACATTAGAAATAGATGGTTTCCTGTATGATCTTTTGATTAAATCAGAAAATGATATTATCATGCTTTCTTAAAAGTCCACTTATTTTTTTAAAGAAATCCCAGTCTAATAACAAATCCTTTTTATCATTTCCAATGAACACTTTGGTACCAGTTGTGTCACCATAACTGCATTACGTTTTGTTTTTATTATGTTACATGAATGATTTACAACCAGTTATTTGATGCTAGTCCAATTATTAAAATTAGATGGGCATCATGTAACACTATAATGTATTTTGTGAGTGTTGGTAGAAAAGAACAATATAAACACTAACTAAGGATATATATTTTTACATAATGTTTTTCAACATCTTCAAATGCTGTATTCTCAAAGGTATGTTTTAAAATACAATATAAAATTTCAGTATCCTTCATGGAATTTCACTATAGTGCCTGACACAGATTATTTGGCACATTTCAAATCAACTTGCAGATGTAGTCAGATAACATTTGGGAAATAAAAACAACACAGTTACTGGTTTTTAATAGTTCTCCCTCTTTCCAGAATTTACTCGATTCCTAGAGAACACACACACAAGAATACATGCTATCTTTTTTACTCAGTTTATCCCCTATAGCTTTCTGAGAGATATCATAGTGTCCATTACCTTGCTGAGTTTAAGTGCTATCAATAAAATCATCTCTACCTACACTACAAAAAAGAGAAAAAGAAAGAAAGAATGAAAGAAGATGCATACTCTCCCAAAGGCAAGCTTAGCTTCAAATATCTTTGGAATAGCTTTTGTGTTAGAGCAACAACCATTCTCATGTGTCTATTTAAAGCCCTAGTCACTCCATGGATATATAGTGAAATTTTATACATCACAACTCAGATGTAAAAAAACAAAGGCTATTTGCTCTCATCTTGCTCTCTATCTCCCAGTCCATTTTCTGTTTGAGATGACAGGAAAAGTGCAAATTTAACATTGTAGGGTATTCTGAATTTTGGTTATTTTGATTTTTTTTTATTGCTTCTCAATCCATTTATTTATTTATTTAATCACTTAGTCAATTATTTATTTACATCATTACTGATCTGTAAGTAATTATTTATTCTCTGTTCTTAATCCAACACCATAGCTCTTTATTGTATTGCTTTTTTTTTTTTTTTTTTTTTCCCCCAGATCTGCTTATTGGGGACTCTTTCAGGTTGGCTCCTGACTCCTACTAACATACTTTCATTTTTAAAGCCTTTTATTTACTGGTAAAACAAGAAGATGCAGGCTTAAGCTCAGTTTGTACTTTTTCTTGTCCTAATTCTATGATCAATGTAGTCTGAAAGGAGTCTTTGTTTCTTTTATTAGAGAATGGTATTCAGAAGCCATGATACAGACATTGGGCATGCTCAGTGCTTCTGAGGTGTCACTGCTTCTAGGCCCTCCAAGGGAATAGAGTTAGGAAAAATATGTATGTATACACATATATTTATACACACATATCAATATTTGTTTTTCATTTCTTTATATATCTATTAAATGAGTTCATATTGATATATATGACTGTAATTCATAAGCACAGTATTCATTCTAACATTCCCCTTACTTATATGATGTCTTTCTCTGACAGTGAGGAATCTAGCTACATTATATAGAAATCAGTAGCTACATTATATTCACTTCTTAAAAACACAGGATAAACATAAATCCATTTCAGAATTTCTAAATAGTACCCTGCGATAAACACATTTTGTACATATATTAGAATGTTTATGTGCAACTCCTTTTGTCATTAGTCTTACATATTTTGACAAAATTTCTTTTTCAAAGTTATTTAGGTTAGTGCCTATCTTCTTCACCTCTTCAAATATGCCATCTATTTGTAATACAATTAGATGCATTTTTCACAGTGGGTTCGATCCCTGGTTGGGGAACTAAGATTCCACATGCCTCAGGGCAACTAAGCCCGCACGCCACAACTACTGAGCCTATGCACTCTAGAGCCTACGCACCACAGCTAGGGTGCCAGCAACTACTGAGCCCATGTGCTGCAACTACCGAGCCCGTGACACAACTAGAGAGAAGCCCGCACACCACAATGAAAGATCCCACGTGCCACAATTAAGACCCAATGTGGCCAAACAAATATTTAAAAAAAAAAGTAATGAAAAAGATGACCATAATATTTTCTAGCTCTTTCCAGTATGAGGTGGAGTCTGTTTTCCTTAAACTTGAATCTGGGCTAGCTTTGTTACTTGCTTTGGCCAATTCAAATGGAAAATGGTGGTCTTAGGCCTAAAGAGACCTTGCAACTTCCAGTCCTGATGCTCATGGGAACTCTACAACCACCACTATGTTCATGAATCCAGGCTAGTCTGCTATATCATGAGTGACATATGGCCTAGTTCTCCCCTTCCCTGGCCAGTAGTCAGCCAGTTGCCAGCCAATTGTCAGATACATGAATGAGGCTTTTGACCATTGGCTGAAGGCAAATGCATGAGTCAATCCAGCCAAAATCAGCAGAAAAACTGTCCAACTGAGCACAGCCAAATTGCAAATCCACAGAATTGACCTAACGGATGGATGGTAGTTGTAAAAGATTCTTTCATTTCCTCCTTTTTCTTCTATTTTCAACATAAAGAACTAGAAGGACTTTTCTCCTGCTATTGGATTATAAATCCCTTATGTTATATCTTCTTCTTTCTTTGTCTATTGCTCTTCTCTCTTGATCAGTGAGACAAAATATTGTAATATTGACAACTCTGGTATTTATTCCCAGAGTCTTCTTTCAAGACAATTGATTCACTCTAGACAGATCTATATATAAAACTTAAAATTCAGACATTATCAATGGACCATTTGTTTGAACTTGATGCCCCAAAGCAGTAAAAGCATTGATTCCAATGGTGGAGAAATCTGGAAATTCATAGACTAATGATCCAAGGAGCATTAATTCAATATCACGTAAGTATTACACAGTTTATCATTTACTAACCACAGTGATTCCTCGTAATCTTTTTCAGTTATATCCATCACTAATTCATAACTTGCCATTCTACTCTCTCCTAACTTGATCTTGACTTAGCCTGTTGTAGATATTTATTCTTATTTTTACATTGAACTCTCTGAAGTGATTCATAGTTACCAGGGTATTTGTTGATGATAATATTTTCTCCATTTATAATTGACGCTTCTTTACAACAAATATTTGGAAACTTTTATTATTGCTTTTCTTCTATTTGATAAAAATTCCTTAAGTAGAACATATTTTGTTTTATCTAAAAAGGTGTAAGTGAAAGGAGAAGCAGTTGTTAGTTCTCTGGTACGCTGTCAAGGGAGTAAACTTTACAAATATATACTCAGTTTCTGCTATGAAATTTTCCTTCAAAGTCTCATTAACTTTAGGGTAAAGTCCTCACTGTGAAACCCTATAGCATCAGAATGGTGACAAACTTAGGAACATAACTAGTCCCATCTCATTACACTAAAGCATCAAAAGCACATTCACTCCCCCACACATACAGAGAGTGACATATATGCATCCATTTTATTGTGGTGCCCTTCTCTGCCTTGTCTCATTTGACAAGGTCTATCCATATTTTCAAGATAGATTTTTTACTCTCCTCTTTGACTTTTGCAGGCTCACAATGAACTATTTCTTTGTGATATCAGAACATTTGCACATAGCTTTATAAATTCATAATGTGTGGCATGATAATTGTCCTTTTACATGTTAAATTCATTCAAGGACAGAGGCCTTGTCATATTATTCTTCATTTAGGTAGTACCTGAAGTCCTGTTATTTTACAAAGTTACAAGAACCAAGGCCATGACTACCTTGCTTTGGACTCTCTTCCCATCATTTAACGTAGGTATTGAAACTTAAAAAATCAAATACTTGATAATTGAATTAATTTGTGTATAATGTATACACGAAATGAGCAAAACACAGAAAATACACCACCTGCTTCATGAAACTAATGGATCATTGATGAAGAATAAATATCAAAACAGAATATTTCTTTACAAAATAAAAACAGATCCTCAATTATAAAGCCATTGAGAAAATGTATTAAGAGTGTCATTTTTTTTTTTTTCCAGCTTCACCAGAACAAGAACGGGGTTCTCTCTTGTTCATTTTTTTTTTTTTAACATCTTCATTGGAGTATAATTGCTTTACAATGGTGTGTTAGTTTCTGCTTTATAACAAAATGAATCAGCTATACATATACATATATCCCCATATCTCCTCCCTCCTGCATCTCCCTCCCACCCTCCCTATCCCACCCCTCTAGGTGGTCACAAAGCACCGAGCTGATCTCCCTGTGCTATGCAGCTGCTTCCCACTAGCTACGTATTTTACATTTGGTAGTGTATATATGTCCATGCCACTCTCTCACTTCGTCCCAGCTTACCCCCCTTCCCACTCCGTGTCCCCAAGTCCATTCTCTACATCTGCATCTTTATTCCTATCTTAAAAAAAAAAGGTTCTGAAGAACCTAGGTGCAGGACAGGAATAGAGTTTCATTTTTAAAAGAGAATTATCTAAACATAGCATATGAAACCTTAGTAATACTTGGGTATAATTAATCAAGTGTAGTACTCTAGTGAAATAAAAACAAAATCAAAATACACACACCACTTTAAATAGAAATATATATCATAGAGCTAAGACATATTACCTTAAAATGTTCCCTAAAAATCTTAATACATGGGCAAGAAATATTGAGGGCATATCACATTAATTGTAGACATTACCTTATAATGAAGTGGATTTTAGCATTATCTTCTCTCACTCCATACACATTATTGGTAAAGACTGATCAGAATATGCTGTCCTCAGTAGCAGAGAATTATTATTAAGTTCATGGAACAGCATCATATTTTATAGTTATATAATCCTTTGTTCAAGTCAGTTCTTCAGACATTTATTGAACGTTGCTTGGCAGAATGCACTGTATAAGTACTAGATATTTAGTCTGATTTGAAGACTGAAGAAATAGTGGCTGAACTTTATTTCCAGCTCAGGTATAAGAGACCTGAAAAATTCTAAGCATGAGCCTAAAAATGCTGGTATACTGCAAAATTCTGATAGGTTCTATACCTTTTAAATGTCATCAATAAGAAAGGAATAGCTATCTGTGAACAAAGTGTAGGTGGTGGGGAGGGTAAGATGTCCCCAAAACCAAGTATAGACCAGCACAGATATACAATTAAACACGGTTGACAGTGAGGTACGCCAACAAATTGGAATTTAAAAGTCAGAGACCATCTGAGATGTGCAGTTATCATGGGTTGGCAAGACAGCCAGACAAAGGAAATTATGAAACATATGCTGGGTTTCAGGTAAGAAGCACAGGCTCTTTATGAAGCACTAGAGCCTTCTCCTTGCAAATATATTCCTGTGTGTGGTTAACTGATTAAGGCTCAAGGATTTGTCATTTATGAATATAAAGCAAGGCAAACATTAGAAGTCAAACAAAAATATGATTAAAATTAGCAAAATTGGGACTTCCCTGGTGGCACAGTGGTTAAGAATCTGCCTGCCAATGCAGGGAACTTGGGTTTGATCCCTGATCCGGGAAGATCCCACATGCCGCGGAACAACTAAGCCCTTGTGCCACAACTACTGAGCCTGTGCTCTAGAGCCCACGAGCCACAACTACTGAAGCCCGCGTGCCTAGAGCCCATGCTCCGCAACAAGAGAAGCCACCGCAATGAGAAGCCCGCACACCGCAACGAAGAGTAGCGCCTGCTCGCGGCAACTAGAGAAAGCCCACACGCAGCAATGAGGACCCAACGCAGCCAAAACTAAATAAATAAAATAAATAAGTTTTTAAAATTTTAGCAAAATGCCAACATAGAATCTTGGCACAAATATCCTATTGCAGGTGTTAGATTACAGTGGATGCTCTATTGTTCTCACCAATTGAACACAGAAATAGAAATTACCTGGCATAAAAAATGCAGGAATTAAGAATTTCCCCATGAGATCACTTAGTGCATATTTTCTACTTGCTTGATTTTTATGCCCCTATATTTGGGAAAAAAACTATGGTTTTCACTACCAGTCTAACAACTTACCTACTCTCAGCCCATGGAGTTTGAGATAGGCTTCCTCCCCATCCCATCCCCACCCCACTTAAGAGAATTACATGACCCACACTTGAGGAATCAAAATCTGATTCAGGCAGAGACATACGTGCTGAAATAGTCCAGTGCTATAGACTAAATGTTTTTGTTCCCCCCTATGTTGAAGCCCTAATCCTCAATATGATGGTATTTGGAAGTGGGGCCTTTGGGAGGTAATTAAGTCACAAGGGTGGTACCCTTATAAGAAGCGACATAGGAGAGCTTGGGCTCTCTCTCTCCCTCTCTCCTCCTCCCTCTCTCTCTCATTCTCCCAACCATGTGAGGACACAGAAAGAAAACATCCATTTGCAAGCCAGAAGGAGGGCTCTCACCAGAACCTGACCACACTGGCACCCTGATCTCAGACTTCCCAGTCTCCAGACCTGTGAGAAATAAATTTCACTTTAAGAGACACAATCTATGCTACTTGTTATGTCAGCCCAACCAGACTAAGACACTCAGCAAAATAAAACAAAACAACACTCTACTCAGAGATGAAAAAATTTGCAGCCAGAACTTAAACATCCAGTTTGCCATTGTCAGACAAAGCCATAGCTGGTGCCAGGAGTACCATTTAGGGATGGAGAAATTGACTACGGTACTTTTATTTGCATAAATGTCCAAAATTACACCCCTCCCTATGTCCATTCCTCTTTGTAATTTTACTATGCAGCTCCCACAATCAACATGATTAAATTTCCCCAACCCCTTCAATCTAGGCTAGTCTTGTGACTTTCTTTGACTAAAAAAATGTGGCATGAGTATCTCTGGACTAGTTCCAAGCCTCATCCTAGGCCTCAAGATGCCTTGTATTCTTCTTGCTCTTACTCTTGTAACCTTGCCAGGGTCATGTGATCAAGCCCAGGATTAGCTTGCTGGATGCTGAGCACATGGCCCAGCCATTCCTTTAGCTTCAGCTGACAGCCAGCAAACTGTAAGAAGCAAAGCTACCCAGCGGACTCACAATGGAACCATGACCAAAAGGTGACGTCAGCTGAGATAAGAACTGCTCAGCTAGCCAGACCAAATTACTGACCTACATAATCATGAGTTGTGTAAATGTTTATTCTTTTAGCCACTAAGTTTTGGGGTAGTTTGTTATGTATTAAAAGCCTTACCCAACTTAGCAGGCGAGAAATCAAGTCTTAATGGTATTGCTTAATCTCTGAATCCAACTGCCCTTTGACATTTTTAGTCTCATTAATAAACTCTAGTATGAATTGGATTTTTCTCCTATGTGACTTCTAATCTCCTCTTCAATGTATTTGAAAGTCTTTGCATGGTCCCTAGTTTATACTCTGCATAGGTCTTGACATTAATTAACTGTCAACAGTGAGCCTGTCACCACCCCCCACACACACCCTAGGAATGCTGTCTTAATCACTGCCATTGAATGCATCAAAAACTCTACCATACCACCATACTTTTAGGAATGATACTCTCTTTGCCATAAATGCCCTTCCATATTTGTCTCCTTTCCTAACTCCTCCTTATTTTTCAAGAATAATCCCTGTTAGCAAACATTTAATAAACATCATAGGCTTTATAAGGAGACCATCCTCTGTGCTCTGATTAGGTGACATAGCTTTGGAGCTACCTGATGTTGATCATAGGAGACTGTGCTTGATGGATTTCTTTCTCCCCAGGACTTGGGCCAGGGCTTACCATATAATATGTATTCAATGTGCCTTGATGAACACACACACACATATAACCTAAAGACTTGGTTCAGTGCATTTAGAATATATTCTTTATGAGATTTAAAATTTTTAAGGTACAACTTTAGTTAATGATTTGGTCATTTCCTTTTCCTTTCCAATTAAAATGGATATGCAACTATTGATAAAATTACCTAATTCAACTCCTGAATTATATTACATTTTTAATCCAAATGAAAATATATTTGGAGTATAGTCAAGGAAGCATATCCATGAAATAGAAATCACCACCAGGCGCATTTATTAATTTCAGACACTGAAACATATTACAAGATCTAAAAAGACCGCAAATGAAATCCAAGGGTTAATTATCCTCTGCCTGTGGTTCCTTGAACTGTTCTCTGTATAATTGTGCTAGCTGTTTCTTATTTTGCATTCTTATCTTCGTATAAATCAACATCTGTGCTTCTTTAATTAGGATACTCTACATTATTCACACTTCTGGTTTTTAATAATTTTACCCAAATCTCTATGTTGGTTGCATTTTTTAGCACCACAAAATTAGGCTTTTCTAAAGTCTAATATCCTTACAGTGTTATGCCTTTGAAAACATTTCTTTTTATATGAAATTTGAGAAGCGTTTTGAGATGATTAGATTAGTGTTAAGTGGAGGTAGCACACATTAAAAAAAAAAATCATCAAGGGAAAAATCTTATGTGGAGTTTTGGCATAAAATGACAAAGGAAGAAGACAATTGGTGTTTTTAACTGATTTAATAAGGTTGACAACCAATAGTAGAAAGTGATATTTTCATCATTTAGGGTACAAATTAAACTCTTCATTGTATACTATCTGAATGTTAAACATACTTTCTAAAATAGGGATATACTTATAAGATACAATTCAAGTAAGTTTATTAAATTCTGTTTAAAAAACAACATAAAATATATACTTTTGCCCATAAAATAGAGCTTCATATGTTTGACTTTATATTTTCAAGCTTTTTCAAATTTCCTTGATTGTGAGTAGACACGGACTTTTGGGGGAATGCTGTCACAAACCAGTAAACAAATAGTCTTCACTTACAACCAAAACATATTAGTGTGATTAACTTATGGTTGCTGATGACTCATTAGAAGCACTAATCTTATTCTATTTTTTTCTTCCATAATTTGGAATCGCTAAAAGAGCTCTTTATTAGATTGTAAGAGTTATTTCATATTAAATTGTAATTTTGCAGAATATTGGTTTTATTTTTTTGTCATCCTTTAATATGCCTTCCATAGCAGGAGTACCTGAAAATGCAAGTTGAATAACACTAAATTTCTTATTTCCCCCAAGTTTGAAACTACTCAATGATAGTTAGCATACTGGAGGAAGACTAGGTTTGGATACAGCAACCCTGGCCTGTTTCAGCAACCTAGGGAACATTTTGATATCTCTGAGTACACTTCCTCAACTGTAAAGTGAACAGAATACCACAAATGTTGCCCTTTGTACAAGATTGTTTTAAAGATAAGCAGATATAAGACAGCTGTCCCTGCTTTGAAACATATAATCCTTTATCACATGAAAAGGGTCATCAAAATTAAAATATGGGATGGCATTTTGTCTCTCTAAAACCTGTGAGCCGTGTGATATCTCTCAGAACATTGGTCAAAAAAGGGAAGTAAATGTTAATGCCCAAGCAGACAAAACAGATTGTGACTTTGTTCATAAAATATATCACTAATTTCTGTGAGTGTATGCATACATATGTATATATATACATACACACATATACCTATAGTTGAGCTTTGAACAGCTCGAGTTTGAACTGTATGGGTTCACTTATATGCACGTTATTTTCATAGTACATATTAAATATGTACTACAGTACTGCACAATCCACTGTTGGTTGAGTCCATGGATGTGGAACCCAGTATACAGAGGGCTGACTATGAAGTTATAGGCAGATTTTCAGGACACAGGAGGTTGGTGCCCTTAACCCCCATGATGTTCAAGGGTCTGCTATATATTCTCAGACTATATGTTTTCTCAGAGGATGTTCATATATATAGATGTAGTGTGTATGTATGTGTATAGATAGATATACACATATAGATGTAGTGTGTGTATGTATATACACACATTTAAAGATGTTTCTTAATTAAGAGGACTGTTTTGAGAATCAAATCATGCAATACAGTGAAATTCACGTAGGCTTTATCCACCCAACACATGCTGCATATACAGAGTTATCACTGATTAATTATTGTTTCTATTTATTAGAAGGTTAGTACTAAGCGATGAAATGAAATAAGAAGAATCAAGCAATCAAGAATAGGAGCATTAAGGCTGAAGCTTCTGTCCTAAGAAGTAAACTAAAAGATAAAAAAATTAAATCTAATAAGTAAAGACAAAGATAAAAAATGGGTATGAAATCACATCACAAGAGTATAATGATAAAAACTGCAGAATCAGATAACATTGAAATAAAATAATGGGTTTCTGGTTCAACAATGCAACTGATTCACCTCCAATGTAGTGTCTCCCAAATTCTCATAAAAGGAAAAAACATAAATATTAATAAAAATAAGGCATCTAAATTTGAAAAACAAGCAGTAACAGTCTAATGACAGAAACTAGAAAGGATCCTATATAATAGACATTATCATTAAAAATTATTCAGATATTGCCACAAGAAGTTGAAGTCTGCTCAAAATGAGGAGGTAATGTGGCTTATACTTCTATCACCTGTCCCTGCCAATAACTTATCTCTCCCACTAGAGGGTTATTGTATAGGTTGCTAGAATCCTGTTATGTCTCCCCAATCTATTCCATGCTGGCCTGTTTAAAGACAAGTTAAGAGAGAAGGAAGTAACCTACCCAGTCTTGCAAAATTATTTTTTAGAAAAACCGAACTAGAAACTTTATCTTCTTTATTCCTTCTTGATACTTAATGTTGCAGAATAAGAGTCTCATTTGCAACTGGTTTTAACAATAATAACAATAACAATAATGTAAATTTTTACCCAAAACATATTCAGAAACATAGTAGGTATGTACTTATTTGCTATCTTGATCTTACTTCCCATGCTAGAATGAGCCACATTATCTTCCTGAAAAAATACAATAGTTAAACCATGTAGGAAATGACCAAAAGTACCCAGGAACGACAAGTTATTTCTAACAGAAATGCCAATTTCCAGCTCATTAATTCAATATTCTATTCTTGTTCAACTTTCCAACACAGAATCTCCTGCCCAACTGCAAGTAGCATGAAAGAGTTTTAAAGCTAATGCAGGGATTATAAAACAGATGACATTTTAAAACCCACTCCAAAGTAAATATTTCATTTGAAAAGAAAAACAAAAAGGAGGTATAGACACAGGTGAATGATAGTTTAAACACACACTTATATCCACAAATGTCATCATTCATGCCATTCATAATAGCTGGAAGCAAAATACTGATTTATCTATCTCCGTTCCACACACGACAAGCTCTTACAACTGCATAGGGAGCATGTTGAATTCCTATAAACGTAGAGCAGTTAAGGAGGCCTCTGCAGTCAAACTGTAGAGGTCCAAATCCCAGACCCTGCACTGTATGCCTGTGAAATCTTAGGAATATTATTTAACCTCCCTGTGCCTTACCTTTTCTCACCTGGGCCACAGGGATGAGAATAAATCTCACTTCACAGAACTGTTGTGAGGATTAAAGGACTTAATAAATAAAAGCCACTGAGAATCATGCCTGAAAGTCCATAGTATGGTCTCTATAAAAGATACATATTCTTTTATATTCCCAGAACCCAGAACAATATCTGGCCTATTCTTTTCTCTATATACTTTATCTTTTTTTTTTTTTTAACTAAATGTTTGGGTTTTGGTTTTGAGTTGCTTTTCTCACTTTGCATTTCCCTCATTATTCTGAGAAACATGAGAGGCTATGCCACTGGAAAGGAGGTATTCTGAGTAAGTTATGCAGACTACCCCCCTCTTTCATGCTTGAGTCCAAAAGGCAGTCAAAGAAAACATACTGTAGGGGAAAGAAAAAATCACAAAACCAGTTCAATGTGACTGACTCTTCATTCTGAATGTGCTATGCAAATGAGATTTTTCACTTCTAAGCATATGGGATAGAAATTGGTGAAAGCAGTAAACATGGAACTATGCTTTTTTGTTTGTTTTAATACAGGTTCAGCCAAGGAGAGGTGAGAGGTGAGGGTGGTCTCTGAAAGTTAACCCATGCAATGCTGGAGCAGACATTATGTCCCTTCAGCTATTCAAAACATGCTGAGCATGAGACTTGGAAGTTTGTTGGTCATGAATAGTGTGTCCTTCTCATCACAAGGCATGGCTCAGTACTTATTAGAGAGCCCAAGACATGTTAGGAGCTCTGAATGCTTGCACAATTAATGGTGTGTATTATTAAGAATATGGCCTTAAATATTTTGACCTGCCTGCAACATGGTGAAAACCCTTTGTACTTGGTGCAAGATTTAGTTTCCTGTGGTTCAAAAGTACCATTCAATATCCAGCTCCACTTCCTACTGTATCTGGTTTTCATAAACCACATATTTTACTGCTCTCTTAGTAGATTTATCCTGTCCCTAGTCCTTCAACAATTCCGGCTTTGGGTAGAAAGTAGTAAACAGGAGTAATCTTTCCCCAACTACAGCCTCATACAGTATAATGAAGCTTGTAGTTTAAATATTCTTATTCTTTTTTTTTAACCATCTGTATTAGTTACGTATTGCTGCACAACAAATTACCTCAAAATACAGTGTCCTAAAACAAATACAAACATTTATCATCTCACACAGATTCTGTAAATCAGGATTTGGGGAGCAGCTTGGCTCAGCTGATCTAGCTCCAGTCTCTCATGAATTGAAATTACACTGTCAGGTGGGGTTGTGATCATCTGAAGGCTTGACTGGGGATGGAGGGTCCACTTCCAAGACGGTTCACTCATACGGCTGTCAAGTTGGTGCTGGCCACCGGCAGGAGGCCTCAATTCATTGCCACATGGACCTCTTCTTCTTAATTATAGCTGGAGCTTATGGCTAGTGCTTAAATCTCTACTCATGGCAATTCCACTTCTGGTAATCAGAGATTTTATACCTGTGTCCTTCTCTCTTCCTCTAAGAAACCTTATACATAAATGGAATGCATATAATGCAAAAAGACTACAAGAGATTAGGATAAGATAAATATATTAAGGTCTTATAGACACTTAATACATAAAAATCACCAATCCTGGGGAAAACAGAGATTCACTTACTATCCTCAAAAAAAAAAAAAAAAAAAAAAAACACATCCTAGTTGTGGAATAGAGTTTGCAAATGCCCTACACTAAATCTTACTGTTGGTTGAGTTCTCTTTTTCCTGCATTAGATTTTAAGTCTTTGCTAACAATGGTTAAGATATTCTTCTGATTTTGTAATAAACGCACTGGTTCCATAAAATTGTAGGTTTATTAATTTAATCAGTAAATATTTGTTAAGCAGCTGCAACTAATGTGCTCAGCAAAGAGACACATGTGAAAAAAAAAAAAAGAAGAATTCTTCCCTGATAGAACTTATCTCTGACAAGAGTGTGGTCATGAGAGTGAAGATGAGAAATGACTAAATACTTAGTGTTTTAATTAGTGTGTTGCAATGTGATAAGTGTTATGGAAAAAAATAAATGTAGAGCAAGGGTAATATGGATCAGAAAAGCAGGAGAGAAGGAGTTTGCAATTTTAAATAAGATGGTGTGAAGGTAAGCATCACAGAGAAGTGACACATGAGAAAATTTTTCATAGAGATGTATGAGCCAAGGAAGTTGGAGAGGAGGAATTAGATAACATCCACATAGAGACATTAGCCAGTGTAAAGACCCTAAGGATAGAGAGTGACTGAAATGTCTGAGTGACGAAAGGTCAATGTGGCTGGAGCAAAGTTAGGAATAGGAATAAATAAGGTCAGGGAAGCAGTGAAGGGGAAGACTATACAGGCTTGGTAGGCCACTATTACAAACTTGACTTTGTCTCTGAAGAAAGTCAAGAGAGTCATTGATGAATTTTGATCAGAGAAATGCATGACTGCCTTACTTATCTAAGGATACTATTAGCATTTTGGACCAATATGGTAGAAAGAGATCATGTTTACCTTCATCCCCCCCAAAAAAAAAGTAGATAATTGTAACATCTTCACCATCATCATCATCATCATCATCATCATAATATATAAAACAAAAAACTTCACAACACTAGACACAATGCAATAACAAATAGTGTTCACTGAAAACAAATGAGGTGAGCCCTGCTACTGCCCTAGCTTACTGAATTGAGATACTTTCCATGAACTGAGCATCAGTGAGCTATGGGAAAATAATATGCACATGTATTAGATGTAAATGGAGATGGAGCAACTGAATAAAAAAGCAGGTTTTGTTTTGAGGGCTCATCAGCATTTCAACTTTTGAGAGGTTAGTTCTACATGTCACTTGGATACTAAAATTTTGTAAAACTTGTCTTTAAACAGGCCAGCATGGAATAGATTGGGGAGACAGTTTAGAGGACAGTTGGATGTATATGTTTGAAGTTCAGGAGTGAGGCCTGGATGACAGATATAAAATTTGCAGTTGGCATAGAGAGATAGAATGGTAATAATAGTAGTCATAACAGCTTCTAGCATGTATTGAGTGTTTACTAGGTCCAGGATAAATGTTTGAAGCCCATTTCAATCAGTTTTCTCTGAAGTCCTGTAATGTCAGCACACTGATTTTGGCCCAAATCTTACAGATGAGTAAACTGAGCTTTAAAGTTGTTAAATTGTCCAGAGTGGTAAGTGGAAGAGAAAGAGCTCATGACACATTTCTCTGAAACCATAGACTGAATTCCTAACCCTTAAACTGTTCTCTTACCTACTGTAAAGCAAATATTTCCAGCACTAGATTGGAATGATGAATAGATGTGTGGATGAATGGAGTGGCTGGATAAAGTCATTTGTGTAAGGCCAAACAAAATAACTATTAGCAAAAAGCACCAAGTGCTCTAAGAAAGCAAGGGAAGGAGCAATCAATTCTGATGGAGGAGATCTGAGGAGTCAACATCAAAGAGTTAGGATGAGTGCTACAAATAACGGGATGTTGCTAGGTATGAAAAGAGCATGGCAATATGGGTGACAGGACAGGAAGAGCAATGACTTGCGACATTAAATGGCCCATCAAGATCAGACAGAGATAAAGTGTGAGATGTGGCTGGGCTGTAGGGCGATAGATAGAAGTGGTGGGAGATGCATTTAAAGAGATCCGAGGGAAGCCAGTGTTGCAGAGCCTGGCACGGTATGTGAACACACTTCACTCAGACCTGCTATAACCCGCTGCTAGAGGTTAAGTGAAGACTGTGTATAGGTGACACATTGTCATACTTAGAGAATATGATTAAATAAAATCTGTGACCAAACAAATCTTTAAAACCGAGGGAAATTCCTTGTAACCATCAGTCCCTGATGGTTTATTGATAAAATTAAGAGAATCTGTCACATTTAACATATACCTTTTAAGATTTCTGGTCGTACCTTACTATAATTGTGGGTTTCATTGACAGGAATATATGAGATTTTCAAGATCTTACATCTGCTTATTTAGCATAATACTGTATATTGTTTGAGCTAATTCTTTCTTCATAATGTGACAGATTTCTGCTACATTACAGTATTAATATATGTTAAAATATTTTAGTATATATTAAACAAATTAATATATTTAATATTTTAGTAACTGAAATGACCTAAAATTTATTTTTCCCATTTTTAAGATGACAGCACTGAGACCCAAGTAAACTATGAATTCATTATTTGTGGAAATCAAGGTCATTTTAAAATAGTAATTCTTCACTATTCAAATTTTCTCTGACCTGGATCTAACCAAAGTGAACTGTAGCCTGTTTCCTGTGATTGGGACATATGGAAACTACTTATCCAGGCCCACAATGTAATGCATTGCTCAAGCCTTTTCTTTAGTCTGAAATGGTCAATAAATAACAAAAATTAAATTAAATTAAAATGAAACTGGCTGGCTATTTACTATGCTGGGCACAGTGCCTTAGATATACCAGGCTTTTCCTTATGCTTATACAATTACAGATATTGTGTCCTTGAATTATTGCAATGACATTATGATGTAGGTATTCTTAAGTATTCTCATTTTATTCAGGAAGAGTCTCAGAGATTAAAAATGGTCACACAGGATCTCATGGACAATATGTCTCAGAGCCTGGATTCTGTAGCTGGTTTGTCTAATGGCTGAAGCTTTTGCTCTGAAATACTACATAATGTGGCTGTCCAACCTGGCTCAAAGGTAACCACGTTGTGCTACTCCATCCTTTTCTAACCTCACGAATAAAAATAACCCCTTCCTTTTTTGTTGGAAGAATAGCCAAGAAAATAAGGACTAAGAGTAATACTTAAATATTTGCATGCTCTTTTTTTCTCATCATCATTCTCATAAACTAAGAGCTTCATGGCTCAGTATATGGGGATATTGCAAACACCCTTCATATCTCCCTGGATCCTCTGTTCTATTTAGTCAAACTCAGTTCTCATGAATTTCACTTTTGTGGTCACTGCAATGTAAAATTTCTGCAGTTTTTATTTTTTCTTTTGTTTCACAAAAGAGATTACATGTGTGTATATTATATTATATACCCACAAAATTTACCAACTTACTTTATTTCATTATTCGTTACCATTCAACAGTGACATCTAGACTTTTCCTTTTGATAGTAATTTCCTGATAAGTGATTATTCCACACTTAACTGGAATTGCACAATGGTTTAAAATGCAAATAAAGAAAAAATGCACATGTAACTCTTACTTCTCAAAAAGGGCCATGTGTGAAATTGACACCACCTTTCTCATAGTGAAATCTGTGAGGCCTGATTATTGGGGGAAAATACATAAAATATGATGAAATAAAAATTTTAAAATGATTAATGCAATTGCTTAACTGATTAATCAAATAAAGTAACGATTTAAAGATATTTGCATTTTTCTCTGTGCAGCCCAAAGAGAAACTCAGAACTGACAGGAATATTCCCGAAATGGAATTGAGAAATTTTGAATTTAGTTACACACGAAGTATAAATTCACCAGAGGTCAATATAAAGATCTTGATTATCTTCACATTTGTTTTTACACATCTGAGGGGTCGGGACATTGTTCCCCTGGCACTTTTCTCATATTACCTCCCCCATGTGGTAGGGGAAGTGGAGAAAGTAGTGTCCTTGACTCATCAGACTACTACACTGACAACACAGACCTTGGGTGGAGTGGCTGGTCTGCCACCTTTGCAAGGTGAGTTAAAGGAATACAGAACTATTGGAGATTAGGGATGGGGAAAAAAGTGAGATGAGACAATGTAGAAAGGCGACCAATTTAAAAAATGAGAGTAGGTAGGTGCAGAAAGATTTTGTTGCTGCTGTTGTTCATATCTTTTACCTTCTCTTAAAAACAAGAGAAGCAAGAATCCTACCACCAAGAAATAATTTCTGAAGTAAGAATCCTGCCACCAAGAAATAATTATTCTAAATATGTTGCACCACTTGAGGGCACTGTGGCATTGCATTTTGGTCAAATGACCTTTTAAAACTCAACCCAGGAAGAATAATCTAGTTTTTCAAAACCCAGGATGAGCACACACAGGTACTCTGGGGTAATGTCTGTACATGCGGATGGGCATAGCTGTGTGGACATATAAATCAGTTAGTGCCCCACCGAGGCAGCTCCAGGACCAGAGATTGCTTTCTACATCCAGCCTTCACTGTATGCTTCAGAGATTTCTTTTACTGGTTGCTCAGGCTGAACTGAGAAATGATTTTCCAACTGCAGTGATAATGGATCATTTTTGGCATTTCCCACTCATTAGAATCTGTGCCAGTGTGATGGATTAATTTAGGGGCATTTTCTGTCCTTGGTATAATTATTGGGAAGGGAATGAGAATGGCTGCTGCATTGGGCAAATTACAGTACGGGTCCAGGACTTAGATGTGAAACAGAAAGAGAGAGAGAGAGAAGAGAAAGAGAGGGAGAGAGAGGGTTGGAGTGAGAGAGAGTGTGCTCATAAGGCCTAGCTGAGCAAAGGTAGAAGTCTCTGCTTGCTGCCTGGGATCAAAATCAGCAGGCAGGTCACAATGGAATGCAGTGCTAATATTGGAAAATGTTTAAATGCATGTTAATAGAGCTGGATCCTCTCATGCAGTAATTTTCCTTTTTATTAAAAATCAACTGACTGCAATAAAAATCATGGAGACTTTTTATTTGCCAGTTGCATTTTTTAACATTTATAATTCTTGTAAAAGAAATATCAGACCTGACATGTAGTCCTGTTTCCAAAATACCCTATATCAGTAAATGTGTTTGATAAAAATATATTGAGCATCTATACTGTTCTCAGCAAAGTTACAAGGATGGGAAATACAGAATGTCTTAGAAGAGCTTCTCCTGCCCTTACTCCAGACATTCTTTTAGTAAGTTGAAATACTTTCTTAAACAAATGAAACAATAGCACAATATGAATTGGCTTCCTCTGATCTCAAGTTCTTCATCTCCTAAATTTATTTAAAAGTGATAAAATTATGATTCTACATTTTTTTTTGTCTTGAATGAAGGAAGCTTGGAATTCAAAAGCAGCCTCCAGCCTCACCTATTTGATTAATTAAAATTGCCGATAGCCTTGGAAAAGTCCCCTACAGCACAGGTAAATAGGGAGCATAGCCTTAGTTTTTTTTTTCCATTTTTAAAGTCTTTATTTTTTTATTTATTATTTTTTTTACATCTTTATTGGAGTATAATTGCTTTACAATGGTGTGCTAGTTTCTGCTTTATAACAAAATGAATCAGTTATACATAAACATATGTTCCCATATCTCTTCCCTCTTGCGTCTCCCTCCCTCCCACCCTCCCTATCCCACCCCTCTAGGTGGTCACAAAGCACCGAGCTGATCTCCCTGTGCTATGCGGCTGCTTCCCACTAGCTATCTATTTTACGTTTGGTAGTGTATATATGTCCATACCACTCTCTCGCTTTGTCATAGCTTACCCTTCCCCCTCCCCATATCCTCAAGTCCATTCTCTAGTAGGTGTGTGTCTTTATTCCTGTCTTACCCCTAGGTTCTTCATGACTTTTTTTTTTCTTAAATTCCATATATATGTGTTAGCATACGGTATTTGTCTTTCTCTTTCTGACTTACTTCACTCTGTATGACAGACTCTAGGTCCATCCACCTCATTACAAATAGCTCAATTTCATTTCTTTTTATGGCTGAGTAATATTCCATTGTATATATGTGCCACATCTTCTTTATCCATTCATCTGATGATGGACACTTAGGTTGTTTCCATCTCCTGGCTATTGTAAATAGAGCTGCAATGAACATGTATATGTGTAGAAGTCAGAAGTAATCCCATTACCAGAAAAAAAGGAAAGACAAAGTAGACAGTGTGACAGCGTTAAAATAAAAAAGAATATAGGAATGGCTTATTTAAATATTAATAAATGACAACGAATGTTTCATACAGAGTCACATAAATGGGGAATAATGAAAGCTTTGATGGGTTTATAACATGGCTGTGTAAATCACAAAACATGGAAGATGGAACATATAAAGGCTTAGAATATGATCTCAATGTGTCATAAATGCATGGTGAGAGAGAAAATACAAAGGATGAAGCTGGACACAAGGACTTATACTGAAACCTTTGATAAGTGGTGTTTCAAAGGTTTTTGTTTCAAATGAGAAGATTCAATAAATTACAAAGAATAAGAAAGAACAAATCTTTGATTGGTAAGAAGACGTTAAGGAAATGGCAGCTAAAAAGAAAAACTGAGCTAAATGAAAATCTAAAAGGAAATATGTGAAATTTTATAAATAAGCCAAACTGAATGGATAATTTTAGAACAAGGTGAGAAACTGATTTTTTAAAAACATTTGTTCTTCAGAAACCTCCTTAGCAAGTAGTAAGCGCCCTGTCAATGGCAGTGCCAAAGAGAGACAAGACAACCCTTTGATGGAATGTTGTAAAGAGAATTTTTAAGTCAGTTAATGGTTTAACTTATTTCTCCCTTTAGGTCACATCAGTCCTAATATCCATTAATATTTTCCACTTTTACATTTAGACGTGTTTACATGCAAATATTATATGCCAGTCACAGTTATAGGCATCACTGATACCAGGATAAAGAAAATCAGTGTATACTTTAAATAAAGAGATATATGTATTCAAAGATAAAAAGGTTAAAATATACCAATGAGAAATGTTGCCAAATTGATCCATAGGTTTAATGTAATTAAACTCAAAACGTAGGGGATTTTTTGAGGAATTTTCATATAAAATTTTTTTATGAATAAGCAAAAACATAGAAGAAGCAGAGGTTATTGCATGGTATTAACACAGGGATTGATAAAGTGACCAATGCAAGACAACAGATATTACAGGAACTTATTTAGGGGCTATGTAAACTTAGCAACTCTGCCTATATAGCATGATAATCATTGCAGAAAGGGGATATCATTCAATAAACAGTGTTGAGACAACAGGTTATACATATTTTAAAATTACACTGCATCTCTATGTCACAAAACACACACAAACACACTCACACATATAGCGATGGAATAAGAAATAAATGTGAAACCCAAACTCCTAAATCCCTTAGAATAAAATACAGAAGAATACTTATATTGTCTCTAGGAAGTGAAAGGATTACCTAAGTAATTCACATTAAACACTGACATAGAACCAACATTTCAAACATTTAATTACATTCAAATTAAAAAACTGTGTTTATCAACCAATACCATAAAGTAAAAAAGGAAGCCCACAAATGAGAGATATAATTGTAGCACGTCAAATTGATATACAATTGATGTCAAGAATATATAAAGAACAATTTCAAATCAATAAGAAAAAATAGCTTTTTATTAAAAAAAAAAAAAGACAAAAATCATAAATAGCTATCTCTCCAACAAGGAACAGGAATGGTTGAGAAACATGGAAACAGATTTTCAACCTTACTGGATATCAAGAAAATGCAAGTTACAATCAATTTCACACTCACTAGACCAGTAAAAGGTGGAAATCTGATAATACTGAGTGCTGAAAAAGATGGATAGAGAGAGATATAAAATGATAAAATCATTTTAAGAAATAGTTTTGTATTATTTCGCAAATTTTAGCATTTGCATAATTTATGACCTTACAATGAAATCCCTAGGTAAAAGCCTTAGAGATATTTTTGTTCATACTAGTTAGGAGCTAAAAATAAAACAAAGATTTATAAATGGTTAATTTAATTATGATATACTTAGTGGAATATTATACAACCACAAAATAACTAAGCTACAAAATTATAAAAGGGTAAACTCATTTTTGTAACATTCAGTGAAAAAGGAAGTCACCAGTGATTACATACTCTATGATAGTGTATTAATAAAGCTCAAATTAGCAAACTAAAAATTTTTAAAAGACATTAGGAAATGTCTGGAAGGGAGAAATCCTCTATTTTAACATTTTTATATCAAGCCCACAAATAGCAATTACTACAGTGCCTTTACACTGGACTTGCTATAGATTTTATTTAACCAAACTCACATCTACTTTTAAGAATACAGACTGTATGAACAAATGGTAATGAAAGAAGACCAAGGATCCAACAAACTACTGATAAGTAAAACAATGTCTATATACCTGGACATACGATTTACTGACACATAAGTCATTGTCCTTGAACTCATGCAGCTAATAGTTGTGTAGAAGAAATCTTTGCATAGGTAGTTGTATTAGTTTGGGTTCTCCAGAGAAACAGAAGCAACAGGATGTATCTATACAGAAAGAGGTTTATTATAAGGAATTGGCTCAGATGATTATGGAGGTTAAGAAGTCCCAAACTCTGCAGTAGGTAAGCTGGAAATAGTGTAATCCCAGTCCAAGCCCAAAGGCCTGAGAACTGGGAGAGTGTAAATTCCCATCCAAAGGCTAGCAGGCTCAACACACAAGAAGAGCTGATATTTCAGTTTAAGTCCAAAGGCAGGAAAAGACCAGTATCCCAGCTCAGCAGTCAGGTAGGAGTTCCCTCTTACTGGCCAAAGCATTAGCCTCTTTGTTCGATTCAGGCCTTCAATTAGATGTGGGCCACCCATGTTAAAGAGAGCTATCTGCTCTACTCAGTCTACTGATTCAAATGTTAATCTCATCCAGAAACACCTTCAATGACACACCCAGAATACTGTTTGACCAAAATGCCTGGGCATCCTGTGATCCAGTCAAGTTGAACAGTAAAATTAATCATCACAATAGCAGCATACGCTGCATGGGAATGTGGAGGGATCTTGACTGATGGCGTGGACAATAAATAATGTAGGAATTAAGGGAGGGAAAGTATTGTGGAGTTAGAGATCAGAAAAAAACAGTCACATATGGTCAGTATGGTTTACATAAAGGAGGGCCACCTTTTCTAGGTTGATTCACTTATTTTACTTAATTTGAATTGTTCTAAGTGCTGCCCTTCTTCAAAACCTGCAGGACCTAAAACATCCCTCAACTCAAATGCGTCAACTTCCAATGACCCACTGTTACCAGTTTCTGATTTCTCTTATACCACACCACACCAATGATTTTACACATGCACAGCCCCAGCCTGGTCCCAGTGTCATGAACAACAGCCACTGTTTTCCCATTTATTATCTGTGTTTGATATTTTGTCTTTACACCTCCTCACATGGTCCTTCCCCAACGTACTCTGTAACCTGTTATGTTTTTTTCCCTATACCTGTGGTTGGAGTTTCATGATGATAATTGACATCAGGAACTAGGATGGCTGGAGAAAATTGAGGGCAGGGTTTATATCTATCTAGTCCCTCTTTGCTGGGGCACAACTCCTCCTGGGTTTCTGTTTTGCTCCCTCTACATGCTCCTTTATGCCTAAATGTCTTGCTAGCCTTGAGGTTCCTGCATCTTCCCTTGTTAGTTGCCATAATCCCTACCCACACCTCTCCAAATAGTCCACTTATTAAACTCTGCTATGATTATCGCGTATTTTCTCTCCAAACCAGATGGATACACTACTCATCCCACATTATTCAAGTGGTTTCAACCTGCCTTTGAGAGACTTTCCCTCTACTTATATATGATAAGTAAGGTTGCCACCTACCTCAATTCCAGAGGTGACAATGTGACACAGTTCAAGCTTAATAGTGAATTCCAATCACTTAATTACTATACTTGCTTTAAGAAGGATATTTGACCAGTCAGGTGAATATGTTTAAATATCAGGATTTCATTTTATTTTATTACTATTTTTTAGTAACCAAGATGGAGAACCTCTTTTTCCAGTAACATTGCCTAGCTGATAGGTCATAATCCTGGGCTTGTGGCTGTCTTGCTAGAGTGAAAGTAGAGCTTGCCTGAGAATAAAACCTGACAGAAAATCAGAACCAAAAGAAGAAGATGGACATATTTTTACTCTGTGCTAAAGATAAACATTCATAAACAGTCAGCCTGCCTTTGGACTTGTAGGTTTTTCTCTCCTCAAGTCATTTTGAATTGCTTTTTGTTGCTACTTGCAATCAAATGTTTTATGACAAATAAACACTTCTCTCATACATCTTTTATGAATGCAGATTCTGTGACAATGGCATGCTGAGCAAGAGTGTTTCACTTCAGGTCTCTTGTTCTCTGGAGTTTGGTGATGTGTGTGGTGCCTTATCATTGGTTCTTTTTTTCCAGAATGGTCCCAGCTCTCCATCCACTTTAGATTGAGGGGCTTCTTGGACCCATCATCCTGCTGAGCCTCATTCTTCTTCATCAGTGTTCTCTCAACCATCCCTATGGTCCCATGAGACATTCCTGGAAATATCTTTCCTAATCAGAGCACTCACTATGTGTGACCTTTTGTAACCTTAGCGCTAATTATGAAATACTAGCCCATATATTCTCTTCAAATGCCACACCACCTACACCACTCTTGACCATACAACTGGACATCAGCTGACCCATTACTGCCAACATTTAATCCACTAACAATGACAACCCAGCCAATCTCCAGAATTAACAGTTTTCTCTCTATATCACTGAAATATGTTCCAGTCTTTTGATATATCTATATATCTATATATAGAGATATAGGCACATATATACATAATTAAACTATCTCTTTATGTAATACTTTGTTTAGATTATTTTTACTGTTTTCTTCCTTCATATTATTCATAATACTACAATAAGCTCTTCATTAGTGTAGTTTCTGCTTTTGTTGATTTAAAAATTTAGGTAAATTAAAATAGTGGAATAACCTGATTGATAATTAAAAGTATCATCATAGCTCTTGCTGCAGACTACAATATTGCTTTACAAAAGAGTGCAATACTTTAAATGATATAGACAATGAATGAGTATACTAGGCTATAACAACACCAATGGGTGACATTTTGAAATTGCTACTTTCTTATGTGTAAAACAACGTAACTTTTTAATTTTTTATTACCTCTGTAGATATATATTAGGCTACTATAGCTCCGTTTATAGAATAAAATTTATGCCTTATAGAAAGGGAAAGGAAATAATTTAAAAATAAATAACAATATGAGGTAATCTGTGGTTATAAAGAATAAACAAGATATATACAACAAAAAGTAAAGCAGAAACATAACAAATTGGCAATATACTTTTCATAAAGGTGAAAAATCTTTTCTTGACATGGCATTTATAAGGTAGACCAAAATATGTTCTATACATTTATTGTATAATAATAATAATTATTATTAATTTCAAACTTTTACAGAATGAATCAAATCCTGACATAGGCTTTATATTTGTGTATCAATTTCATTTTTAGCACGATCTATCACATTTACGACAACTAAGAATCAAGGAATTATATTCGAGCAGTGCTAGGAACAGTGAGTCATTACTGTTCCTACCACTGAGATATACTGTAACTTGGAAATGGAGCATATGACCCATATTACTCTTCCCTCACCACACTACTTAGGCAATAAGCATGTGATTTGAAGTAAAGTTGAAAATTGACATACAGCGTGATAAAGTTAGCTGTGCTGGGTTTGGGTAGTCAGTTACAATATTATACAGGAGAATTTATAAACCAATATTTTCTTTCTTTAATCAACATATTTTGGCACACACATTTGGGAAATTTAGTGCCATACAATTCTTTTGGAAAAAAATTTTTTTGAGCTGTGCAATGAGTTAAGTAGATGCAAGAGAACCATGTTCCACAGAGGGAGCCAGATCATTGTAAAGAGGTCTGGGAGTCAGATGGTCTGGGTTCTAACCCTGGCTATGCAATTTACTCTCTATTGGTCTTTGGTAAAATGCTTAACTATTTTAAATGATGTTTCCTTATATGTTGAATGGAGATGAGAATTCCCTTCCTAACAACTACACAGGTCTTTGTGGGGGTCAGCTCTGAAGCCTGTTAGAAACTAAAGCATTACATGAACATAAATGTTTCTTACTGTTTGCATCTCACCATCTTTTACACTGGCTGATAGTTTTGTCCATCTGTGTTGCACAGAGAAATACAAACTGAATTCATTAATTTGGAGTGAAGTTGTCTTTATGTGTCCTTCCAGCAAATACAACCTTTGTGCTGTCTGATTCTAAGAAAGCATTTCTCCATAAATAATTGTTGTTGAAACAAAGGGCCTTCCAACTGATGGAATTGCAATCACGTTAGACATGCCCTCCAACATGCTGTCATTGTTAATCAGACTTTAGAAACAGACATAGAATAATGGAATTTTGAAATGGAAGAAAAATATGTCTCTACATTCTGGCAGGCTTGTGCTCGTATATGAATATGAACAGACATTTGCAGACAATATCATCAAAAGTTTGTGAGCAATAATTGTAGTCTTCACTTGATTTCCCATTTTGCCAGTTTCTCTCAAGATTAAATGTGAAAAATGTACCTGAAATATATTTAATGTGCTATCCAGAAAGCATTGTGGAAGACAAGATTCTTCAAAACTGTTTTCAGACTTAAATGAAGATTTACTACATGAAGAGGAGGAGATGATTGTAAGTGATTGTAAAATCTGTCATGAGAAATCCATTACTGAGCTTCTATATATCTAACTGCTAATTGGCTGGCATGTACTATATATACACACATTCTCAGAGTCTATGTACAAAGACGTACATAGACTGTGTGTGTGTGTACGTGTGCATCATACATGTGCGTGTGTACACACATCAACAAGGTCACAATCTAAGACCTTATTATGTCTTAAAAAGTGTCTTCTTTCATTGAATTCCTACTTCTCTTTCCAGCCATACCTCTCACAGCTCCCCATGTCTTATTCTTTCTTCCTTTCAGTTCTCTGAAATTCCCCATGTCCTTTCTGCTACTTGACTTTACCCCATGCTGATCCTTCTTCCTGGGATATCCTTCACTTTACTCATTTCTACTCCAAGTATCAGCTTCAAAGGCATTTTTTTCTGAGAAGCATTCCATAGTCCTCTAAGTCTATTAGGTGTCTTTTCTATGTGCTCTCAAATGACTGGGCACCTACCTACATCCTCCATTAGACCATAAACTCCATAAGGACTAGTACGAAAACAATATTAACTACTGTATTCCTAGTGTCTTAAACACAGAGAAAGTATTGAATGAGAATTTATGGAATGAATGTATGAAAGAATTAATGAATCAAGGAATCTGGTAAGCTAAGTTTGGGCCTAATACATTCCTCATAACAAGGACTGGAAGGAAGAGGAGACAGGACAAGAGTTTTCTTCTCTGCTTGTACCATCAAAAACATTTCTCTATTTTTTGCCAAGTGTCTGTTTATAAGAACATAAAGCCAACAATCAAGACAATTCTAATGGACAACTTAATTCCAATCATCAGGAATTTTTCCAGTGGTCATGAAGTTTCTGACTGAAAGAAATTAGCTAAAAACAAGACATTACAAAATCTCCACTGGCAGCTGTCCTATCAGATACTCATGGGCTCCCTTGGAGGAAATCGGCATGTGGGTTTGGGATATGGACAATGTAAGCATGATAATGAAACTGATTACTTCCCTATATTTCATTCATTTTTTAATCAACATGTGATGTTTTATAAATAATACTATTCCTATTTTTAAGCAAACTTTACAAATTTGAATGGACATATATTCATCTTTCTTTCCATGACAATTACACCTTTAGAGGAGTTTATACAGAATCCCATAATATGTCAAATATACACATACACTGTATTTATGATTTATATATTAACCACTTCCACCATTGTGAGAAAAATATTATACGTCCTGGTATGCATGTGGATGTCTGACCTGTCACATAATTAAATCCAAGGGAGCCTTATTCTGCCATGAACTATGTGACTTTTGACAGAATTCTGAGTCTTCCTTGAACTGATTTTTTCTCCATAGATGAGGGAATTGAACCAGGTGATCATCTAAGTAGCTTTAGGTTTTCTGACCCAAATCCTTTGGAATGAGAATTCATATAAAATTTTTGCTTCTCCACTATCATATATATTATTCCTTTCTGAAAAAGATTCAAATCTTAATCTATTTGTTGATTCATATATTCATTTATTCAGCATTCATTATGTTGCCAGCCTGGAGTATTATAGTAATAGCCGTAGTAGTAGCAGTATTATACTACTGTTTCCACTCCTACAACTACAAGTAGTGCCATAACACCAACATTTGTTGAGTAGGCACTGTGTGCTAAGTATTGAGCTGAAACCTTTACATATATTAACACATTAAGCAAGAGTGGTACTTCTCAGTCAATATCCAGTACTCCCATTTCAATGAGCATGGAGTTTAAGCTTCCTAAATAAACTTCATCTCCACTATTATCATTTTTATTTTGGAAGTAATGAAAGAAAGGTTTATATAACGTTTCCAAAGTTATGGTTTTGTTTAATGCTATTAAATGGCTGAGCTCGGATTTAAACAAAGCCCTCATGCTTAATCATTTTTATACTGCTATGATGGTATTTTCAGTAACTGCTTTTATTTTATTAGATAAACATTTTATTTTAAAATAGGCTTAGATTCACAACATGTTTTTTAGTGTTGTATATGTTTAAGAAATCTGTCTGTAAGATGCTAAACTAGGATTTCATTGAGAATAGGAAGCATATTCCCAGAATATAACAAAATTTCCAAAATACAAAATAAAACTGAATGTTCATTGTGTTCCTTATATCTAATGAAAAATGAATGAACAGGCAAAGAGAAAGAACAGCAGTAACAACAAAAACTAAAAAGTACATTATCCATTCATCTGTCAATGGACACTTAGGTTGCCTCCATGCATATATACAATGGAATATTACTCAGCCATGAAAAGAAACAAAATTGAGTTATTTGTAGTGAGGTGGGTGGACCTAGAGTCTGTCATACAGAGTGAAGTAAGTCAGAAAGAGAAAAACAAATACTATATGCTAACACGTATATATGGAATCTAAAAAAAAAAGGTTATAAAGAACCTAGGGGCAGGACAGGAATAAAGACGCAGACGTAGAGAATGGACTTGAGGACACGGGGAGGGGGAAGGGTAAGCTGGGACGAAATGAGAGAGTGGCATGGACTTATATATACTACCAAATGTAAAATAGATAGCTAGTGGGAAGCAGCTGCATAGCACAGGGAGATCAGCTCAGTGCTTTGTGACCACCTAGAGTGGTGGGATAGGGAGGGTGGGAGGGAGGGAGACGCAAGAGTGAAGAGATATGGAGATATATGTATATGTATAACTGATTCACTTTGTTATAAAGCAGAAACTAACACACCATTGTAAAGCAATTATACTCCAATAAAGATTAAAAAAAAAAAGTACATTAGAGACAAGTCTTTTCCTAAGACAGAAGGTAGAAATGGTCATTGACATACTTCGTAAATGGAGAAGAGCCTGTGACTGAAAGGCAGGGTACATCTTGGCTGAGAATGGGACACGTGTGGGTAAAATGCCCATGTACCCAATATCAAAGAAAGGATTTAAACGATACACAGGCCACCTTTGATAAGAACAGCTTATTTATAGTTTTATAGTTGTAAAAAACTGCTTGTATCATTCAGCTCTTTTATGAAGTATAATTTAGTACTATTTAACAAAAGGAGGTTTTAATTGATTAGGCCCTTAGTTGAGAGCACTGGTACGTGACTGTTGTATGCTATGTACCATTTGTCTTCCTTGCTATTCATATCAATGATTCTATTAGCCACATCAAGAGTGCCCTCATAATTTGTCTGCGTTTTCTCATAATTTATGCAATTGTTTCAAGGGGGAAGCCCAAGGCAAGCAAAACATGGCACACATGTGTTACTCAACGCATCTTTCCTAATGCCTTTAAAGCATTTCATTTGTAAAATCTGCTCTTATTATATATTTATATCAGGAAGTGCAATTTCAAATAGTTCAGGCTGACTAAAAAAATATACACAGATACAACTGGTCAGACTGAGTAGGAAGCAGATAAAGGTGGAGTGTAATGAAAATTAGCTTTCAACCCTCCCATGAGAGGAGTTTGGGATGGCAATACTTCTAGCATTTGATGTAAAAAGTGAAATAGGGTCTATCAGATCTGAGGAGCTCAAGTATAATCTATAATTTTAAGTGTCTTTTTTTCCCAAATTCATGATTAAAGTTAAGCAGATTTTAATGTCATTTAGAAAATGACTCGATTCTTTAAGAAATACGACTGGAATACACTTGATATAGTACTTACAACATTGGCAGCATAGAAAAAAAGTAAAGTCAGGAAATATGAAGTAAAATATAAAGGGAGAGAAGTTAACTTTTATTTTTTTACCCTAGTGTCAAGCACATATCATGAGAGATTTGGATTACACACAACTAGCAAGACCCAAACAAACAAAATACCGTGTATTCTCAATTCTGCCTCTTCCTAGGTAGAAGAACTTGAGCAGAATTAACCTCTTTGAACTTCAGGAATTTTTAAAATAAAAACTGGTTTTCTTTATTATGTGTACAAGACCTTCTTTATCTTGAATCTCTTCTACAATCTGAGGGACAAAAGCAGGAGAGGCTTTTTACCCAAATATCATCATTATAGATTCATTGTGAGCAGATTCTAAAAATACTAATTTACATACAGCAGTCTATGCTTAGATCTATTATTAAATATAAAATTTAGCTCTGGAATGTTGTAGAGGCACTAGTTTCTCTGACTTCAGCATTATGTTTTATTTTGTTTTGTTTCTTTTTATTATTATTTAAGTACAAGACAAAATCAAACTTTAATGTGAACTACTTCTGATATCCCTGGGTAAAAAAGTAATGAATCCTGTCCATGGACCAATGGGAAAGATATTTCTCATCACTTTAGGCTGTAAGGTTCATTGGTGATTTTACACACACACACACACACACACACACACATTTATATTATGTTATATTTATATCAGATTGGCTTATTTTTCTGCTTCAAACCTTCTCAATCAGAGCTAAAAAAATGCTGTTTCCAAACCATCTCTAGTCTATGAACATTTTATTACTGGTCCACAATAAGATCAATGTAAGTATTTAGCAATTTTTATAATATTTTTCCATCAGTACACTAGTCTCATTTTAATTTTTATTGGAGTCTACAAGATTATTAGCCTAACACTGAATTGGAAACTATAAGACAAAACAGAAAAAACAACTTGTCCTTCTCTACAAATAGTTTGAGAATCATTGCATTGACTGCTCTCCAATCTTTGACTATAAGAGGCTTCAACCTGTCTCTAGCTCTCATTGATTTCTCATTCCATTCTCTTCTTGTCCACCAGGATACAGTCAAACTGGCCTCTCCTTCCTTCTGTGCCTTGAAACTTCCAAGCTTATTCTTGCCATTTGAGCACTCTGTGCAGTTTGTGTTATGTATGTGCGTGTGCATACTTGTGTATGTACATGCATGGGTGTGTTTCTGTATGTAATGCTATTCCCAGAGGCCAACCCATGACTTGCCATCATTTGATCCTTGGTGACCATTCAATCTAGAGACACCATGCTTCCCACCAGCCTTGTTCCTGCAGCTCAGTTTTTAGTACATCGTCATAATTTAATTTTTATAACACTCATCAGGCTCTGAATTATCTCATTATTTCTCTCAATTGTCTACCTGTCTATTTCCTGATTCTCCAATCTAAAGTAGGAGCTTCATAACAGGAAGGATCAGGTATATTTTGTTTGTTGCTCTAAATTTTGAGCCTGGAATAGTGGCTGGAAGATAATAGGTACTCAACAAATACTGGCTATGTGTTAAGTACCGAGAGTCTTTATATAGCACTTTACAGTTCAAAAAGTAATTTCTCATATATTATCCAATCTAATCTCATTAACCATAGAAATGCTATTATAACTTGAAATAATCTAATAATATCTCTCCACTAATGTTCTTCAAAACATTTAGTTTTATCTTAATTAAAACACATTTGATTGACTATAAGGTGAAGCATAAATCATGATACATAAAAAACAACTTTGAGGTTGATAACCTAGATACGACAACCAATCCAGGACAAATTGGATTTCTACTTATTATCTGAGTTTTGATAAGTCCCCCAAAGTCCATGTGAATTCCAAATCCCTCATCTGTAAAAATTAATGTTAGGTCTGCATTTCTAGGTTTTCAAAAGGATTCAAGGAGATGACATATCTAAAATCATCAAACATACGGTTTGACACATAACATACTTTCTCAATTATCCCTTTAATCAGAGAGCATAAAGCTTGTTATTAATAATAAATTAATACTATACTTAACAAATTTAAATTTTATATATGTTATTTGTTTACAAAGGAAAACCTGTCTCCTGTGCAGCAATTATATAATTATATATAAATACTAATCATATATATATATATATATTCTAAAAATGGATTTTATTTTTATCATCAAACCCTAATTTTACCTGCTGAGAAACCATTTCTCAACCTCCAGCAATTTTTACTTAACAATGAAAAATATTGTTCACTGTTGGGGCCATAATTGTAAATCTAATTTTCCATCTAGCATTCTTAGGGATTTACTGTCTGCTTATTTTGATGGTTTGGGACCTATTCATAATTATAATAAAAAATACATGTTAGAACACATTTCTGAATGACACTGTTATTTAATGACTGTCATTTCTACTGGCCAGAAACAGCATTACTGTCAGCATTTAGAGAGATTTATGGACTTGCTGAATATGATACTAAGGACAGACTGCAATCTATATGGAATTTCTGCATATCCCGATTCCTGTTTCATATCCCAAACTTTATGTATTTCCTGATTCATGTCTTTATTAGTTTAGTTCATACCCTAGCTTGAACCTAATTTAACACCTCCATTATCAAAATCTACTTGGTTTGAGTTAAATTTGGAAAAATAGAAATGAACTGGTCTAGCACAATGACAAAAGAAACATTTATCAAAACTGTTAATTTGCTTATTGTTAGGCCATTTTTAAATAACTCCTTTTTCTTATACTTTTCTCTTCATGAACTTTCTCTCAGGACAATTTCTCTCTTCTCTAAAATTCTGTAATGGTTCGTTCAAATAGGCTACAAAAATAGTTTTCATTTTTCTGAAAAATCTTAGGTTTGTTATATACCTGTTCTAAGGTAAGCTACACATTCTTATTAGATATACCCTCTGAAAGTTTCTTTACTAATTAAAATGGGTTATTATTTACTATTAAAATTAGGGATAAAAGAGAGACAAACTGTCAGTAACTTTACCTCAACTTTACCTCATACATGTTAATCTTCACAAAATACTTCGAGGGGAAGAATCATTAAATCACTTTCAAGGAAGACAGAACTGAGGTTTCAAGAGTTAACCTCTGTCAGTGGGTAGGAAATTCACTCATGATGGAACTGAGATTTATCTCAGACTGGTCCAAATCCAAAGTCTTTACTATTGCTACCAGACTAAAGAAGAGAGGGCTATTTACAACTGGAGGAACCATTGGGTGTTATCTGGCTGGTTTCTACTTCTCATGATTGATAACTGTTACGCCTCTTTTGTCTCAGCGCCTTCCCTGGTGGCTATTCTCTCTCTCAAACCACTAGGCCATTATATCTGTGAATGACCTCCTCTTCTATTAAAGCAGTTGGTACCTCCAACTTTGTGTCCGTGTGTAATTTTAAATGCAGTGCCTCTTTCCCCTCTGCAGCTAACCCCCTCTCCATCCCAATTATGTGAGTGGCTGAGACCTACCATTGCAGTGGTTAGTTGTATTAACTTGAAAAGTAGTCACAGATCATAAACCTCCCACATAAATTATGCTCAAATAAGATGTGCACAGAAATTTAAGTTCTAGATCACATTTATTTCCAAGTTGCACTGTGTTCACAGCATTTCCCCCTGGCTCATGTAATGAATCCTTATTTGTTTAATGATAGTGATTAGATGCTTTAAATTACCAGAAATAAAATCCATTTCCCTCAGCACTGGCCATATATATGAGAATTTTCAGTCGTGTATTCTCTAGGCACTTTTTTATAATGGTACTAAATACATATAAACAAGCATCTGTTGCAATACTTTAAATGTTTTCTCCTTATGTACTGCATGTATATTAAAAACAGAATGTGTTATTTAAAATATTAGTCATGCTCATGGATTAGAGTCTTTATTTGTGAAGAGCTAGCACATAATAAAGATCACCGAGTGAATACAGCGGAGTGTATCTTTCTCACTCAACAGGCACATCTTCACTTGACTCTGTTCTCCATTTATTATTCAGGCTCGTGTTCCAAAGTACTTAAAATCTACATCTACAAGAGGTCATACCTCTCCTTGCTTCAGGTGATTTTAAAGAAAATAACTACTTTGTCTTGAGTTATCCAGAGATTCAAATGCAATTTTGACATTTGCTCCCTTGAAATAATGGTGCTGATTACATTCAAAATTAGAATAGAAATTGAAAATTAAAATGACAAAAAAGAAGGCTCTGGAGTTCAGAAAAATGTATATAAAATAGGGTCACAGAAGGAAAGAACAGTTGGAAAACAGTATGCTGACAATGATTTTAGAAATAAAATGTTAATACGTATAATGGAGGCTTATATATTCCATGTAGAATGAGGTGACTCTTACCCTACTATTTTGGGTGTAGTAACATTTGATGTGTAAGAAATTAGATGGAACATGAATTAAGCTGTTCAAAATAAGAAAGGTCAGTATATAGACATTATCTGAGATTTCTTTCATTAATTTTACTGCTTACAAATTCAAGTGAAATTGCAGAATAAATCCAACTTTATAGATATGCCATTTGACCCCTCAAACCCCTCAAAAACAATCATATTTAACCTCTCTCACCAATCTGTAATAAAGTACTTTGCCCTTGCATTAGCCAATAAGTGGCTTCCGCTCTCTCCTCCAGTTTGTACACTTTTGTAGGCGTATGTTAAATGTCTGTGTAATAGAATTCCCTTCATTGAAGACCAGCCTCTCGATGACAGCTTAACTACTGAATGATGTTCCAATTAATAAATTAATATTTTACCTTCAAATAACATATGTGGTTTCATCCATATTAAAGCATTCTGTCATTCATTTATTCAGATAATGAATTTAAACATTGTATTAGTTTATTGCTATGTAACACATTACTATCAATTTAGCAGCTTAAAACACTATATATTTATCATCTCATAGGTTCTGTAGGTCAGAAGTCTAGGCATGTTGTACCTGGATTCCCTGTTCAGGGTTTCAGAAGACTACAATCCAAGTGTCGCCCACAACACATCTCATCTGAGAGGCTCAGGGTCCTACACCAAGCTCATTCAAGTTGTTGGCAGAAGTGAATCCCTTGTGGTGGCAATACTGAAGTAGATTTTTCTTGCTAGCTGCTAACCAGGGACCAATCTCAATTTCTAATGCTGCCCATAGTTCCCTGCCAAACAGCCTCTAAGGGAGATCAGTTTGGTGCTTTGTGACCTCCTGGAGGGGTGGGATAGGGAGAGTGGGAGGGAGGGAGACGCAAGGGAGAAGAGATATGGGAACATATGTATATATATAACTGATTCATTTTGTTGTGAAGCTGAAACTAACACACCATTGTAAAGCAATTATACTCCAATAAAGATGTTAAAAAAAAAAAAAAAAAAAAAGAAGTTCACAACACCATTTGCTTTCTTCCAAGCCAGCAGAACTGCTTATCTCTAAGGCCTTCCTCTGGGACCAGCTGGAGGAAATGCTCTGCTTTCAAAGGGTTCACCTACTTAGGTCAGCATGATCTCCCTTATCTTAAAGTCAATGGATTTGAGACCTTAATTACAGCTGTAAAATTCCTTCAAAGCAGTGCCTAGATTAGTGTTTGATTCAACAGTCAAAATAACATGTATATACCCTAAGGGTCTGACTCTTATAACCTTATGGGACATCTTAGAATTATACCTAACTTAAAAATATAAATGAAGGTTCTTTATGTAACAAAGAGATTTCAGAATAGTCTTTCATTGGGAAGCAGCATGACCATGTAGGTATATTTTCTGATGTCTTAACTGCATCTCATGAGCCTTAATAATTAGGTTTTCATTTTATTTATCTTCTATTATTCATCATTGATCATGACATGGTGTTTCCACACATACACCCTTTGTACAATGGCACTTAAACAAATCCCCGCTGGTAAAAAAGGAGTTTACACACACACACACACGCACACACACACACACACACACACATCAAAGCCGTATATGTTGAGATATCAATCACTAAGGGATGTATGAAGGATCTATTGAATGAAAGTAAAGAAAAATGTCAAGGTTCAGTAGTGGAAATACCAAGATTTAAGGTAGCATATTTACAGAAAAATATTGTTCCATTAGTGAGACTACAGCCAAGTATATAAATTATTATGGGAGTGACAGGATGAGTAAAGGTGGAAGAAAGCAGAGCTGAGTACGGTTTGCACTTTATTAAACTGAAAATTTAGTGTGACTGAAAGCATAGTAAAAATCTGACCAGGAAGAGATAAAGGTGGCCTTTAAAATGAGCCTATTCCTTATCTGATTGCTGTGTTTCTGTCAACAGGGTTCCTGCTCTGTTACCAGCACTATAATTATAAAAACTAAAGCAACTAATTAGAGATGGGGCTACATCTTGTCTAGTTAGTTCCACCTTGCATGCTGCATGGAACCTGGAAAGAAAGAAAGATTGACACAGGAACAACATCAAAGTTAGCTTGAGTCTGCATGTTTAAGATATATAAAGCATTATATATATGTGTATTTAAGTATATATGTATGTTTAAGTGTATCTGTGTTTAAATATTAAGGTTTTAATATACATGTTTAAATATATTTTAAATGCATTCACATACCTATATATGTACATATATAGGTATGTGTGTGTGAGCGTGTATTTCCTTACTGCCCCGTCAGTTCAACTAACTAATCATCAACATGATGGAGGAACTGGAGGACAGGAAAGTCAGACAATATCTTTGTGGATATTAACCCCAGTTTGGCACAACCTGGAAGTCCGTTGCTTAGATTATTTTTTTCTTACTATAGCTCTAGGTGTTTCGGCCCAGCCAGAATGGCAGACAGAGGGTCAACACTGTATATATTCTCAATTCTGTTAAGTATTCTAGCTATTTAGCTTACCATTTTTCACCCCATTACTTCCAGCAATCCAGGGAGAGTATAAGTTCCAGCAGCATCCTTAACTGTCTTTTTTTATACTCCCAGGAAGTGTAATGGTCTCTCTCTGCATCTGGTAACTGATACCATTAATTAGACCTGACAAATTAATGATAGGCTATATTAACTACATTTGTCTAAGCATTTCATGGATATCTCTTGCTTCCAGTGGGAATCATTTAGGCTACAGTAAAATATTTAAAATCCTGGATTCATCAGAAAAGTCAGATTTCCTAATTTCAGAAGCATCTCCAGTAGGATTTAACAAAGGGTTGGGCTAAATCCGTTGCATGCATTCCATCAAAAAGCAGCAAAAATCTATCAACTGTAGATCAGCCAGATTGAAATCTCATCCCAGTGGATACAAACCATCAGTAGTTCCCCATTACTTCTTAGCTAGAGAAGGCACTTCACGTCTACCTTCCTAACTTATATCTATTTCCTTTCACACAAATTATATTTCAGTCTTGTTCAATTACTTGCTTATCCATGAGTACGTCTTGAGGGGTAATGCCAATTTGAAATTCATTTCATCTAGATAAACAGGATTTGGCTGTACCTGCTTGGTTCATCCTTATTTTATATCATGAGAGTGTGGCAAAGCAAAGAACGCACAACTTTAGTCTTACGCTGTTTCAATGGCAATATATAGGTAGTAATCTGGGTAGCAGAACTATAAGCACTGATCCTTCATGCATCCACTTAACAGAGTACATGTTAGCTGCTACGCCAAGGCCTGTGATCAAGGTCACCCAGCAAAAGATAATTAGGGACAATCCCAGCATGCAGAGTCCTAACTCCTCTCTGTTTAGGCATCAGGTTATTAAGAGAGTAGAGATGGAAAAGCTAGGGGGACAGGCACAGCCTCAGGCTCTGAGGAATTTTGCCTCAGGAAGAAAGAAGGAGTCAATACAGAATTGGATCATAAAGCAAACATAGCTACTTAGCGGAATCCAGTTAAACTCTGATCTCTTGCCATTTACCCCAAGGTAGAGCTAGGTCAACATGTCTTACAATCCAGTACTAGGTACACTGAGTGACTCCACGGCCAAGCAGGGAAGGACTTATGCATAAATGAATGACCACGTTGTTTCCCCTTTACTTCGACACAGGACAGTATAGGAACAACAGAGCTGAGGAGTCTAGTCATGGTCCTAAACATTTAGCCACAGCACTCAAACCCCTATAAATTCATCACCTGTGTTGGAAGGCATTAGGAGAAACAAAAGTGTTATACATGAACCAGTGAAAGATGTGTGATTATAAGGACTTCTTTTCAGTAGTGCTCATGGACCAATGGCAAAAGTCTAAAGTAGGTGGCCATTCAGAACTTTTCAGAGTCTAAATTGGTGAATTAAGACATGATTTGGAAAGTATGTGTAGGTATATGTGCCTTCACTTAACAAAAAAATAATTTCCTCTTCTGTAAAATAGGGGCATTAATACTAATCGCTTCCTAACTCAAGCATCTGCAGCTCTGCTTCTCCAAGAGTTTCCTCCAGCACCTGAGGTTTGCTAAATTGAAAGCAGTTCTCTATTTTGAAATACGGGGAATCAACACCTGAGGACCACCCTCTACCGTTAGGGAATGGGAATTGGTGTATAAATAGTCTGGTCTCTAGTCCTCTGGTTTTAATAATTCTGAGCACACGTCACACTGATTCTCAACAGGTCCTCAGGGCCTTGGAGCTTCAGTTATGCTCAGCAGTAACTAACAAACCTTTTATTACCTTTCTTTCTCATTTTACTCCCTCCCTTGTAATTTTTGATCACCTCCCAGCTGAAGTATCTGTACTCAAGGCCTTAACTTAGTGTCTCCTTCTGGGAAAACCCTAACTAGGATGGGAATTTTCCCCTCTTATTCCTTCACTTCACATAATGTTGTATGTATTCAGAGATTTAATTTAATATTTTATCATTGATTCCCTTTAATCTGTTTCCCTTACAAAAATTTAAACTCCTTAAATATAAGAACAAGATTGCATTTAGCATTCTAATTTTAGTATTGTACTCAGTAAAAGGATGTTGAATGAATAAAAATACGGAGATATAACTCCCTGAGTTATTCTCTGCCTTACTGAGTATTTCTGTGACCAAGATAGCAATAATTCAGTTGACAATAGCAGATGGTAATTTCCATATCCTCTAAGGATTTAAACCCTGGCTCACCACAGGCCACTTTTCAGGAAGCTGAGTTGCCCTCTCTCCAGAAAAGGAAACTAAAATAAATAATGCTGAAGCTTGGTAGTAGTATGTATAAATACTTTGCCATCCCAGGTAGGTTCAGGAAAGTGTATGCACAAGAGAGCGTGTTAGACTAAAAATCTCAGGGGCATTTGGGAAAATGAGATAAATAAGGTAACTTTGGGTGCCAATTTTTCCAATGTAGGAACTAACCCTCTATTTGGAATTACTCCTTCCATCTGAAATAGTTGTTCAACAAGTTGGAAGTGACAGTATACAAAATGTTTTACTGCCATGTGTCAGGTAGCTTGATGCGTTTCATGCCTGAATAAATGCAAAATGAAATTTTAGCTGAAGGAGATGGTGCAGCAAATGGTTCTTCACAGAGCTGGGAGTAAGGGATATGTCTCCCATGGAGAAACTCATGGTGACAATGTGCCTGATTCATATTTTAATTGCCAGCATAAAATCAAACATCCATAACTTCAGGCATGCTAATGAACAAGAAGCAGAATTAGATTTTTCTCTGCCTATTAAATTTTCTAATGTCGAGAGAAGCAAACAGAGCACTGTGGATCCAAATATTACCCCGAGGTGTTATAAGCACTAAAACTTACAGATTAACATTGAATGTTTTTTTTTTAAAGACCTTTTTGAAATGACACTAATTCTTCAGCAACATAGTTTCTGCCAAAAGACATATGTTAAAATAATTTGCTAAATTTTTCTATTAAATTTCATTAAATTGGGACATACTGTAAAGTAAATATGACTTTTGATCCACTTTTTAAAAACTGGCTTGGACAAATATTCCTGTTTACCATAAGAATTTACTTTGTTACTACCTCTCCCTTTAAAAAGGATGCTGTCTACTATAGTTTATTTACTAAAGAAAAATCATTTTTACTTCTATTAATTGCCAATATAAATATTAACCCTAACTAATGCTTCATTTCACAAGAGAAGTTTGCTTTCCAAAATAAGTCATTATGATTTCAGCTTAAAAAGCAAACATACATTTAATGTTTCAGTTTATCCAGGTGTTCTAGTTGTGGGGAAAAACACAATCCTGAAATTGTAACAACAGCTCCTAAGTTCTCTTTGCAAAACATTCTACTTACTACAGGATTTTGATGTTATCACTATAGATTTGTTGCTATTTGAGAGGGGCAAGGGTGAGCTATGTTTTGATATTCTCTGGATGTTCCTGAAAATCAGAATATTGATATTTTCCTCCAAAAAAATTGCTTTACATTGTTGTGTTAGTTGCTGCCGTATAACAAAGTGAATCAGCTAAACGTATACATATATCCCCATATCCCCTCTCTCTTGCATCTCCCTCCCACCATCCCTATCCCACCTCTCTAGTTGGTCACAAACACGAGCTGATCTCCCTGTGCTATGCAGCTGCTTCCCACTAGCAATCTATTTTACATTTGGTAGTGTATATATGTCAATGCCACTCTCTCACTTCATCTCAGCTTACCCCGCCCCCTCCCTGTGTCCTCATGTGCATTCTCTATGTCAGCGTCTTCATTCCTGTACTGCCCCTAGGTTCTTCAGAACCTTTTTTTTTTTTTTTTTTAGATTCCATATATGTGTCTTAGCATATGGTATTTGTTTTTCTCTTTCTGACTTAACTTCACTCTGTATGACAGACTCTAGGTCCATCCACCTCACACAAATAACTCAATTCTGTTTCTTTTTATGGCTGAGTAATATTCCATTGTATACATGTGCCACATCTTCTTTGTCCATTCATCTGTCGATGGACACTTAGGTTGCTTCCATGTCCTGGCTATTGTAAATATATTAACTATGTTTATAATGCCTGTAGATAAGATCTGCAAACATTTATCCTACATAATTGCAACTTTGTCCTCTTTGACCAACATCTCCACATTTTCCACCCTCCCAAGCCCTTGGTAAGCACCATTCTACTCTCTGCTTCTATGAGTTCAATTTTTTTTTTTTCTTAAGATTCCACATGTGAGATCATACAGTATTTGTCATTCTATGTATGGTTTAATTCACTTAGCATAATGTCCTCCAAGTTCATTCATGTTTTTGAATGTGGTAGAATTTCCTTCTTTCTCATGGCTGGATAATATCCCATCATCTGTTGACAGACACTTGGATTCTTTCCATACCCTGGTTATTGTGAGTAATGCTGCAATAAACATGGGAGATATTCTTCAAGATACTGTATCATTTCCTTTAGATATATACTCAGAATTGGGATTGCTGGCATATGGTAGTTCTATCTTCAATTTCTTGAGAAACCTCCAAACTCTTTTCCACAATGGCTATGCCAATTTACATTCCCAGCAGCAGTGTCTAAATGTTCCCTTTTCTCCACATCATCACTGATTGTTGTCATCTTTTGTCTTTTTGATAATAGCTATTCTAACAGGTGTGAGGTGATATCTCATTGCAGTTTTGAGTTGCAGTTCCCTGGTGATTAGCAAGACATCCCTTATCAGATATTTAAAAAATTTATTTTATTTTTTTTTTATACAGCAGGTTCTTATTAGTTACCCATTTTATACATATTAGTGTACATATGCCAATTCCAATCTCCCAACTCATCACAGCACCACCACCACCCCGCAACTTTCCCCCCTTGGTGTCCATACATTTGTTCTCTACACTTGTGTCTCTATGTCTGCCCTGAAAACGAGTTCATCTGTACCATTTTTCTAGGTTCCACATATACGTGTTAATATACGACATTTGTTTTTCTCTTTCTGACTTACTTCACTCTGTATGACAGTCTTTAGATCCATCCACATCTCTACAAATGACCCAATTTCGTTCCTTTCTATGGCTGAGTAATATTCCATTGTATATATGTACCACACCTTCTTATCCATTCATCTGTCGATGGGCATTTAGTTGCTTCCATGACCTGGCTATTGTAACAGTGCTGCAATGAACATTGGGGTGCATGTGTCTTTTTGAATTATGGTTTTATCAGGGTATATGCCCAGTAGTGGGCCTGCTGGGTCACATGGTAGTTCTATTTTTAGTTTTTTAAGGAACTTCCATACTGTTCTCCATAGTGACTGTATCAATTTACATTCCTACCAACAGTGCAAGAGGGTTCCCTTTTCTACACACCTTCTCCAGCATTTGTTGTTTGTAGATTTCCTGATGATGCCCAGTCTGACTGGTGTGAGGTGATACCTCATTGTAGTTTTGATGTGCATTTCTCTAATAATTAATGACGTTGAGCAGCTTTTCATGTCCTTCTTGGACATCCATATATCTTCTTTGGAAAATGTCTACTTAGGTCTCCTGCCTATTTTGGGATTGGGTTGTTTTTTTTTTAATATTGAGCACAATGAGCTGTTTATATATTTTGGAAATTAATCGTTTGTCTGATGATTCATTTGCAAATATTTTCTCCCATTCTGAGGGTTTTCTTTTGATCTTGTTTGTAGTTTCCTTTGCTTTCCAAAAGCTTTGAAGTTTCATTAGGTCCCATTTGTTTATTTTTGTTTTATTTCCATTACTCTAGGAGGTGGATCAAAAACGATCTTGCTGTGATTTATGTCAAAGAGTGGTCTTCCTATGCTTTCCTCTAAGAGTTTTATAGTGTCCAGTCTTACATTTAGGTCTCTAATCCATTTTGAGTTTATTTTTGTGTATGGTGTTAGGGAGTGTTCTAATTTCATTCTTTTACATGTAACTATCCAGTTTTGCCAGCACGGCTTATTGAAGAGGCTGTCTTTTCTCCATTGTATATCCTTGCCTCCTCTGTCACAGATTAGTTGACCATAGGTGCAAGGGGTTATCTCTGGATTTTCTATCCTGTTCCATTGATCTATATTTCTGTTTTTGTGCCAGTACCATATTGTCTTGATTACTGTAGCTTCGTAGTATAGTCTGAAGTCAGGGAGTCTGATTCGTCCAGCTCCGTTTTATTCCCTCAAGACTGCTTTGGCTATTTGGGGTCTTTTGTGTCTCCATACAAATTTTAGGATTTTTTGATCTAGTTCTGTAAGAAAATGCCATTGGCAATTTGATAGGGATTGCACTGAATCTGTAGATAGCTTTGGGTAGTATAGTCATTTTCACAATATTGATTCTTCCAATCCAAGAACATGGTATATCTCTCCATCTGTTTGTATCATCTTTCATTTCTTTCATCAGTATCTTATACTTTTCTGTATACAAGTCTTTTGTCTCCCTAGGTAGATTTATTCCTAGGTATTTTATTCTTTTTGTTGCAATAGTAAATGGGAGTTTCCTTAATTTCTCTTTCAGATTTTTCATCATTAGTGTATAAAAATGCAAGAGATTTCTGTGCATTCATTTTGTATCCTGCAACTTTACCAAATTCATTGATAAGCTCTAGTAGTTTTCTGGTGGCATCTGCAAACAGTGACAGTTTTACTTCTTCTTTTCCCATTTGTATTCCTTTTATTTCTTTTTCTTCTCTGATTGCTGTGGCTAGGACTTCCAAAACTATGTTGAATAATAGTGGTGAGAGTGGACATCCTTGCCTTGATCCTGATCTTAGAGGAAATGCTTTCAGTTTTTCATCATTGAGAATGACGTTTGCTGTGGGTTTGTCATATATGGCCTTTATTATGTTGAGGTAGGTTCCCTCTATGCCCACTTTCTGGAGAATTTTTTTATCATAAATGGATGCTGAATTTTGTCAAAAGATTTTTCTGCATCCATTGAGATGATCATATGATTTCCATTCTTCAATTTGTTAACATGGTGTATCACATTGATTGATTTGCATATATTGTTTGGATGATCTGTCCATTGGTGTAAGTGCGGTGTTCATGTCCCCAACTATCATTGTGTTACTGTCGATTTCCCCTTTTATAGCTGTTAGCAGTTGCCTTATGTATTGAGTTGCTCCTATGTTGGGAGCATATATATTTATAATTGTTATATTTTCTTCTTGGATTAATCACTTGATCATTATGCAGTGTCCTTCCTTGTCTCTTGTAACATTCTTTATTTTAAAGTCTCTTTTATCTGATATGAGTATTGTTACTCCAGCTTTCTTTTGATTTCCATTTGCATGGAACATCTTTTTCCATTCCCTCACTTTCAGTCTGTATGTGTCCCTAGGTCTGAAGTGGGTGTCTTGTAGACAGCATATATATGGGTCCTATTTTTGTATCCATTCAGCGAGCCTGTGTCTTTTGGTTGGAGCATTTAATCCATTCATATTTAAGGTAATTATCGATATGTATGTTCCTATTACTATTTTCTTAATTATCATGGGTTTGTTTTTGTAGGTCTTTTTCTTCTCTTGTATTTCCCACTTAGAGAACTTCCTTTAGCATTTGTTGTAGAGTTGGTTTTGTGGTGCTGAATTCTCTTAGCTTTTGCTTGTCCGTAAAGCTTTTGATTTCTCCATCGAATCTGAATGAGATCCTTGCTGGGTACAGTAATCTTGGTTGTAGGTTCTTCCCTTTCATCACTTTAAATATATCATGCCACTCCCTTCTAGTTTGTGAAGTTTCTGCTGAGAAATCTGCTGCTAACCTTATGGGAGTTCTCATGTATGTTATTTGTCATTTTTCCCTTGTTGCCCTCAATAATTTTTCTTTGTCTTTAATTTTTTTCATTTGATTACTATGTGTCTTGGCATGTTTCTCCTGCCTGGGACTCTCTGTGCTTCCTGGACTTGGGTGGCTATTTCCTTTCCCATGTTAGGGAAGTTATCGACTATAATCTCTTCACATATTTTCTTGGGTCCTTTCTCTCTCTCTTGTCCTTCTGGGATCCCTATAATGCAAGTGTTGTTGCATTTAATGTTGTCCCAGAGGTCTCTTAGGCTATCTTCATTTCTTTTCATTCTTTTTTCTTTATTCTGTTCCGTGGCAGTGAATTCCACCATTCTGTCTTCCAGGTCACTTATCCGTTCTTCTGCCTCAGTTATTCTGCTGTTGATTCCTTCTAGTTTTTCATTTCAGTTATTGTATTGTTCATCTCTTTTTGATTGTTCTTTAATTCTTCTACGTGTTTGTTCTTTAATTCTCTAGGTCTTTGTTAAACATTTCTTGAATCTTCTCGATCTTTGCCTCCATTGTTTTTCTGAGGTCCTGGATCATCTTCACTATCATTATTCTGAATTCTTGTTCTGGAAGGTTGCCTATCTCCACTTCATTTAGTTGTTTTTCTGCGGTTTTATCTTGTTCCTTCATCTGGTACATAGTCCTCTGCCTTTTCATCTTGTCTGTCTTTCTGTGAATGTGGTTTTTGTTCCATGTGCTGCAGGACTGTAGTTCTTCTTGCTTCTGCTGTCTGCCCTCTGGTGGATGAGGCTATCTGAGAGGCTTGTGCAAGTTTCCTGGTGGAAGGGACTGGTGGTGGGTAGACATGGTTGCTGCTCTGGTGAGCAGAGCTCAGTAAAACTTTAATCCGCTTGTCTGCTTATGGGTGGGGCTGGGTTCCCGCCCTGTTGGTTGTTTGGCCTGAGGCAACCCGACACTGGAGCCTACCCAGCTCTTTGGTGGGGCTAATTGCAGACTCGGCGAGGGCTCCCGCCAAGGAGTACTTCCCAGAACTTCTGCTGACACTGTCCTTGTCCTCATGGTGAGCCAGAGCCATCCCCCACCTCTGCAGGAGACCCTTCAGCACTAGCAGGTAGGTCTGCTTCAGTCTCCTATGGGGTCACTCCTCCTTCCCTTGGGTCCTGATGCACACACTACTTTGTATGTAGCCTCCAAGAGGGGAGTCACTGTTTCCCCCAGTCCTGTCACAGTTCTGCAATCAAATCCGCTAGACTTCAAAGTCTGATTCTCTAGGAATTCCTCCTCCCGTTGCCAGACCCCCAGTTGGGAAGCCTGATGTGGGGCTCAGAACCTTCACTCCAGTGGGTGGACTTTGGTAGTATAAGTGTTCTCCAGTTTGTGAGTCACCCACCCAGCAGTTATAGGATTTGATTTTATTGTTATTGCACCCATCCTACCATCTCATTGTAGCTTCCCCTTTGTCTTTGGATGTGGGGTATCTTTTTTTGGTGAGTTCCAGTGTCTTCCTGCTGATGATTGTGCAGCAGTTAGTTGTGATTCTGGTGCTCTCACAAGAGGGAGTGAGTGCATGTCCTTCTGCTCTACCATCTTGAACTAATTCAAGACATCCCTTACCAGCTTTTTGATTTGCAAACAATTTCTCCCATATCTTGGGTTTTCTCATCACTTTGTTGATTGTTTTCTTTACTGTGCCAAAGCCTTTTAGTTTGAACAATTATGTTTGTCAATTTTTGCTTTTTTGCCTGTGCTTTTGGGATACATTTGAAAATTCATTGCCCAGACCAACATCAAAAAACTCTCATCCTATTTTTTTTCTTGCAATAGTTTTATGGTTTCAGGGTCACAATTAAGTCTATTGCATTTTGAGTTGACTTTTTTCTATGGAGTGAGACATGGTTCTCATTTCTTTGTTCTGCATGTGGAAAAGTCAGTTTACCTATCATTTTTGATTGAAGATATATATATGTAAAACTATGTATATAGTTAGTTGTACATACATACATAATTCCATATAATTGTTATATCATACTGATTGGTTGAAACTTTTATAATTAGAAATAGCCTTCTGATTCTCTAGTAATATTTTTGTCTAAAATCCATTTTGCCTGATATTAAAATAGCCATTGATATTTTCTTACTATCACTGATGAATGATATGACTTTTTCTATTCTTTTAATTTATATCTATTTGCATTTTTGAATCAAATGGGTATTTCCCGTGGACAGCATGTAGCAGGATCCTGGTGTTTTAGTCAATGCTAAGAACAGTTTGATTGGACAGTAGTTCATTAAAATTTAAGGTAATTGATATAGCTTATGTATTTATAAGGTTTTAAAATTATATTTTTAAGTTATCTTTATATTTATCTTCTACTGTTCTTCTTTATTGTAGTTACCATTTAGTATCATAACCTGCACCAAAACATCTGTGCTCCCGCCCATCATGTTTTGCTGTTACTGTGAAATGTTATATTTATATGTATTACATAGGTCCTAGGACATTATTTTATAAATATTATTTTATATTATTAATGTTTAAATCAGTTAAGAGAAGAAAGGAGAAAATATTCATATAAATTGTTTTTCACAATTACATAATTACCTTTTCCAGTGCTCTGGTTTTGTTTTGTTTCTTTGCTCCTATGGATTTAAATTACCGTCTGGGTTCCCTTGTTTTCATCTGGAAGAGCTTCCTTTATCTTTACTCTTTAGTATCTTGTAAGTTGAGTCTTCTACACATTCTCTCAGTTTTTCCTTACTATGAAACTATCTTTATTTCATCTTCATTTCAAAGGATAGTTTTGCAGGGTATAAGAGTCTTAGTGGATGTTTTTCCATTCCTTATAGTATTTTGAATATGTCTTAACACTCCTTTCTGGCCTCTATTTTGTGTAATGGGAAGCCCAGCTCTTGATTTTATCAGAGTCCCATTGTATATAATTAATTGCTTATATCTTACTGATTTCAAGATTTTCTCTTAGTCTGTCCTTGTCTTACTGTTGTTTGGATTGCACAATTTCTATCAATATACCTTTAAGTTTTTTAAAAAATATTTATTTATTTATTTGGCTGTGCCAGGTCTTAGTTGCAGCACATGGGATCTTCATTGCCTCATGTGGGATCTTCGTTGCAGCATGAGGGATCTTTAGTTGCAGAATGCAGGCTCCTTTAGTTGCAGCATGCGTGATCTAGTTCCCTGACCAGGGACTGAACCTGGGCCCTCTGCATTGGGAGCATGGAGTCTTAACCACTGGACCCCCAGGGAAATTCCAATCTACCTTTAAGTTTGCTGATTATTTACATTGTGCCTTTTAGGGAAAACTGTGTCATTATCAATTCAAAATGGAAAAGAATGCAGATGGGAGAATGAACACCCTCCTCTTCTGATATCATGTTAAGCAAAACTTTACAAACAATGTGTAAATGGTAGTTCTAGGAAAACAACATTTTATTTGTAGTTCTTCTATGAAAAGAGTCTGTTTTCTTATAGGTGTCTGATATTATAATTTCTAATACAGCCTGAGAATTGATGTCTCCAAATAAACAATTCAGCTAAAAATTAAGAACTCTGAGTTCTAATTCAGGGATATCTGTAGTCAAAACATTTTCTCTTTTCCATAATTACTGCATTTGCAGTGGTAGCAATAAAATAAATTCAAGGTATCTTAAAATGTATATTTTAGTCCTTATCATCTGCTTCTGTTGTAGTATATAAGAATGAGTTCCTTCAACCTTGAGACTAGAACAGCCTGGGGCTGAGTAAGCAGTATTTAGTAAAACTCACAGCTTTTTACAATTTTTTGTTTTGTTTTGTATTTTTCATTTTTACTTTACCTAATATCTGGTATTTGGATGACCAAAGAAAGGATAATTTCTTTCCTTTGGACATTTAAATAAAAACAATTCAAATACATTTTTATTATTGGTTCTGCTACAGTAATGAAACAAATATGTTTAAACATAACAGCATAGTGGAAAAAAGGCTTAACAGTAGGTGTGCCTCACTAATCTCAGCTCTCCTACTCTTTAGGCAAAAACCTTGGTTAATTACCTTTTTTGCAACACCTTAAAAATACCTTTCGTATTTTGACTTTAGTTTTGACTTGCCGTTTCTCATACTTGTATGAGGAAACTTACCTGTGAGCAAACTCTATGTTGATAGGGGAAAATGGGTCAATAAAAATGTGAGATGTCTTCTTATATTATGATTATTTCTCAGTTACAACTGCAAGATTCATTTAAGTCAATCAGCTTCTCAGGGTTTGTGAAATCCTAGGATGTGTCAATGATGCTTATCAAATGATCATCTCTCAAATACTAATTGACTGTCAGTGAGCAATTGAGTTTCTTCCTTGCTTTTAATGCAAAATAATCACATGAGCTTTGAAGAAACCATGTTCAAAACTACATCCCTGATACATGCAAGGGTAATCACTGTTACTTTTTTCATGGCATTATCCATTAGTAAAAGAGGGAGAGTTTCCTTCTTTCCAGACTTATTAGAAAAACAATTTCTCCCAACTCTTCCATAGTCCACTGAGATTCATTTCTAAATTTACAGTAATAGCCATTTAATAGAATTGTTATAAAATTATAAATAAGTAAATCACAAAAAGTCTTCACCATTTGTACTTTTAAAGTCACAAAATCTGAACTATATAAACTTTATAAACAGTATATACAATCTCTACTGAATACATTTTGTAAATCACAATTATACTTCCTTCTGTTTATACTTTGTAAAGCTCACATGTGTTTCATGTTACTCAATTAGCTTGGAGCAAACAAACCATGTCCAAAGGAATGATATCATGATGTGAAGAGAGTTCCAAGTGAGTCCTACATACAATCATTGAAAAAATGTTTTCCTTTTTATTTTCCTGAAACAAGAAAAGGCTGGGTAGGGATTGTAACTCTCTTAGAACATCACAAAAGTTTTCATGGGAAAGAATAACACATTTTCTTTTGGTGGCTCCAGAAAAAGGGGTATATGCCCTGTGTGTACAGAAGAAGATCTAACCCTGGGACCTCTCTGGTGGCCCAGTGGGCCAGAATCTGCACTCCCAATGCAGGAGGCCCAGGTTTGATCTGGCCTGCATGCTGCAACTAAGTCTGGATGCTGCAACTAAGAGTCTGCATGCCGCAACTAAGAGTCCGCCTGCCACAACTAAGAAGTCCACATGCTGCAACTAAAAAAAAAAAAAAAAATCCTGCATGCTGCAATGAAGATCCCAGCAGAGCATAAATACATACATACATAAATAAGATACTAACCCAACATAAAGTAAACATTTGTACAACCAGAATGGAAAAGATGTTTAAGTGTTTCAGCATGCTGTTTAAATATATTGGGGGGCAGGATTTCAACACTGAGGCCCTAGAATTGGCTCATCCATCCTTGTCCTCTTTTCTTTTTTTTTTAAAGTAAAATTTTCAGTGCCTTTTTTCTCCAAACACCAATCCCAGGGCAGAAATCATGTGTCCTGCAAATCCAGACTTAGATGAATCCATTCCAAGTTTTTGTTCTCCTTCTCTTTTCTTATTTCCTTAAGAATTTGATTTCTTCTCTTGTCTCCTTTTTTTCCCCTGATTTACTGTGACATTTCCACTCAGGAGTTCTCTCTCTTATTTCATTTTTCTCTGTTGGTAACATTAAAACTTGTAAAAATGCACTGTTTCCTTCCATGAAGCCTGGATCCAAAGCTTATTTGTATGAATTATCTATGTACTCCCAGTGAAGTTCACATTTTCTATCATCAGGATATTTAATTATTTCAAACATCATAGTTATATTCAAGTATATAAATAAGATATTAATATCAGCTTTGTTTAGTATTAGGATATTCACAGCCCTCTAACAGGCATTTTAAAACAATTATATTATTTAACTTGTATAAAAACCAGGAGAGTTAGATATTATACTTATTTTAGCAGAGGGTAATACACAGGCTCAGCAATATTAAATAAGTTGACCTCCATCATAGGTCTGCTTTGACTCCCAATGATATTCTCTTTCCACAAACTTATCACATGGCATCGGCTCTAGTGGCTTGCAGGCTGAAGGTTGAAATCATCTGTAGTCTCATGCACTCACAGATCTGATGGTTTCTTTTGACTACTTTCTTATGTCTCCTTAAAATTTAGCGGGGTCTGTTAACTGGAACAGAGAAATGGTGTCTGATGTAGCCTGGGATTCCTTACTACATGATCACCTCATACCAAGGGCTGAGCAAGGAGATAGAGACAAGGAAAGTGTAGTGTCTCTCATGACCTAGCCATGAATACCATACAATGTCAATTCTGCTACCGTATGTTGATTAAGGTGGTAAAATTAGGGAAGAGAAATAAACCTCCCATTTGGCCAGATAGAAGAGCATGTGGTACTAAAATATTCTGTGGACATTTTTAAAAGTATATTCTGTTACAAATTTATTCATGGCCCAAAGCATTTTCTCCAACATTCTGAATTGTTTATTTTTTTCTTTTCCACTTGTTGATATGGACCTTGGAGAGTGAGCAGAGTCCAAAAGCCCTCCATAAGTCAAATTTGGTTTTGTTAAATACAATGATTAGTCTTTGGGAGTTGCCTTAACAATTCTCACCTCCCTTGTAATCAACCAGCACAGTAACACATTGATTTTGCAACTCAGGCTTTCAAAATAATTGGATTTGCACCAAATGCCCAAAGCATAACATTTACTCCTCTACAATATATTATGATTCCATGGCAATAAAACATTTGATGTTTAGCCACAACTACAGTTAAATTTCTGTAACTGTGCATTGCAGTACATCCATAGACTATATTGTCAATCATCACATTTTTCTCTAAAGGGATGACTTTTAATTTTTTAAAAAAATTATTTATATTTGGTTGCGTTGGGTCTTCGTTGCTGTGTACGGGCTTTCTCTAGTTGCGGCGAGTGGGGGGCTACTCTTTGTTGTGGTGCATGGGCTTCTCATTGCAGTGGCTTCTCTTGTTGCAGAGCACAGGCTCTAGGCACGCGGGCTTCAGTAGTTGTGGTGTGGGCTCAGTGGTTGTGGCTCACGGGCTCTAGAGCAGAGGCTCAGTAGTTGTGGCGCACGGGCCTAATTGCTCCATGGCATATGGGATCTTCCCGGACCAGGGCTCAAACCCGTGTCCCCCCGCATTGGCAGGCAGACTCCTAACCACTGTGACACCAGGGAAGTCCTGACTTTTATTTTTTTTAAAGTATTATTATCTGTGCTCTTTCTCCTTATTTTTTTTCTAACATCAGTTCAGAAAAGTCTATGGTCCTATAATCCCTTTTGTTTTAATTGTAGGTGTTTTCAAAATAATCAGTGTGTAATAATTAGAAGAATATTTAGTATCAGGGCTAAAGTGATTAGAAAAAAACAAACAAGCAAACAAAACCAAGGCTCACATTACAAAGTTTATGAAGCTATGGTAAACTTTATCACAGAAATCTACTCATTTCTTGTAATCAATGATACATTTATAAACTAATATTTGATCCTCAGAATGTATGCTGTGGTTGGAATTCTTTCAAACACCCCCCTTTCTTCACTTTCTTGCATCCTAATACTAACCATCCTTCTTGTTTCATTTCAAAGAGTTCCCATATGAGTTTGTACCTCATGAAAATGTATGTTCTTGAGAATTCCACTTCTGGGAAGATGAAGTAGATGTACTGTTTCCTATTTCTCCTGCTACGTACAAGTAAAATCCTAGGATACTGTATATCAAACATAAGGAGTTTCTGAAAGGTTGAGAGAAGAACGAAGGCTAGCTAGGGAACTCAGGCCCGAAGAAATGTCACGTTTGTGAGTTCCTTGGGTTTCCTTTCAGCCTTATATATCGCAGACTTGGGGCTGAAGAAGCCAGCACCACAGAAATGCCTAAGGGCACAGCCAAAAATTACCAATAAAAACCTGCTCTCCCAAGCCCAACCAAAGACCAGCAAAAATGCAGGCTATAAAGAAAGAAACCTTTTAGACAATAATCCACCTACTCTAGCCAAACATGACAGCAAATATGGTGGCCTCACTGCCATCCACACCAGCAATGGCTGAGTGATCAGTCTAGACCTCCATTCTTGCCAGGCTATAATGAAGTGTTCCAACACGCCCACCAGGGTGGTGTCAAAGAAGGACGTGGAAGGAGTCTGGACTTTCACCCTTGAGAGATGGTAATTTTCATCCACATTTCACAACATGGTGTCAAAGGAAACAACGTGAGCAACCTAGACTTTCAGCCCCTAGTCTCCCAACAGTAACAAGGCACTCCTCTCCTCCCAGCAGGGGTGATATCAAAGGAGACCTAGCAGAGCTTCAGGACTTTCAGCCTCACCAATTGGTAACAAGGCCAACACCCACCAAGAATTCCACAAATTGAATCAAAAACAATCAGTAGATATCAATGCTCAGAAGACAGATATGTTAGAATTATCTGACAAAGTGACATAAAAATGATTCAGCAAAGAATTATGAACATACTTGAACTTGTGAAGGAGCATTTATAAAAACTTGCAGCTAACAGTATACTTACTACAGAAAGACAATGCATTCCTACCACAATCAAGAATGAGGCAAAGATATCTCCTCTTATCTTTTACTCAACTTTTATTGAACATGGTGCTGAAAGTTCTAGGCATTGTAATAAGGCAACAAAAGAAATGTAAAGGCATGCAGCTCATAAATAAAAGTTTTGCTATATGCCGATAATATGATTATCTACATAGATAATCCCAAGAAATCTACCAAAAAAAGTTATCCAAGAAGTAATAGTGAGTTCAGTAAGGTTGTGGGATACAAGATAAATCTGCATAAATCAATTGAATTTATACACACACACACACAAACACACACACACACGTGTACACCAACACTGAATAGAACGATACAATATGTAATTACTCAAAAACAAAGTACCTAGGTTGCAAAGCTGAAAAAAAAAATTGCAGGAGTAGTATGCTGAAAACTACAAGATCCTGATGAAAGAAATTAAAAAAGATCCAAATAAATGAAGAGACATGAATATTCATGATTAGAAGACTCATTCTAGTAATATGTCAATTCTCCACAAATTGATAAGAAGATTTTATTCAATTGCTATAGAAACCTCAACAAGAATTTTTGGACATATAAACAAATAAGAATAAAGTGGGAGGCGGTAAGTCTACCTGGTTTCAACTCTTCTTCTATAGCTACACTTATCAAAACTATGCGGTACAGGTGGAGAGGTAGTAACATATATCAAGGGTGCAGAATAGAGAGAATCAAGAAACAGACCCACACAAATATGCCCAAGTGACTTCTGACAAAGATGGAAAAGCAATTTAATGGAGCAAAAATAGTCTTTCAATAAGTAGTGCTGGTTCAATTGTACCTCCAAAGGCAAAAATGAACCTCAACCTAAATTTTACGTCTTACACAAAACTTAAATCAAAACAGATCACAAACTTAATGATAAAGCAAAGTAAGAAAAAAACTTACTTAAATAAAAAAAGGAAAAAAAATCTTTGGGATCTAGGGCTAGGCAAGGGCTAAGGTCAGAGTTATAGTCCTGATGCCAAAATCACAACCTTTAAAATGGAAAATCGACAAATAGTATTTTATCAAAATTAATAAATTTGCCCCTGAGAAATACTCTATTAAGGGGATGAAAAATAAGCTACAGACTGGGAGACAATATTTACAAACCATAAAACCATCAAAGGACTAGTCTCTAAATTATATAAAGAACTCCCCAAACTCAGTATTAAAAAAAAAAAAAAGAAATCCAACTAGAAAATGCTCAGAAGGCATAAAGGACATTTCACCAAAGAAGAAAAATCACATGAAAAGAAATTTAATATCATTAACCAATATCATTAGGGAAATGTAGATTAAAACCCTATGAGTTATCATTAAACGTATATTAAAAAGGCAACATTAAAAAAAAAGTAGTGATGACAGCAAATGCTGGTGAGGGTGCAGAGAAATTGATTTGTTCATATTTTGCTTGTGGAAATTTAAAATCGCACAGCTACTCTGGAAAACAGTTCTTAAATAATTAAAAATGCAACTACCACATGACTCAACAATTACAATCTTGGGCACATATCCCAAAAAAGGGAAACTTAGGTTCACACTGAAATGTGTACATGGATGTATGTAACATCTTTATTTGTCAGACCCCAAGTTGGAAACAACCTAAATATTCAATGGATGAATGGTGAAATTAACTGTGGTGCATCATACTATGTAATACTAGTCAGTAATAAAAAAAAAGTTATAAAAATAGTGACACACGCAGCACTATAAATGAATCTCCAAAACATTATGCTCAGTGACAAAAGTTACTTCTAAAAAGTTACATAATGTATTATTCTGTTTATATAACATTCTAGCAATTATAAAATTATAGAGAAGGAGAAAAAGAGTAGATGTCAGGGCTTGAATAAAGGATGGGGGCAGTGGGTAAATGAATGTGGCTTTAAAAGGACAATTTGAGGGATCCTTGGGGTAAAGGAAATGTTCAGTATCTTGTCTGTATAACTAATAATATATTGGTTGTGATATCTTATTAGGGTTTTCTAAGCGATCTCCATTGGGGAAACTGTGCAAAGAGTATGTGGGGTCTTCCTGTATTATTTCTTATAACTGCATACCAATCTACAACTATGTCAAAATGAAATGTTTAAATAAAAATTATATTATCTAATATTTTATTTACTTGGTTTTATATATCATCTCTAAGTTATCTGACTGAAAGTGTCTTGAAGACTGGAATCATTATTTAGAGCCCTCGCCAACTTTTGTCTGCCCTCTTCTCTTGACAACCACCGAAGAGTCTTAAAAATAAGCCTTCCTTGGCCTTACACTGCTTATTATTATTATTTTTTTAATTTTTAAGTCTTTATTGTTGGGAGGAATAACAAGTCAGGGATCATCACAATAGGGAAGACATTTACCCTTCTCATCCTGGGCTGATTATTAATTTTTTAAAATGAAGTATAGCTGTTGTACAATATTATGTAAGTTATGGGTGTATGGTGATTCACAATTTTAAAGGTTATACTCCATTTACAGTTATTATAAAATATTGGCTATATTCCTTTTGTTGTATAACATATCCTATAAGACACTGATGAAAGAAATTGAAGAGAACAAAAACAGAAAGATAATCCCTGTTTCTTGGATTGGAAGACTTAGCATTGCTAAAATGACCATACTACCCAAGGCCTTACACTGCTTTTCAATTAAAGATTAGCCTAGACTTTGGACCAGTATGAATCATCCCCTTTCTACTTCTTCAGTAACATCTCACTTCTCATTGTCACTCTTTTGGTACTTAAGGGAAATTGAACAGTTGTTGATCATGAAAGTCCTTCCCAATGTAGGTTTTCTTAGCTCAAAGTCTGTGAACACTGCTGGTCTCTCTTCCGGGAATTACCGTTAAGAGACTGCAGTCAGTGGGAGAAATTTAGTTGCATACTATTTAAGGTTATAAACAGCGGGCAATGGAAACATAGAGAAGACTGAAAAATAAGTCTTGCTGGGGAGACAGGAAAGGTGGGAAGGTGGGAAGAGAAGCTTATCGGGAATAGTTTTTGAATCCAGCTTTAAGGGGATTCACATAGTAGGGCTCACAATAAAATAATACTTAAATAGATGAATATGAGATACATAAGTTTCTTCTTTAGTTGGGTAGATGGGGTTGCATTTTAGAAATTTTGCTCATGATTTTATGAAGTACTAGAAATATATAAAGCTTCCTATCAGCTTTAGAAGTCCCCCAAAGAGATCAAGATACCAGGAATACAGTAGCTTGAATTGGTAAGATTTTTAAAGGCAAATATATTTACCAGTGACATCTTTTTAAAAATGAAGCGTATGGGGCTTCCCTGGTGGCGCAGTGGTTGAGAGTCCACCTGCCGATGCAGGGAACACGGGTTTGTGCCCCGGTCTGGGAGGATCCCACATGCTGTGGAGCGGCTGGGCCCGTGAGCCATGGCCGCTGGGCCTGTGTGTCCGGAGCCTGTGCTCCGCAACGGGAAAGGCCACAACAGTGAGAGGCCCGCATACAGCAAAAAAAAAAAAAAAAAAAGAAGCGTAATTTTAACAACAAAGGTCCTTATGCCTTATAAGACCTTAATACTTACTCCATCACCCACCTCCCCCATCACCCCATTCCCCAATCACAATAACATATTGTCCATGAAAAAGTGCCCTTTCATTGTAGCCTTTCCACATATTTTCTTACTTTAATTGCATCAGGAAAATCCCGTAGTAACTTCACATTTCGATCTGTCTGTCAGCTTTCCCCAGAACAGGTCTTTGTGGTTTTAGAATTAAGGAGGGGCAGTAGAGGGAGCTCAGAGAGCATCAATTCCAGGGAGGTAAATTTTTCTCTTTCAGTGAGCTGGCACTCTCACAGCCTCGATGAGGAACTAACACCTTGTGAGATCCACTGTGATTTGCGAGAATAATTGAGATATTCCACATAAGACCCAAGACATGGAAATAGTTTTAATATCCACATTGTGTCCCATTTTTACGGAGATCTTTGAAATCATTGTTGATAAAAGACCATTCTACCATATGCCTGGCTTAGATTCCTCACCCCTACACCTATCTCTTTTCTGTCATTTTAAACATCAAGCATAGATTTCAAAATCAATACCAAGAAAATACTTGGTGCAACACTGTAAAATTTAATTTGTCTCTCTGATGGAAAAGGGGGACAAAATAATACTCCCTCGTCTCCACTAGTGTCCCCAGTCACTTGCCCTTCTGATCCACAGTGTTTCTGATTTCCGGGTCTTGAAGCCTAATTCTAATTTAATTCTCCTATGTTTCTCCAGATTTTCAGTTTACCATTCCTTTGACTTCCCACCTGCCTTTTCTAATTCACAGGCCAGTAGTTTGGTACAGAAATAGCCAGTGACCTTTCCTAGAAGAGGTCCCTTGGAAACTTCTCTTTTGAGGTTAATGAGAGTGTCAGGGAGAAATTCACAGCCATTGCTACTAATGGCATTTAGCAGCAGCATTAGAAAAGGAAACCCATTGGCACAGCCAACAAAGGTCACCCAGAAACCACCAGTGCCAGCTTGCAGCAAAATACCAGAGCTGCTTTCCATCATAAGCTCTATTACTCATTCCTCTCGTGTCTCAGGGTGTCTGTAACTATTTGCCAGCAACCATTTTTGGACTGTGGCCACCAATAGTGCCACTGTTGTAAGGTTAGGAGAGTGGCTTTTTTTCAGGAGCTTAGACCTAAATGAAAACTAAAAAGCACTAAACCTCAGTCTGCCAGAAAACCAAACAATTTTTATGGTTCTGCCACTTCTTGTCATCTAGACTTAGGATATCACTTTAGCTGACTCTGAATCTCAGTTTCTTTATTCGTAGAACAAGTTTAATAATGCCCACATTGCAAGGCTTTGCAAGAATCAAAGAGGATTTATGTGGTACTTGACACAGTTTTTGGCGTAATGAAAGGATTTTACGAAGACAGTAATATTAAGTTAACTGTGATTTCTCATGTCCTCAATATACTGAATATTTTGAGGAAGTCTAAAGACATCTATTTAGTTACTACTGTATTAGGTGAAGCAGTATTTCTTTTTCTAACATGTGCTTATTCTGAGAGGTACAGAGTCCCAGTGAAATGTCACCAAAAATATCTCCAATTGCAAATTGTCCCTTTATAGTAAGTGGTCACCAATTATTCTCCACTACCTTAGCTATTCAAGGTAGTGAGAACAGACTTGGCCAGAATTATAGAAGGAGTTGTAGTAACAGTGGGGAAAATTAGTGAGATCTTTTCCAAAAAACAAAACTAGAGAATTATGAGACTCATCCCAAGAACTAAATGCAGAAGCAAGAAGCTGAAGGTTTTTGCTTTAGTAAGGAGTCAGGGAATACATTTACAAAACCTTTGTTAAATTATAAAACCATTATAAGTAATCCATATACGATCATTTTATTGCTTGAAATTTGTCTCTTTGACGTTATGATCATTAACTGTCTACAAAACATAAATGAATATGGATTTTCCATTAAGCAGATTTTATAAGTGGGAAAATTCTGGTGGTTGCTTTGAAATCCTCAGCAAGTATAAATGTATAATCTACTTTTTGCATTATGTTTAGTTTTGGGGTTATGAACATATGTACATAAGGCATATCCTCAGTTTTCAAAATGTTTATAGTTCAAAAAGGAGGCACTGAAACAAACTGTTGTTTAATAACACAATTATTAGAATGAAGTGCAATAGATATGGTTAAGAGTGATCATGGAAGTCTTCACAGACTGTTTCTATTTGAGAAGAGGGTTAAAGAATGGGTAGAATTTGGCCAGGTATTAAATTTGGGTGAGGTATTGGAACGTTTTAGATGTTTTATGTATGGGGAAAAGATCTCTCAATTCCTATTTTTCTCCCCTGGGAAATAAATGGAGACTTCACCTAAGGTGATAATTAGGGAGGTAACATAGGCTAGAATGGGAGGCAGCTACCACGATAGTCTGGGATCCTGTAGCCAGCTGACAGGAAATAGAGAGCCAAGATGCTGACCAGGCATTGGGAAATAACTCTCAGTGGAAAGTGGAAAGGCCTATGGCTTTTTTCACTATTTTTTTTTTTTCCTCAAAATCATAATTTTCCTGGTTTCTCAGATCCCTAAATGGTCCTCAAGTTCTCCTGGCCAAGCTGATTTCAACAAATTTTAAAGAATGTTGTATGGTGAGAACAAAGGACAGTGTTGGCATGTCCTGTAGGACAGAGGATCAAACTAGTTACATTGAGCAATCTCCTGGATAACTGAAAGGAAGGGACTCCTACCCTGTGTCTTAGACCATGTCAATGCACTGACTATACTGGGAATTATATGCTATTTTCCCTTCCCTAGTAGATTGAGAGCTCCAAGGATTAGGGTTTTATTTTACTTACTTTGAATGCACAACTTGGGGTCATAACTAGGATTTTTCTGTGCCAATATGCAACTGAAGGATATGAATCTACTGATGAGCAGAGAATTCTGAGGCAAGGTGTTCATTCCACAAAGATAGGGGGTATCTTAGCCAAGGCTGAAGCCTTTGTTTGGTTCCAGAGAATTCAATAACTGCTCTTTCATACCAATGGTTCTCAAAACAAAGTAGGCAACATACAAACATGCAGAACACATCTCAGGAATGATGTTGTGTGTGTGATATGTGCATGCACATAAGAGTTCTTTTCACTAGGCTTAGTCCCATAGATACAACTTTTTATTTGAGGTAGAACCAAGACATCTGCATTTTTAATGGAAAAAATGTAATTCAGATACAAATTGTTTATTTTCTATTTGAGAAATACTGCTTACACTCCTTCCTTGTTTTATTTCTAATGATTTATGCACTCAACAATTATCTTAAAATAATAATATAATAAATGTCTGGGTGCCACAGCCTAACTAAATAAAACTGTAAGATTTTACGACTGGCTTCACGGTTACTCAAATAGAATTGAGATTTTCTTTGTAAATTTCCCCTGATTCTATTCCCATTTCCCTACTCAAAAGTAATCACTCTTCTGATTTTTTTCTGTTCCATTCCTACAAGTGTTTATTATACTATTATTATTTATTTAAGTAGCTATAATCTATGTTTGCAACTGTCTTTACCTACTCAAACTTTATATAATGTTATCATACAGCATGAATCATTCAGTATCTTGCTTTTTGGTAAATATTATAATTTGGGGATGGTACATATAATTTCAGTTTATTAACTAATTTCAGCACAGGGTTCTAGTCCATGAATATCTCATATTTTTAAAATCCATATCCTACTAATGACTACTTTGTTATTTCTGCTTTTTGTTAGGAAAAACAATGCTGCAATTCACACCTCTGATATATGTTTTTCTAAGTATACGCCTAATGTCTTTCCTGGATATTAATACATGGATAATATATTTTAAAGTACTGGGGATAGTAATGAAAATTTGGGGCAATTTACTTAATTTAACATAGCTCAATTTCTTTGCCTAAAGGTGAGAATAGAAATTCCTACTGGATTTCATAAAGATTAAATGGGTCATCTTTTGTGAAAGTCACGTCAAATTGTGACAACAAATAGTCCCTCCTGTTTTTCTTTTCGTTCTAATTGCACCTATGAAGAGAGGACTGAAAACACAGGACTGTCATGAAGACAGTCAACATTTCATACATTAAGTCAGAGAAATCACTCATTTAAACAAGAAACATCTGCATTCTGTCTGAGTTTGTCTGAGTAACTTTTACTTTGATATTCAGAATCATCATCTTTGAATTTCTGAGTTTGTGACCTGAACACGTGGGTGGTGTGTCTGTTTCTTTAATTTAAAAAAAGAAAAAAAAAAAAAAACACCCAGTGCCACTGAATCCTATTTCTTATTCTGTCCCTTTTCTCCCGCTCTATTTTATATTCATTTGCTTGTCCTTGCTGAATCTTCTCAGGCTTTTCAACCAAATGCAAACATTAAATGAAGGCTTTCCTGCAATTTCAAAGCAAAGCATAGCAATTTCCCTAAAGGGAGAAAAGGCAGTTGTTGATTGTCTACAGACACAGTGAGGCTCAGCAGGCACTTTTGGAAGGAGAAAGGGAGGTTTGAGCTAAGAATAGAAGGCCAGGACAAGGGTATTGTGTGATACAAGTTGTTGGGACAGCGAGGAAAGGAAATCAAAGCATATAGATTTTACTCTTAGTATGTACCAGGCTCTGTCCTGGAAAACCTTGCCACTTTCACAAGATAAGGCAGATGACTGCCTATGTTTGCAGATTTCAAGGTTACAGAGGCCAGTGTCACTTACCCATTTTTCCCTTCCTCAGAGAACCTCATTTTCTCTCTGTTGAGTTTTTACCTCCTCAGCCTCCAACATGTCAAAGCCTAATTTTTAGTTACCAAACTAAAATTTATATCCATATTTTATAGAATGCACAATTTCCCTGAACAAGTAAAACATAGATATAATGTTTCCTCTTGGCTCAGAAACTGTCTATAAATATGATATATAATAATACTGTGAAATCAGGAGAAATATTTATATAAAAAGATATTTATTTCAACATTGTTTAGACTCACAAAAAATGGAAATCATTAAATGCATGATAACTGAGGAATAAATAACTGAAGTAGAGTATATTCATGTTAGAGGATATTAGGTAGCCATTAAATTGAGGTTTGTAAAGAATTTATAAACATGCAAAAAAGCTTATCACACAAACTAAAGGAAACAAAATAGAATAAAAATCCAAGTGGAACTCAACTGTGTAAATACACACACTTTACATAAAGAAAATATATAAAATGACTAAAAAATGCAAATAAAAGTAAAATTTGTTTCTATTTATGTTTTGATTATAATACTATATGTATGTTTCATATTTTATGTATTTTTTTTACAGTTTCGATAGGTATGTATGTTTTATAGTCAGAAAATCATTTACGTTATGGTGGAAATAAAATATTGCCATTATTTATAGGAGGCTCTTTTTGTAAGATTAAAGGAGTTGGAGCATTAGAAAAAAGTGCTTTCCTAGCCAAAGATTGGCTATAAAACCAGTCAAATTATTTGAATTCTAGGGCCTCATTTAGCAATGTTATTTAACCAGATCTGCTCATGGTCTAGGGGTGTCCTAAGGTTAAACAGGCAGATGAGAGTGGAGATACCTTACAAACAGATCATCAAACAAACACGCACAGAGCATTTTGCCAAAGCATTCCTACTTTTTTTTCATATGGGATACAAGGTCATGTTTTATTTTCCTTAAAAATCCTCTCTGGCCTGAAGTTGTTGAGCAGATGAAGGGCAGAGACAGTGTCCCATGAGTGGACTTCTGCTAGCAATTTGCTGTAGAAAATGCACAGGGTTTCAAGTGAAACAGATCTGGTAATTTGCAGGAAGGTCTCATGTCTCTTAATCTATTTCCTTACATATAGGGTGAAATTAACATCACTCCTCTCACAGTGCTGCTTTGAAAATTAATGTTGATGACATATCTGAGATGCCTTAAAGGCATGGTCTGAGGCAAAAAATATTTTGCCTTGCCTCATATAATGCCAACTTTTCCAAGAAGTGGCAAGCATTCTGCATTTTTCATTTCCACTGGTGAAAGTGATTTAAGTACTATGCAATCATGTAAATACTTTGAGCTGAAATAGTAAACAAGGAATAGGGGCATAATGTAGTAATCATAACACCAAAAAAAACCTAAAAAGAAAACAAACCCTCTACAATGAAAAAGAGTCACTTTCCATGTCAACTGCTCCTAACACTACTAGAGGTAATTTCTATTTGGCAATCATAACTTGTCATAACTAGCTGTCAAAAGGTCATAAAAATCCAATGAAAATTAATATGGTTCCTTTCTCATTATAAACCTAATGGAGATAAAAAGACACATGTGGACACAGCATAAGGGACATGGGATTGCTCTTGGGCCACTTTTATAAGGACACTAATTTCATTCATGAGAGCCGAGCCCTCATAAACTAATCACTCCCTAAAAGGCTCACCCCCAATACCGTCACATTGGGCATTAAGAAACACATGATTTTTAGAGGGCAAAAACACTCAGCCTAGAGCATAAGCATATACCCAAAAGAACTGAAAGTAGGATCCCAAAGAAATATTTGTACATACATGTTCACATCACCAATATTCACAATAGCTAACAATGGAAGCAATTTGGGATCTACCAATGGATGAATGGATAAACAAAATGTAGTATTTGCATATAATATGTTATTATTCAACCTAAAAAGAAAGGATATCATTGCATATGCTACAACATGGATGTTGCTTAAGAACATTTTGCTAAGTGAAATAAGCCTCTCACAAAAAGACAAATACTATAGGATTTTGCTTATTGACATACATAGAGTGGTCAAAATAATAGAAATAGGAAGTAGAATGGTAGTTTCCTGAGCTGGGGGGCAGAGAGTGGAGAGTTATTTTTTAATGGGTATAGAATTTCAGTTTTACAAGATGAAAACACTTACGGAGATGGATGGTGGTTGCACATTATGAATGTACCTAATAACACTAAGCTACACACTTAAAAATGATTAAAACGGTGGAGGGAGTTGCTAAAATGGTGGAGAAGGAAGGCCCTAAGCTCATCTCCTTTCATAAGAACACCAAAATTACAACTATTTACAGAGCAACTATTGTTTTGTTGTTGTTGTTGTTGTTGTTTTGTGGTACGTGGGCCTCTCACTGTTGCGGCCTCTCCTGTTGTGGAGCACAGGCTCCAGATGCACAGCCCCAGCGCCCACGGCCCATGGGCCCAGCCGTTCCGTGGCACGAACCCGCGCCCCCCGCATTGGCAGGCGGACTCCCAACCACTGCGCCACCAGGGAAGCCCTTACAGAGCAACTATTGATGAGAATAACCTGAAAACTAGCAGAAAAGATTTTCTACAACTAAAGATATAAAGAAGAAATGACAACAGGAAGGGTAGGAGGGGTGGAGATGCTGTATAGTCAACCCCACACCCTGGGCAGGCAACTTACAATGAGGAGGATAATCACAATTGCAGAAGTTCTCCCCTAGGAGTGAGGGGTCCAAGCCCCATATTGGGCTCCCCAGCCCGGGGGTCCTGCATGAGTAAGGTAAGCCACTAGAACATTTTGCTTTGAAGGACAGTGAGGCTTGCTTGTAGGAGAGCCAGAGGGCTGTAAGAAACAGACTCTGCTCTTAAAAGATGCACACAGAAATCTCACACCTCCAAGACCAAGAGCAGAATCAGTAATTTGAAAGAAGCCTGGGTCAGAGCCACTTGCTGATCATGGAGAGCCTATCGGAGAGGCAGGAGGCAACAGGGACTCACCCTGTGGACACAGACACTGATGGTAGCCCTTTTGGGGAGCTTGTTCTGCCGTCAGAACAGTGGTGCTGGCAAGCATCATTTTGGAGTCCTCCATCTAGCTTACTAGAGCTAGGAGCCAACTCTGCCCACCAGCCAGTTGGCCATAGTCCTGGAACCTCCAGGGCCAAGCAGCTAGCTGAGAAAAGACACAGCCTCACCCACCAGATGACCTAGGACCCAACTACACCTATCAACAATCAACACCAGCTCTGGGATCCCCGTGCTCTACAGCCAGAGACCCCAGGACCCAGTTTGGTCCACCAGTGGGCTGGCACTAACCCCAGGATGCCCTGAGCCTTGGCACCACCCACCAGCATGTGGAAAGCAGATCCAGTATATCTTGAGCCCCTCAGCCAGCCACCCAGGGATCTAGCCCCACTCAACAGTGGGGCAGACTAGCCCCAAGGTCTGGCCTCACCCACAAGACCCTCACTGACAGATCATCCAGAACAGAAAATCAGTAAAGAAACATTGACCTTAAAGAACACAGTAGATCAAATGGCGTTAATAAATATATATATAGAACATTCTATCCAAAGCAGTAGAATACACATTACTTTCAAGTGCAAATGCAACATTCTCCAGGATAGATCACATGTTAGTCCACAAAACAAGTCTCAGTAAATTTAAAAAGAATGAAATCATTTCAAACACCTTTCCTAACCACCACACTTTGAGACTAGAAATCAACTGTAGGGAAAAAAAAACCCTGTAAAAACAAACAAACATGTGGCAACTAAACAATATGCTACTAAAAAGACCAATGGTTTACTAAAGAAATCAAGTGGTAAATCAAAAAATACCTGAAGACAAATGAAAATGAAAGCACAACAATCCAAAATGTATGAAACAAGAAAAATCTCAAATAAACTACCTAACCTTACACCTAAAGAAACTGAAAAAAGAAGGATAAGCAAAATCAAAAGTTAGAAGGAAATAAAACATAAAGATCAGAGCAGAAATTAATGAAAAAAAGACTGATAACAGAAAAGATCAATGAAACTAAGAGCTGGTCCTTTGAAAAGATAAACAAAATTGATAAAACTTTAGCCAGACTCATCAAGAAAAAAAAGAGGGCTCAAATCAATAAAATCAGAAATGAAAAAAGAGAGGTTACAACTGACACTACAGAAATTCAAAGGATCTTAAGAGAGTACTATGAACAGTTATATGCCAATAAAATGGACAACATAGAAGAAATGGAAAAATTCTTAGAAATGTGTATCTCCCAAAACTGAATCAGAAAGCAACTGAAAATATGAAGAGACCAATAACCAGTAATGAAATTGAATCAGTAATTTAAAAAAATCACAACAAACAAAAGTCCAGGACCAGATGGCCTCACAGGTGAATTCTACCAAACATACATACAAGAGTTAACACCTATCCGTCTCAAACTATTAAAAAAAAATTGCAGAGGGAGGAGTGCTTCCGAACTCATTCTATGAGGGCAGCATCACCTGCTATTAAAATCAGAGAAAACCACCACAAAAAAAGAAAATTACAGGCAAATATCACTGATGAATACAGGCCAAAATCCTTAACAAAATGTTAGTGAACTGAATTCAACAATACATTAGAAGGGGGCACTTCCCTGGTAGTCCAGTGGTAAAGAATCCTCCTTACTATGTAGGAGACGTGGGTTCAATCCCTGGTCAGGGAATGAAGATCCCACGTACCATGGGGCAACTAAGCCTGCACATCACAACTAGTAAGCTCTGAATACCTCAACTAGAGCCTGTGTGCCGCAAAACAGAGCCCATGTGCTGTGGAACCCACACGCCACAACTACAGAGCCCACACACCCTGGAGCCTGTGCGCCACAACTAGAGAAGAGAAAAAACTGGCACACCACAACTAGAAAGAAGCCCATGCACCACAACGAAGAGCCCATGTGTTGCAATGAAAGATCCCGCAGGCCTCAACAAAGATTCCACATACTGCAACTAAGGCCTGATGCAGCCAAAAATCAATTAAAAAAAAAAAATCTTAAAAAAAACACAAACCCAATACATTAGAAGGATCATACACTGTGATCAAGTGGTATTTATTCAAGGGATGCAAGGATGGTTCAATATCTGAAAGTCAATCAATTTGGTACACCACATAAACTGAAGGATAAAAATCATATGATCATCCCAATAGATGCAGAAAAAACTTTTAACAATATTCAACATCCATTTATGATAAAACTTCTCAACAAAATGGGTATAGAGGGAATATACTTCAACATAATAAAGACCATATACGACAAACCCACAGCTAATATCATACTCAACTGTGAAAGCTGAAATAATTTCCTCTAAAATCAGGGACAAAACAAGTATGCTCACTCTCACCAATGTTATTCAACATAATATTGGAAGTCCTAGCCATTGCAATCAAACAAGAAAAGGAAAAAAATAAAAGAAATCCAAATTGGATTGAGTAAAATTCCATACATACCCATATATATACTCCTGGGCATATACCCAGAGAAAACCATAATTCAAAAGGACACATGTAGCCCAGTGTTCATTGCAGCACTATTTACAATAGCCAGGACACGGAAACAACCTAAATGTCCAACAACAGATGAATGGATAAAGAAGATGTGGTACATATATACAATGGAATATTACTCAGCCATGAAAAGGAATGAAATTGGGTCATTTGTAGAGACGTGGATGGACCTAGAGTCTGTCATACAGAGTGAAGTAAGTCAGAAAGGGGAAAACAAATATCATATATTAACACATATACATGGAATCTAGAAAAATGGTACAGATGAACCTATTTGCAGGGCAGGAATAGAGACACAGACATAGAGAACAGACGTGTCGACATGAAGGGGAAGGGGAAGGTGGGATGAATTGGGAGATTAGGTTTGCCACAAATACACTACCATGTGTACAATAGATAGCTAGTGGGAACCTGTGGTATAGCACAGGGAGCTAAGCTGTGATGACTAGATGGGTGGGATGGGGGGTGGTGGGAAGGAGGTCCGAGAGGGAGGGGATATATGTATACATATGGCTGATTCACTTCATTGTACAGCAGAAACTAACACAACATTGTAAAGCAATTATACTCCAATTAAAAAAAAAATACAAAGTTTGAACCCAATTGAAAAAAGATATGTAATGCAGACACTAATGAAAACCTATATAGCATTACTAATATTAGACAGAGTAGCCTTTAAGATAAGTAGCATTGCAGGATGTGCAGAGGGGCGTTTCAAAACGTTAAAAGGATAAACTTACTAGGCACATATAATAATCCTAAATTGTATTTATCTAAGACCATAATTTAAAATATACGAAGCAAATACTTGCTAAGCTAAAATTCACAGAAAAATCCACAGTCTTAGGTAAATATATGTCTATGAAGATTTGCTAGAATAATTAGATAAAAATTTGAAGGACATAAAATAGTTTAGCAAAATGATTAATAAAGTTAACGTAACTGATATATCTAGAACACTGCAAAGTGTTCTGGTATTTTGTTATAGCAGTCCCAACAGACTTAGACAGGATCTAGCCAATATAATACACAAGAAAAATGAAGGCAAAAAATATATATACATATACAAAGATGGGAAAGGGAGAAATTAAAATTTCCATGATTGTTTATATGAAAACTTTTTTAAGATCATAAAACATGTTAATATTAATGTGTGAATTTAGGCACTGCAAGATATATGCAAGACTATACTGCATTTATGTACACTAGCAAAAAACTCTTAGAAAATAAAATGAACTTCCCTGGTGGTCCAGTGGCTAAGACTCTGTGCTCCCAATGCATGGGGCCCGGGTTCGATCCCCGGTCAGGGAATTAGATCCCACGTGCCACAACTAAGAGTTTGCATGCCACAACTAAAGGATCCCGCATGCTGCAACTAAAAGATCCCACATGCTGCAACTAAAGATCCTGCATGCAGCAATGAAAACCCAGCACAGCCAAATAAATAAATATTTTAAAAAATTTTAAATTTGTTTCATTTTGTCTTTTTGCTTTTATTAGTTGTTTTATATTCTATATGTGAATAAAATTGATAACATCAAGATCCTCTAAAGGAACAACATAACTGAATGTCTTGAGCTACCAGATATTAAAATAATACGAAGAACACTAAAGAGTCAGTGGTGTTAAATTATTCCATATTTTATTTGTCTGACTTTGGACCAACATGTAAACCTAAAACTGCTCTTAAAAAGTAAAATATTAAAACAAAAATTAACAGCAGGACTTCCCTGGTGGCACAGTGGTTAAGAATCTACCTGCCAATTCAGGGGACAGGGTTTAATCCCTGGTCTGGGAAGATCCCACATGCCATGGAGCAACTAAGCCTGTGCACCACAACTATTGAGCCTGCGTGCCACAACTACTGAGCCCGCTTGCTGCAACTACTGAAGCCTGTGCGCCTAGAGCCCGTGCTCTGCAACAAGAGAAGCCAGCGCAATGAGAAACCTGTGCCCCGCAACAAGAGAAGCCACCGCAATGAGAAACCCACGCACAGCAACAAAGAGTAACCGCCGCTTGCCACAACTAGAGAAAGCCCACATGAAGCAACAAAGACCCAACACAGCCAAAATAATAATTATACATTTTAAAAAATCTAAAAAAAAAAATAACAGAAGCAGACCCACACATGTAAAGTAGCATGATTTATGACAAAAATACCATTCAGGGTACCAAAAAAACGCATGTCTTTTAAATAAATAGTAAACATGCACTTGTACATTCATAGCGGAAAAATTTATACTCTTACCTCACATCATAAACAAAATAAATCCCTGATGGATAATAAATCTAAATGTGAAAGGTGGAAAAATAAAGATGTTAGAATGCAACATATAGCATAATCAACTTACGGCTTGGGAATGAAAAAAGTGCTAACACACATAATGCTAACCATAAAACAATGTTTCCTTTACTGAACTACATAAAAAGTAAAAATTTCAACTTTTATCAAAAGACATCTTTAGGGCTTCCCCGGTGGCGCACTGGTTGAGAGTCCGCCTGCCGATGCAGGGGACACGGGTTCGTGCCCCGGTCCGGGAAGATTCCACATGCCGCGGAGGGGTTGGGCCTGTGAGCCATGGCCGCTGAGCCTGCGCGTCCGGAGCCTGTGCTCCGCAACGGGAGAGGCCACAACAGTGAGAGGCCCGCGTACCGCCAAAAAAAAAAAAAAAAAAAAAGACATCTTTAGAGAATGAAAATGAAAGCCACCAAGAAATAAAAGACATTTGCAAAACACATATTTGGCAATGGACTCATATGTAGAATATATATGGAACTCTCACAAATGTATAATAAAGACATACAACTCAACTGAAAAAAGACAAAGAAAAAAGAAGAAAGGAGGGAGAGAGGGAGAAAGGAAGGGGAAGGAGAGAGAAAATGGGTAAGTCCTTGAAAAGAAATTTTACAAAAACTGTATTCCCAAATGTTTAGCAAATATGTGAAAAGTTGCTTAATGCCACCAGTCAACAGAAAAATTCAAATAAAAACCACAATAAAATTGTATTACAAGCCACTGGCATGACTGAAATTATATGATAATTCCAAGTGTGCAAGAAGATGAAGCAGCAAACTCCCATACTGGAACAAGCTCTTTAGAGACATGTTTGAGATTATCTGTTAAACCAAATATATCATGAGATCCAGCAAACTGGCTCCTACATATATAAACAAGAGAAATGCCTACATATGTACCACAAAGACATATATAAGTATTGTTATAGCAGCAGTATTCATAGTAGCCCCTATCTGGAAACAACCTAGATGTCTATCAAGAGTATAAATGGTGATATATTCATACAATTAAAAATATACAGCTATGGAATGCACAAACTAAAACTGTATGTAATTATATCAAAAAAATCTCCCAAACATAAGGTTGAATGAAAGAATCTAGACACAAAAGACTGTATCTTGTATCATGCCTATCAGGTGGGTATCTTGAGTTCTGTTATGTTTATTACCTTGATCAGAGTGTGGTTACATGGATTATTCTTTTTCTTTTTGTGAGAATTTACCAAGTTGTACACTAAAACTTGTGCGCTTTATGTTAAATTGTACTTCAAAAGTTTACCTAAGGGGCTTCCCTGGTGGCGCAGTGGTTGGGAGTCCGCCTGCCGATGCAGGGAACACGGGTTCGTGTCCCGGTCTGGGAGGATCCCACATGCCACGGAGCGGCTGGGCCCGTGATCCATGGCCACTGGGCCTGCGCGTCTGGAGCCTGTGCTCCGCAATGTGAGAGGCCACGGCAGTGAGAGGCCCGCATATCACACACACACACAAAAAAAGTTTACCTAAAAGGTGAAACCATGTGTAACACAAAACATTTGGATTGGATACAAAGAGATGTATATATGTATGTTTAAAATGTTTTGAAGAATCATATACCATTTAAGTCAGTAGATGCCTTGAATTTAGCTGGACAATATGCAAGATTTTTGATGTTTTAACTTGCAGGAATGTGAACTGTTTGCATGAAATAGTTTGGGGTTGACTGTTTAGTTGGCAGACCAAAAAACTAGAAATGTGATCTTATCCTGATTCTGTGATAAGGGTCATCTACTTAATCCTTTTGAACAACAATTTTCTCACCAATAACATGGGTATTCATGTTTCTAATTGTATAGGGTCATACAAAATGAGAAAATATATGCTTAGGATTTTATATATTAGGTAACACCGAGATCACTGATGTGGCTCTCAAATCAAAACAGTTTTTTCAAGGCTACCTTGAGTTTTCTTTCCAAAACTTACATATGACCTTTTGAATCTCCTGGATGATAGCAAATCATCCAAAGATATGGGAACAGCTTATTTTTTAGAAATAGCCAAGAACCATTGTTAATGTCTTATTTTCTTCTCAGTGTTTGGACCACTATGTAATATATTACAGTTGCCCACTAATAAGATGATTAAATTATATGTAAAATCAGTACAACTAAAATATAATGAGAATGTATCTCAGTGGCTCTAGCTTGATTCTAAAATATAGAATGGCCTAAGATGAATTTGAAAAAGTATTAGTAAAATAGTGTCTTCAAAACGCTATTTAGGGTATACACATTGGTATCTTTGACATATTGACACATAAATTATACTGGTTTATAGTTTGGATACAGCATGTTGTACTTGAAGTTCACACACTTTCACATTAAATGTTGACTGGATTAGTTGTCATTTCTTCCCTTTCTCGATGAATGATTTTGGTCAAGTTACTTAAATACTCTGACAGAGTTCTTTCATCTATAAAATCGTTCTCTTAATACCAAATTTATAGAATTTGTATAGGTCTGCCAGCTAATCTGTAACTAAGTAGGTAGAAATGGCTTTAACTGTGACTGCTGAGTGTAGTTCTTAACTGAGGCTACTGAAATCGAATAGGTAAGATCTCTAAGTCCCTTCAGTTGTCATCATTTAAGGAAAGTTAAGATCTGTGCCAAAATCATTTACTGAAATTATAGCAATCCCTTGATTCTTATATACTTACATATATTCTACAAGTCATTATGGTAGGAATTCAAAGTTTTACGTAAATTTGTTAGGCTACTAAGATTGAAGACAATTCACAGTGAAACACAATGAAGGAGCTGAGAGTACCTTCAGTTATCTTTACTCCAAACTCCTCATTTCACAGATGAGAAAGCTGAGGCTTAATGCCACACTATGATCAGGTTGGAAGATGGAATAAATCAGAGATGATTTAATTTGATAATGGTGGACGGAAGTTGAGGCCTCTTTTTTCTCATATCAGGCATAGATAATGCTTAACTTTATTGCATTCATACTTTTAATAGACCTAAAATCATATTTTTGTCAATTTGGGTGGTATTGGAAGAATACTTGATTTGTTTTAGTCTTTTGATAATAGGAGTTGTCATTATTAGAAATTTATTTAGTCAGTTTTTCTTTTTCTGGAACAGTTTTAGTTTCACAAATAAGTTGAGCAGAGAATACAGAGTTTGCATATGCTCCCTCCCCTCACATAGTCTCCTCACCATCAACATCCTAGGTCAGAGTGGTACATGTGTTACAATTGATGAACCAACATTGACACATCATTATCACCCAAAGTCTGTAGTTCACATTAGACTTCACTCTGTGTTGTATGTTCTGTGGGTTTTCACAAATGTATAATGCCATGTGTCTACCATTATAGCATCATACAGAATAGTTTCACTGCCTTAAATATCCCCTGTGCTCCACCTATTCATCCATTCCTCTCTAAATACACTGACAACTACTGATATTTTTACTGTCTCCACAGTTTTGCCTTTTCCAGAATGTCATGTAGTTGTAATCATAAGAGTATGTCATCTTTTCAGATTAGCTTTTTCATTGAGTAATATACATTTAAGATTCCTCTATCTCTTTTCATGGCATGATAGCTCATTTCTTCTTAGCACTGAATAATGTTACATTGTCTGGATACACCATAGTTTTTTGTTTGTTTACTTAACTTTCCTTAACCTACTGAAGGACATATTCATTCCTTCTAAATTTTGGGAATTATGAACAAAACTGCTACAAACATCTGTGTACAGGTTTTGTGTGGACATAGTTTTCAACTCATTTGTCAAAGTTCAATGGGCATGATTGCTGAATACTATGGTAAGATTATATTTAGTTCTCCAAGAACCACCAACTGTCTTCCAAAGTGGCTGGTGGGAATTTTGTATTCAATGAGGATTCATGTTGTTCCACATCCTTGTCAGCATTTAGTATTGTCAGTGTTTTGAATTTCAGCCATCTAATAGGTGTGTAGTAGTATCTAATTTTTGTTTTACTTTGAAATTCTCTAATTATATATAATGTTGAGCATCTTTTCAAATGCTTGTCACCTGTATATCTTCTATGGTGAGATTGTCAGATATTTTGCTCGTTTTTTAATTGAATTGTTTTCTTATCAAGTTTCTTTTTAAATGTTACATTTCCTTCTTTTATTGTAGCTGCCTATCCATACCAGCTAGTACAAAAATCTATTATTAAGTTTTAAGAGTTCTGGGTATATTTTAGATAACAGCCCTTTATCAAATGTCTTCTGCAAATATTTTCTCTTAGTCTGTGGGAGGTCTTCTAATTCCTTTGACAATATCTTTTTTATAACAATTAATTTTTAGTGAAGTCCAACTTATCAATTATTTCTTTCACCCCCTTTGGTGTTATATCTAAAAACTCATCACCAAACCAAAGGTCATCTGAATTTTCTCCTGTGCTATCTTCTAGGAGTTTTATAGTTTTGCATTTTACACTTTTTTCTATGAGCCATTTTGAGAATTTTATTTATTTTTGGCCTTAGTTTCCAAAGAATGGAGCTCAAAGTCTAAAACACCAACCACTTTGCAAAGCTATTAGAAATATTCACCAGTGAAGATTAGGAAGGAAATAATTTCTTTCATTTATTGAACAACCAAATGGAGTCCGGTAACATACTGAATCATGTGGGAAATAAGAGTATCTCAGAATACATTACCTGGAAAGAGCCTTGGCAAATTGTTCCTCTTTGACTGTGATGCATTTAGTGGATCATTAATAGGTATTATAGAAGGTAGATAAAAATTGATCTCTTTGTTATATAAGTTCTAAAAAATTTTACTTAACATGCAACATGTCTTTACCATCAGAATTTTTAGAGCCTTTAATATATTAAGGATTCCTGTGACTCTCTAAAAGGGCAGTACATTAACTAGAGTTCTCCCAGTTGAACATACAATATTTTCTTGAAAAACTGATGTTTTGAATGAAAACAAAAAATCATTTTATAGATAAGAAAATAAGCTCATGACATGAAGTTCAGCATTATGCCAAAGATCATTCAACTAGTTATTGGAACATTTGGTATTGACACAAACTATCTAATTACAAGCTGCTGTTGATTTAATTTCCATTTACTCCTTGAAGGAAGTGAAGACTCATTCATTAAGTGTTTGTGAAGCATGTATAATGGTATTTTGGACAGAGGGACATAGCATTATGATGTCTACTCAATCTTAACACATTCCCTTATATCATGATATAGCATGTTCTAATATTTTAGGAGTTTATGTCTTAATGCATACATTGCTAACTCTATTCAGCCCTTTATAATCAGTGTGTCATCAAGATTATCTGAGTATTGCTTATGTCATTTGGGGGCATTCATGACTTGCCCTAGTGACATCATTTATGATCTCTATTTTGGCCTCTCTATATGCACACTGGCTTTGTGAAGATGCCATTTTTGTGAAATGATTTTGCAGTCAGGAAAATTTGTGCATTGATGATAACAGATTTATCTTCTCCAATAAAAATACCATTAAATTCTCCTGCAATCCATTTCACTCCTTGCAGAGTCAGATAAATGCTAAGTTTGGGCACATGTATTCTTCAGAGAATCAAAGAAGACTTGAGATGACAGCAGTCAGTGAGAATTCTGAGCAAGTATTAACATTATGAAACAGCTTGTCCATCTGTTGAACAAAAGCTAAATCTGATTCAGCTTGAGCACAACATATGTATTTCCAAAGCAAAGCATTCATTCAAAGTATCTATCTAACAGTCCAGGTAACACAGAGTTTATTATTAATGTTACTCTATGAATAGAATTTCATATTAATTTCATAAAATTAATACTCACTAATTTTTTTAATGTTTTACAGATTCACAGTGCAACTATGGTAAAATGCCTGCACCTAATAATCTATTCAGGAATCTATTCAGGAATCTATTCAGGAATATCAAGAGTAACAGTGGATATGTGTGTACAGTTCATTTCTGCAATATCCATCTGCCAAGCTGTTCCATGTATATTACAAATCAAAACAAAAAATATTTCGAAGTACACAAAGAGTTTTCTTAGCAAAATCTTATACTCATTAGTTAATTTGCAAAGGCTTACAAAAGCATTTGTTAAAACAAGTTTTGATCATTCTTAGCATAAACGTACAAACAAAAATTCCTACACATCCTACTAGGCACGCTCGTATGGGGAAAGAACAGCAACCTTATGCAAAATGATACTATCCTGATTGATGTGGAAAAAAGACCAAGAGCTCTCAGAAGCAAGAAGGTAACTGGTGAGAATCTTAGTTCTTTCATTTACTAGTACATTCAAACAACTCATCTGATCTCTTTTACCTCCTCTAGCAAATGGGCACAGTGAAAATTAGTGTTGTGTATATTAAAAAGTAAATAATATACAACAATAACTTGTATGGTCCTTAGGATTCAATAGATATACAGGAAATTGCTGCCCCTTTTCTTTTCATAGAAAAAGTGTTCATTTACAAAATGCATAACAGTTGCTGTAGTGTTCAGTGCTAGAGAAAGGAAAGGCTACGTGCTTTTACCTCGCTGATTTACTAAAACAAGGCTACATTGTATAGTAAGATATTGTGAATCACTCAAATAAAAAAGACTGAACAAGATCCAATTTATATTACACTATTTAATAGTTACAACATTTGTGTTTCCTCAAATAAATCTTGTAAATGCCATCTAAGTGATATGCAGAATATTTGAGTTTTAAAATATAATTTAAATGATATTGGGCAGTTTATAATGATGTTAAGGCCCCTTTTTTTTTTTTGGAAAGAATGGAGTAATGAAAATCTGACTTAACCTTCTGCATTAGTTTGATAGGGCTACCGTAACAAAATACCACAGACTGAGTGGCTTAAATAACAGAAATGTATTTCTCACAGTTCTGGAGACTAGAGCTCCAAGATCAAAGTGTAGAAGTCCAAGATCAAAGCCCAAGATCAAAGTATAGCCAGATTTGTTTTCTTCTGGGGCTTCTCCCCTTGATTTGGAGATGGCCACCTTCTTACTGTGTCCTCACATGGTTGTCCTTTGGTCTGTGTGCATATGTGTCCTAATTCTCTCTTCTTATAAGAACACCAGTCATAATGGATTAAGGTCTACATTTATGGTCTCATTTTACGTTAATCACCTCCTTAAAGGTCCTCTCTCCAATACAGTCACATACTAAGGTACTGGGGGTTAGTACTTAAACATATAAATTTGGGTGAGGCACAGTTCAACCCATTACACCTTCCCACCATTAGCAAATAGAAGGCCAGACAACATATATGTAATAGTTATTTTCAGATGTTGGATAGCAGGTAGCACAGAAATGTTACCTCTGAGAGAAAAGAAATAAATGTGGTGGACTCTGCTGTGGACCTAGTTTTCTTCCTAGAGGCCCATTCCAGTTTCCAAACCAGGAGGGTACATATGGAGTAAAATTCCAGGAGGCCTTGCAAAGAATGATGAGTGTGCTGTAAACAGAATACTTCTCAGAAATCACACTAGGTAGGCAGACCTTCTAGCTCTGACTATTCATAGATTTTTCATTTATCACTTGGGCATTCAGTAGAAACCCTAAAAGGCCCACAAGTTTCGTAGGGCTAAACAATTCCTAAAGTAATAGGTACTCTTAAAAATTGCCTAAAACAAGTCTCAACAAACCAAAGCTAATAGATGAGTGAATTAATACTGCCATAATAAAGCTCATAATTCTTTAAAGGAGAATAGCAAAATTCAGACACTCATGAACATAACATTCACAACATCAAAGATCCACTCAAAATTTGTGAGGCGTGACATTAAGAAAATGTGAACCAAATTTTTTTTTAAATGATCACTAAAAACAGACACAGAAATGACAGAGGTGATGAAATTTACAGACAAGTACACCTGATTTTATTATGCCCAAGGATTAAAGTAAAACATGTACAAAATAATGAGAGAAATGGAAAATATGAAAGAACCAAATGATATATCTACAAAACAAAAATATAATATCTGTAATTTAATTATTCACTGGATGGGATAATCAGCAGGAAGACATTCTGGAAGAAAATATCAGTAAACTTAAAGATAGAGGGATAGAAACAACTCAGATATAAGCATGGGGTGGGGGTTGGGGGGACACTAAATACTAAAAAAGGAAGAGCACTAATAATGATCCATGGAAAAACAAGTGTTCAAAATATAGTGGATGAAAATTTTGTAAATATGATGAAAGCTGTACATCCAAAAATTCAATAAACAAAATCCAAGCAAAACATAATGAGACCACACCAAGGTATATTCTAATCAAACTGCTGACAAGCTGTAATAAAGGGAAATTTTTTTTTACACTTGACTGAAAAGAAATGCCTCATTAAAGACAAAGGAACAAAGATAAGAATGACTGTAGTTTTCTTTTGTGAAACTATACAAGCCAGAGAATAATTGATACAATTTTTAAAGTTGAGAGAGGGAAAGCAAAAACCCAACTAGAGTTAGCCCAGAGAAAATATCTGTCAAAAATGAAGTGAAAATCAAGATTTATTCAGAAAAAAATAATTGAGAAAAATTTTAGCCAGATTTTCACTAGAGTAAATAGTAATTTTTCAGAAAAAAAAAAAATTCTTCAGACATAAGAATTGTCCATTCAAGATGGAGACTTGAATCTATACAAAGCAACACACAGCAACACACATAATACACAGGCAAATAATGACTTTTTTCATATAAAAAATTCCCTGAAATTTGAATTTTTAAAGTAAGCTTTGTGCAATCTTCTTCTTCCTTGCCAAAAAAAGAAGTGGAAGACTGGGCTGAAAGAAATGCTCCCATCCAGTCCTCTGGTCTGTGGGGGCACAAACCTGCCTCCCTAAGTCCACTGGCACTTCTCCCCTCTCCAAACCAGTCTGTACAGGTGTTCTTCACTTTACACAAAAGACACTTCAACCAAATAAAGTCAATTACTCTAAAAGGATAAATAAATAAATTTCTGAATAAATCTTTATTTCAACTTCATTTTTGATATAAAATTAGAAAAAAAATTGGTCTTCAATCCTTATCTTATCTCATATGCAACAATTACCTTAAAATGAAACAAAGACCTAGACATAAAAGCTAAAACTGTAAAACTTCTGGAAGTTGCCATAGACATTATGCTTATGAAATTGGGATAGGCCAAGATTTTCTACATAGGAAACCTAAAGTATATACCATAAAAGGAAAAAAAAATCAATAGAAATTCATCAAAATTGAAATATTTGGCTCTTATCATGGCATCATGGATAAAATCAAACACTGAACTATGGGAGAAAATATTTGTAACACATTTAACTAACAATGGCTTGTGTTCAGAATATATTAAGAATTCTTGCAATTTAAAAATAAGGAAGCAAAACATAATAAAAACAGGCCAAGAGTTTGAGTAGACACTTCACACAAGAAGATATTGAGAGGAGGACCTTCAAGATGGCAGAGGAGTAAGATGTGGAGATCACCTTCTTCCCCACAAATACATCAAAAATACATCTACATGTGAACAGTTCCTACAGAACACCTACTGAAAGCTGGCAGAAGACCTCAGACTTCCCAAAAGTCAAGAAAATCACCACGTAACTGGGTAGGGCAAAAGAAAAAAAGAAAAAACAGAGACAAAAGAATAGGGATGAGCCCTGCACCTTGGGGAGGGAGCTGTGAAGGAGGAAAGGTTTCCACACACTAGGAAGTCCCTTCACTGGTGGAGAAGGTGGGGGGAAGATTCAGAGGCACGGAGGAGAGGGCAGCAACAGGGGTGCAGAGGGAAAAGTGGAGAGATTCCCGCACAGAGGATCAGTGCCAACCAGCACTCACCAACCCAAGAGACTTGTCTGCTCACCCGCTGGGGTGGGCAGGGGCTGGGAGCTGAGGCTTGTGCTTCAGAGGTCAGATCCCAGAGAGAGGACTGGGGTTGGTTGCATGAACACAGACTGAAGGTGACTGGTGCACCACAGTTAGCTGGGATGGAGTCCAGGAAAAAGTCTAGACCTGCCTAAGAGTCAAGAGAGTTGTTTCTGGGTGCACGAGGAGAGGGGATTCAGAGCACCGCCTAAATGAGCTCCAGAGATGGGCACGAGCTGCGGCTATCAATCAGTGTGGATACCAAAGACGGGCATGAAACGCTAAGGCTGCTGTTGCAGCCACCAAGAATCCTGTGTGCAAGCACAGGTCACTATCCACACCTCCCCTCTGGGAGCCTGTGCAACCCACCGCTGCCAGGGTCCTGGGATCCAGGGACAACTTCCCTGGGAAAACACATGGCATGCCTCAGGCTGTTGCAACGTCATGCTGGGCTCTGCTGCTGCAGGCTCGCCCCGCATTCCATACCCCTTCCTCCCCCCGGCCTGAGTGAGCCAGAGCCCCCCTGATCAGGTGCTCCTTTAACCCCATCCTGTCTGAGCGAAGAACAGATGCCCTCAGGCGACCTACATGCAGAGGTGGGGCCAAATCCAAAGCTGAACCCCAGGAGCTGTGTGAACAAAGAAGAGAAAGGGAAATCTCTCCCAGCAGCCTCAGGAGCAGAGGATTAAATCTCCACAATCAACTTGATGTACCCTGCATCTCTGGAATACCTGAATAGACAACAAGTCATCCCAAATTTGAGGTGGTGGACTTTGGGAGCAACTGTAGACTTGGGGTTTGCTGTATGCAACAGACTAGTTTCTGATTTTTTTGTTTATCTTAGTATAGTTTTTAGTGCTTGTTATCATTGGTGGATTTGTTTATTGGTTTGGTTGTTCTCTTCTTTTTTAAATTACTTTTCTTATTCTATTATTTTAATAATATTTCATTATTTTTTATTTTAATAATTTTATTAGTTTATATTTTCCCTCTTTTTTTTCTTCCTTTTCTTCTGAGCCTTGTGGCTGACAGGGTCTTGGTCCTCCAGCCAGCTGTCAGTCCTGAGCCTCTGAGGTGGGATAGCCAAGTTCAGGACATTGGACCACGAGAGACCTCTCAGCCCCACGTAATATCAAACGGTGAGAGCTCTCCCAGAGACCTCTGTCTCAATGTTAACACCCAGCTCCACTCAACAACCGGCAAGCTCCAGTGCTGGACACCCCATGCTAAACAACCAGCAAGACAGGAACAGAAGCCCACCCATTAGCAGAGAGGCTGCCTAAAATCATAATAAGTTCAGAGAAACCGCAAAACACACCACAGGATATGGTCCTGCTCACCATAAAGACAAGATCCAGCCTCATCCACCAGAACACAGGCACCAGTCCCCTCCACAACCCACTGAACCAACCTTAGCCACTGGGGACAGACACCAAAAACAACGGGAACTACGAACCTGCAGCCTGCAAAAAGGAGACCCCAAACACAGTAAGTTAAGCAAAATGAGAAGACAGAGAAACACACAGCAGATGAACGAGGGATGTAAAAACCCACCAGACCTGAAAGGTGGGATTCTGACTAATAGGCAGTCTACCTGAAAAAGAATTCAGAATAATGAGAATAAAGATAATCTAAAATCTTGGAAATACAATAGACAAAATGCAAGAAACATTTAACAAGGACCTAGAAGAACTAAAGACCAAACAAAGAATGATGAACAACACAATAAATGAAATTAAAAATTCTCTAGAAGGGATCAATAGCAGAATAACTGAGGCAGAAGAATGGATAAGTGATTTAGAAGATAAAATAGTGGAAATAACTACTGCAGAGCAGAATAAAGAAAAAAGAATGAAAAGAATTGAAGACAGTCTCAGAGACCTCTGGGACTGGGACAACATTAAATGCACCAACATTCGAATTATAGGGGTTCCAGAAGAAGAGAAAAGAAAGGGACTGAGAAAATATTTGAAGAGATTGTAGTTGAAAACTTCCCTAATATGGGAAAGGAAATAGTTAATCAAGTCCAGGAAGCACAGACAGTCCCATACAGGATAAACCCAAGGAGAAATATGCCAAGACACATATTAATCAAACTATCAAAAATTAAATACAAAGAAAAAATATTAAAAGCAGCAAGGGAAAAGCAACAAATGACACACAAGGGAATCCCCATAAGGTTAACAGCTGACCTTTCAGCAGAATCTCTGCAAGCCAGAAGGGAGTGACAGGACATATTTAAAGTGATGTAGGAGAAAAACCTACAACCAAGATTACTCTACCCAGCAAGGATCTCATTCAGATTTCACAGAGAAATTAAAACCTTTACAGACAAGCAAAAGTTAGGAGAATTCAGCACCACCAAACCAGCTTTACAACAAATGCTAAAGGAACTTCTCTAGACAGGAAACACAAGAGAAGGGAAAGACCTACAATAACGAACCCAAAACAATTAAGAAAATGGTAATAGGAACATACATATAGATAATTACCTTAAATGTACATGGATTAAATGCTCCAACCAAAAGACATAGACTGGCTGAATGGATACAAAAACAAGACCGGTAAATATGCTGTCTACAAGAGACCCACCTCAGACCTAGAGACACATACAGCCTGAAAGTGAGGGGATGGAAACAGATATTCCATGCAAATGGAAATCAAAAACAGCTGGAGTAGCAAGTCTCATATCACACAAAATAGGCTTTAAAACAAAGACTATTACAAGAGACAAAGAAGAACACTACATAATGATCAAGGGATCAATCCAAGAATATATAACAATTGTAAATATTTATGCACCCAACGTAGGAGCACCTCAATACATGAGGCAAATACTAACAGCCATAAAGGGGAGATCTACAGTAACACATTCATAGTAGGGAACTTTAACACCTCACTTTCACCAATGGACAGATCATCCAAAATGAAAATAAGGAAACACAAGTTTAAATGATATATTAAACAAGATGGACTTAATTGATATTTATAGGACATTCCATCCAAAAACAACAGAATACACATTCTTCTCAAGTGCTCATGGAACATTCTCCAGGATAGAGCATATCTTGGGTCACAAATCAAGCCTTGGTAAATTTAAGAAAATTGAAATGGTATGAAGTATCTTTTCCAACCACAACACTATGAGACTAGATATCAATTACAGGAAAAAATTTGTAAAAGATACAAACACATGGAGGCTAAACAACACACTACTTAATAACCAGGAGATCACTGAAGAAATCAAAGAGGAAATCAAAAAAACCTGTAAACAAATGACAATGAAAACACGACAACCCAAAACCTATGGGATACACCAAAAGCAGTTCTAAGAAGGAAGTTTATAGCAATACAATCCTACCTCAAGAAACAAAAAAAATCTCAAATAAAGAACCTAACCTTACACTTAAAGCAACTAGAGAAAGAAAAAACAAAAAAACCTTAAAGTTAGGAAAAGGAAAGAAATCACAAAGATCAGATCAGAAATAAAGGAAAAAGAAATGAAGGAAATGATTGCAAAGATCAATAAAACTAAAAGCTGGTTCTTTGAGAAGATAAAATTGATAAACCATTAGCCAGACTCATCAAAAAGGGAGAAGACTCAAATCAGTAAAGTCGACTTAGAAATGAAAAAGGAGAAGTAACAACTGACACTGCAGAAATACAAAGGATCATGAGAGATTACTACAAGCAACTATATGCCAATAAAATGGACAATCTGGAAGAAATGGACAAATTCTTAGAAATGCACAACCTTCTGAGACTGGACCAGGAAGAAATAGAAAATATGAACAGACCAATCACAAGCACTGAAATTGAAACTGTGATTAAAAACCTTCCAACAAACAAAAGCCCAGGACCAGATGGCTTCACAGGCAAATTCTATCAAACATTTAAAGAAGAGCTAACACCTAACCTTCTCAAACTCTTCCAAAATACAATGAGAGAGTGGCACTGACATATATATACTACCAAATGTAAAATAGATGGCTAGTGGGAAGCAGCAGCATAGCACAGGGAGATCAGCTCGGTGGTTTGTGACCGCCTATCGGGGTGGGATACGGAGGGTGGGAGGGAGACGCAAGAGGGAGGGGATATGGGCATATATGTGTACATAGAGTTGATTCACTTTGTTATACAGCAGAAACTAACACAGTACTGTAAAGCAGTTTTACTCTAATAAAGATATTAAAAACAAGGTATTGAAATGTCCAATAAACATATGAAAAGCTATTCAATATTTGTAGGCATCAGAAAAAAAGCAAATTAACATTACAATGAGATCTACCTACACACCTTTGAACAAATAAAGTTTTTAAAAGTGACACCAAATGTTGAGGATATATATCTAATAATATATCGGATAATATCTAACAGATATATTGCTGGTGGGAATACAAAATGGTACTATAAATCTTGAAGTACTCAGACTCTTCATGTACACTAAACCATATGCTTACCATATGACCCAGGCATTCTATTTCTAGGTATTTACCCAAGAGAACCAATGTATGTCCTCACAGACTTCTTTTCTGAATGTTCCCTGTAGCTTTAATCATAACAGTAAAAAATGGAAACCATATTAATCAATAAGCAAATAAATGACTAAGTAAATTTTGATGTGTCTAGACAATGGAATACTACTAAACAAGGAAAAGGAAGAAAACTACTAAAGTTGGAGAGTGGAGAAAGAGGTGATGCTGGGTAAGCAGAAAGGGGCTTTTTAGGCCAGGGTCAATAATTTATATAGTAGTCTTGGTTCAGTGAAAAGGCATGGAATGTTGTAAGTTGAGATGTGGCAGAATTTTCTTTAAAACAAAGTCATTTTGGCTTTTGGGTCAACAGTAAATTACTGGCATGTGGATTTTCGTCAAGAAAATGAAGAGATAGAAAGGGACATTTTACAGGTACTCTAGTGGGATAAAATACAGTCCTCACTTTGGTGGTAACAGGAAACAGTAAAATGGATGGATTTTGAATATATAAACAAAGTTTAATATATGCATGCATATGAATATCTATATTGATATAGATGTAGTTGTATATAAAGATATATAGATATAGATGTGAAAGTACACTTAAGTATAGATATAGATATGGGTATAGGTTCTGGAGTTGATAAGCCTTCCTTATGGATTGAATGTGGGTAATCAAAGAGGATGTGGAATCAGATCAGTATGTCTTGAGAATTTGGGACCTATGGTTCCATTTAAACATTGTAGAGGGCCTCCCTGGTGGCGCAGTGTTTGAGAGTCCACCTGCCGATGCAGGGAGCACGGGTTCGTGCCCTGGTCCGGGAAGATCCCACATGCCGCGGAGCGGCTGGGCCCGTGAGCCATGGCCGCTGAGCCTGCGCGTCCGGAGCCTGTGCTCCGCAACGGGAGAGGCCACAACAGTGAGAGGCCCGCGTACTGCAAAAAAAAAAAACAAAAAACAAAAAAAACCCATTGTAGAATATTGGCGGAAAGTGTGAGAAAGTTAAGAACCTTGTCTCAGGGCTACAGCAACACTTACCAAAAAAGGATATGAGACCAAAACTCAGAACTACCTCTGAGTAGAATTAGGAAAAAGCTGAATCTGTTGCAAGTATCCCACGGATGGTAACTCTATCAATTCTCCAGAGATATTATCATGGATATATACAATTTGGGTCCCACTTCTAAGATATCAATTGATTAATCAAATTAAAGATACAGATGAACAGAATAAAATTTTCTTCTATGTGCCTGTGAGTGTCAAAGGGTCTGAAATATAATTAAAACAAATCCACCTAGGACTTGGACTTCTGGAAATACCAGTGTAATTGGAAGCTAGTTTTTTCTACTAATCTATGTACAAACAAACAAGCCCACTAAAATTCAGGTAGATACCAAGAAGACCATTTACTCCAGGGCAATAAAAATAAACTCAGACTGGCAAACTGACTGGCTGGGGAAATTGGAGAGATCCATGCAAATCTGTAGAACCTCTGCAGAGTCACTAGGCTAAACTAATCAATATTAAGGAGTATTTTCCATGATCCTCAATTTTCATGTGAAGATGGAAATATTTACTCTCTGGCTACTTGATGAAAACTCGAAACTTACTCTAGAAGTAATGGAATTCAGTGATTTTGAGGTCCCTGGAATGGTTTACTATTTGCTTAGGAAATTAGGAGCACGTTCCTTATCTTCATTTGAGGTAACAAAGACCTAGGGGAAGTGACCTCTTCACAGAAGAAGACAGAAGACATTATGATCCGTAGGCTGTGCATCCTAGATCTAGCTTTTCCACTCACCTAACACGTACAAGTGGTTTCATATTCTTATCCCTCAATTCCATCATTTATGAAATGAAAATATAAAGTTTACTTCCCACAGAAAATTATAAAGATTAAATGTATTCTGAGTATTGCTTTAGGAATTAAAACAAATGATATTAGTTTCTGTATTTATTAATTTATTTAACAAACATTTATGGGGTCCTTTCTATGTGCAGGTCAAATTTTATGGTGATGATCAAGATAAAAAAGTCCCCATTCATGAGTATAATTACATTCAAGTAGGAGAAATAGACAATAATCAGCACAGAAGTCAACACAAATACAATGGAGAAATATAAAGATAGTGAACTAAGGAGTTATAAAAGTGAATGGATGAAATGAAGTTAAACTTCCACTTCACATCATAATGCAAAATAAATTCCAGGTGGATTATGGAATAGCAATTTTAGAAGTAAACCTTGGAGGCTACATGTAAAAGCTAAGGGTTGGGGGAGACTTCTCAAAGAAGAATGGAAATGCATAAGCTGTATAAAAAAAAAAAAAAAAAAAAAAACAAAAAACAGAGTCCTACTGTATAGCACAGGGAACTATATTCAATATCCTGTGATAAACCATAATGGAAAAGAATATGAAAAAGAATGTATATATATGTGTAACTGAATCACTTTGCTGTTCAGCAGAAATTAACATTGTAAATCAACTATAATTCAATAAAATTTTTAAAAAATGTAGGGAGACTTTTTGCTATAAAATTTGTAATGACAATGAAAAACTGTTAAATTGATAAGAAGACAAAATGCAATAGAACCTTAGACTGGAAAACAATTAAGGATAACTAGTTCACACTAGAGAAAATCCAAATGCCAATAAACATTAAAAAAAAAATGAATGTGATATTTTAGATAAGCTGGTCATGATTGTCCCTGCAAACAAAACTTGAATAAAATGAAGGATTAAGTCATGCAGCCATCCAGTGAATGAATACACCAGGTGGAGTGAAGAGTTAAACCAACAGTCTTGAAATAGAAGCCACGCTGGTGTCTTCAAGAATAGCTAACCCCTTAAGCCAGTGTGTGATTGATTATAGGGGACCAGAAAGGCGGCAAGAAGATGCGTTAGCAGTTAATTGCAATAATTAAGATGAGTGATGATGGGGGCTTCAATTCAGGTAGTGGGATGGTATGAGGGGAATCATTCATATTTTGAATGCTTTTTCTAAAGTTAGAAGAAACAAGTTGCTTATGGATTGGATTCCATTTGTGAAAGATACAGAAATAAAGCTTACTTAGCAGATATGTGAGTTTAACCAAATTGCAAATCATTTAGTAGGAGAGAGACTTTAGCTGACCTCACAAAGGAATATTCGGGATTAAATCTGATAGTTTCTAAGAACTTCTAGGGAATTAAAATGTTTAGTAGACATGAGATATATAAAAACTAAATGTATAATTTCTTACAATGCTCTACAATTTTAAAAAATAGGTAATTATGCAATTGATATAAATTAATTTAAAATAACTAGAATAAGCATAAGGAAAAAAAATCAATATTCATAAATCTAGCTCCCAGATACAACTATTAAGAAATGGATAGACAGATAATCTATAGATATAAGTACACCCTAATATTTTTAGGCATTTGTTTTGAAAAATAAATGTAAAATATAAATGCAAGCAGACACACACATATGTTTAAAAATGGATAATATTCAACCCATTAGTACATTTATCTATGCACTTCTCTATTCATATTGCTTATTAAACTTATATAAGTTAATTAACAACTTGGCAGTTTTTATTGTCAGTGCATTCAAAGAAAGGACTCATTCTCACTGTCTTCCCCCGTCCTCCATTTCCATATGGGGAAACTAATAAAGTGCTCTGCAGACAGAATAATTTTAATGAGGACAAAGTAACGGATAAATTGAGACAACTTTGACTCTAGTAGAAGATGAGAAAAGAAAATTTTATCATAGCCATTTTTTTGTTGCTACCATTGACTTGACCTGAGAAATTCATTGTGACATGAAAATTTAAAAAACCCTGCAGACCTTGAGGGAGGAATTTCATCAAATGCTTCTGTTCAAGTAATAGCACATCCAAATAGAATACATGCATCTGTGAAATATTAAATATCAATGGCATGTATAGTTATTCCAAAGTCATTCATTTTATATAAGATGTTAGGCCTTGATCCTCCTTCCAATTTAACTTTGCCACTCTGCTCCTGACAGAATTTGTTTTTTCAAGTAATAGCTACACATATGGATATAACAGCATTGTAGATTTTATCTTTACACTGCATGCACTACCCAAGTCAGACTCACAAGAGTTAAAAAGAAAACAGTATTTATAAAATACAATATTTTGGTATTTTAGTTAAGTATTCATTTTTGTGTATTTGTTGTGTTATGTGTATATGTGATTAGCCATTATAAAGGAAGAGAGACTAAGCTAAAATTTTTGTAAGTTTTAACTGGAGTAAAATTAACATCATGCATGAAGAGTCAGAGTTGATCAAACCCAGTGCTCTGTAGTACAATAAGGAACTGGACAGTCACTGGAGAGTTTTGAGGGTTGGGTTTGAATCCTATTTTCATTTTGTGATATTTGACAACTTACTCAAAGAACTGAAGTTTCTTCACCTGTAACATGAGAGAAGTAATTAACCCAAAGACAACAAGATTAAAATATTAAGTGCATAAATACTTTCAATTCATCTAGCAAACATTTGATAAATGTAAGCATGAATGAATTCAAATGCAGGCAAGGCTTCCTGAAGAAGGTAAAATGACTTATGGTCTTAAGGATGATTAGGGGTTCACTTGGTCAATAAAAGGATTGTGGAAAGGAGAAGGCATTCTAGACATGAACAAAGGAACAAACATAGAGCATAATGCATTAGGATATACCATTAGCTTAGTAGGAACATGCATAAAGTTTAGAATATTAGAAGGTTACAGTCATAGGTAGGAGCCTTGCTTAGAATGATGTCTTTCCAGAGAGAATGTGTCATTAGGCGTATTAATAAACCAAGTTATAAGCTGTGTAATACAAAAGGCAAAGATGATAAATAAGATGACATTATTTATTTTGAAGTGATGACCTTATTTATCCTATCTTTAGCAATACTCTTGGACCTGATATTAGAGCCCTAATGTTTAGAAATTAATGGGACAAGATTTTGATGTTTCTTTTTTTCTGTTAATATTCTGAGGATTCTTGAAAAATGTGTCAATCTGTACAGATTCTAAGTGATGAGTAACTGTACCCTTTCATCACTCCTGGTCAGGTATATATCCCTTGCTCTCTGTGAATCTAAATTACCCTTTCTTGGACTAGGTAAGACAATTATTCCCAAGTTAAATTAAATCCGTCCAGCAATTTTATATTGTGTTCCTCATCAAGATTTCTTTTTCTCTCATTTTCTGTTTTAACACTAACAGAGGCTTGAGTTTGAATGACGCAGAAATATATTTCCTCAATGATATTTCCACCTGAAGGTCATTTATTTACAGAGACATATTTCAGGTGCTTTGTTAATACTTTCAAGACAATTTACTGCTGTTTTCATTGAGAAAATCCCCCCAAAAGTAATGAGAATATGAAAATAATTAAGTATACTAAAGTTTAATAATTATAGGAGTTCTTATTGTCTAAATTTGTTTCTTCCAATACATGATGGTGAAATTTCACTGTAATGAAATGAAATATATCATTCATAAACCAATATTCTTCAGTTTAAAGACTACAGAATGGCTAAAAAGAGCTGTACATTGATTTCCCCCAATTTTTAATGACTTAAAAACCAGTGAAAAATTATTCCATAAATAGAGTATCTTTGCCTGTTTGTAAGTTTCATAAAGACAAAACATTTAGCATACTACCAATTGCTGTGTCTCCACTCACTCATTTATTCCTTAATTTATTCAATGCCTCAGGGGCAGTAGGTAATAAGGAAGCACAGCTGGACTCTGACCAAACTAAGAGACTTTGCATTATCTATTTAGAACTCATACTTTTTATTTTCTTGTATAGTGGGACAACTGAGATGTTATAACAAAAGGACGACCTGGTCATTTGTTTTTTCTCAGTCATCCCACTCTTGCAGAAGGATGGAAAGTGGATTATTGGGCCTGGAGGCGGGCATGAAGAATAAAACTGATAAAAGTAACACAGATTAAGAGAACATTAGATTTGTCTAAAGGTGAAATAATGAAGCCTTTATAAAATACGGTAGTGAGAGAATGAGATGAGAATGCTTCAGAATGGCAAGAAGAATTGAAAACACTTATTTCATAGAAATTATACTGTTTGGAGCTGTGAAATGAGAGAGGAAGAACAAGTTTTGTGTTGTCCTCCCCCTTCAAACACAGATGATAATATTTACAGACCTATGGAACCACACTGTTTATTTATTCTATGAGATTGTCAGGAAGGATTTAGTTGTGGAATCAAATATCTTGATGCTTAATGAATAATGATTCAAAAATCTTAAATTCTTAGGCTGTGAAAGATAAAGGTTTCACTTGATCATGTAAGAATGAAACTAAGGTGAGAATAAGTTGGGTGCGTCAGGAGACAATGTCATCACACCTTTCATGAACTTTCTTCTTTAAACTGCAATATGACTTCACTGAAGTGGTGGTTTTGTAAGTTCAATCACACTTGAATGTGGTTTGAATTTTGAGTGTGTCACCCAGCTTACTGGTATCAATTCTTTAGGACACACAAGATGAGAATCTTGATGCAAATTTGCAAGAACTGAAAACTTTTAGAAGAGGGAGAAGCCAAAGGAGAATAAAAATCTCAACAGATCACGACTCTGCTCATTTCTAAAGACTCAATTCCCATACTGTACATGTGTGTAGATGGTTTCCAATTCTCAAGGAACCAGAATTCACCTGTTGCTGGGTAGTGTGTGTGTGCATATTACCATCTCTGAAAGGGTGAGTAGTATGGTCCCATATCCTCAATGTAACTAGTAACAGAAATAGCAGACAACCCAAGGAATTACAGAGTAGCACAAAGGCAACTGTATTTTATTTCACTTCTGAATATTATGTTCATCTGCAAAGCAGCACCATGACAGGACAGCACCACTACCATTACTGGTAAATAGTAACCACTCTCAAAATTTCTCAGTAGTGGTTACCTCCATAGTCCAAATTCTTTGCCTCCATGATAGACAAGATGGAATGGAAACTGGCCATACCAGTTCCTTTAAATTCACGCTATTTAAACACTTTAACTGTTGAAATCAGCTATGGACTCAAGTAAGGCTGAGACAAGTAGCTTTACGCAGAGGAAGGAGAAACATGGAAAATACATCGAGAGGTTGAGGCTAAATTTCATGGTAAAAACCAAGATCAGTTCCTGAGTATGCGATCCATCATCGTCTAATACTGAGACAATAGACTGAACTTATGTTTCATGTACTAGTTTTGAGTACAAAGGTTATTCAAAGCTATATGGAACTGTCATCTGAACTGGCATCATGGATATGGGGCATGTCACCTATTAGGGATTTAATTATCAAGTATTTGGAGGTCCAAATAAGAGGGTTGCTTAGCTTTTAATTACTGATATCTAATTTTGTAAATGATCTCCTTTGTCTCTAGTATCCTATTTACTCTCATAATCTGGGGGGGGGATCAACTAGTTTGAAAAGTATTATATTTGTAGTTTAAAAACGGGGGGTGTTTATACACTATTTTAAGTAGTCAATTTACTTAAGTTATCTAAGCCCTGATTTCTTCATTTGTAAGCTGAGGGTAATAACACCCAGCCTGTCTCTTTCTTGGCATTGTTTTGGAGACCTTTCGGATATGGAGAAAAAATACTATACAAGCAAGACATCATTGCCATTAGTGAATTACTTATCCTCTTTTACCTTTCTAAATCTGAATGCCTGAACTTTTATTTAGGGTGCACTGAAGACAATTTTAGCAAGTCCAGAATTCTATAGGCATTTCAGTGTTAGTTCTTATATATGGAGAGTGGGGGAGGGAGCTTTTTTTTTTTTTCCTGGAAGTATTGAGACCAGTATTAATCACAAAAAGTCATTTGAAGACTTTGAGATTTTAAGATAAAAACAAGACTATTCATAAGTTGAATGTGTAATTGTGTTACTATCAAGCACAAAACACTCTAATTGAAAAGGTATATTTATGTACATGTGTGAGAGGATGTGTGTGTGTATGCATGAACGAGTGTGTTTGTGCACATATGTGAATTTACAGTGTACAGAGAGCCTTTTTAAAGTTGATAATAAGATTGATCTATCATATAAACATCTGCCTATCCCAATATTGCTCTTTTAAAATGTGTATAGAAATATTTACGATTGAATATTTGTTGAGAATATCTAAAACTACAGAATAAATATGTAGAATTACTCAGATGGTATAAACCTACTGACAGAGGTCAATCACTACTGTGATTAACTGGTATAGGCACGACCCCGCTTTTTGAAATTCACTTTCCACCCCTTCACTTTTATGAAAGAACTACATTGCACCAGTTTTTGCTAACTAAAGAAATCTGAAGAGGATTTTCACTTTTACAAGAAAAGGCAAAAATTGAAAGTAGCATTCAGCATTTGTTTTGCAGAGAGCTGTTATACAGGAAGTGTACACCCTGAGCAGTCAGAGTGGCCCCCCAGCTCCTTCCTGGGAACCACACTCAGCATCAAGCGACCATAGCTTTGAATTGTGTCTGTGAGCATCTGTGCTTTATTTTGGTTTATTTTGTGCATCTGTTAGCAAGATCTGTCCTAAGATCATTGGTTCTTTGCTTTACACCATTTTGGCTTATGAAAAGTTTCACAAGAATACTCTACTACTTTCAGATAGTAGGGGAAACCTATAACTAGACTGGCTCAGAATATGAAAATAAACATTTCTAGCTGGATTATGTATGCCCAAAGGAAAATACCATTTTGAACTAAATATATTCCAATGGTCACACCAGTTAAATATCGCATGAGTATCATTCAAAGGTGCTAGTTCAGCAGGAAGCCTGTGAAGAGGAAACAAATTGCTTAGGTAAAATGATAAGCTCATTTAATCACCTTCCAAATCCTTGACAGGGATTGATCTTCCATGAGGGAAGCAAGAAGCTCCTCCAAAGCAAACATGGTGGGTATTGTCCACCATTTTGAGTGAGAGGTTTTCTTTTTATTGCAGTCATCAAATGCCGCCTGTATTATCACTTTATTCATAATTATTTGCAGTTTAATCAAAATTAAAATACATTACTGTAACAATTGATTGAGCAGAAACTATATGTTAGACACAATGCTAAGTACCTTGCATGTCTAACCATATTTTAAAATAAACTGTTAGGTACTATTAGTATACTAGCCTTATTGTTGACTTGCCAAAGTTTACAATGCTAACATGAGGTGATGCTGGAATCTGAACCCCCTCAGTTCACTCCAGAGGTCATCCTCCTCATTAGGTTGCCATTTCTTACCCACTTTCTTCTTTGTGATGCCAAGACACAAAGACAACTCCAGAAATGAACCGAAAAAAATTTGGGTTGGTAACCTGATTTCACGATTTTTCAATTTCAGGAACTTGGTTCCATAATCTTATCAACTCAGGCCTGTTGGTAGAATGGTACTACAAGAGCTATAAAGTATAAAGAGTTAAAAACTCTCACATCTATATTGTGCATGCTTTTGAGAGCAGAACATTGCCAAACTCGGGTTCAAAAACAGGATGTCTGATTCTAAAACCACCCTACGATACTAACTCCTTTCTGCAGAAACATTTGCTAGTCATAGGTAAATATTACTGTGGATAACAGCAGCACTGAAGTAAAAATGCATTTGTTGTAAATAAGATTTTAAAGAGAGAAAAATGTCTTCTAAATACAATTTGGTGCTTTTCTTTTATCCATCACACTCCATGTAGTTAAAAATAAAGGCAACTTTTTACAGCCTCCCTTGCCATTTAACTTGCCTCTCCATTATTTTGGCAAAAGCATCACCATGGCAACCAGTCTCTTCCAATTATGTTTACACTAATGTTTCCATTTTCACTATTGACTTCGGGAGTACTTTCTAACTCTGGTTTAAGTGTAAGTTAGGAGGACACAGTTGTAAATGGTAAAAAAAAAAAAAAAACAAAAAGCTTCAAGTAGAGCATCTGAGCTAGAATCATTGACAGAGAAACAACAGTAGTAGTGGTAGTAATAGTGATAACAGAGGCTACTATTTATTAAATTTATATGATGTACCAGGACATCTGAGAAGACCCCTACATCTGTTATTTCTCCAAACAGCCCTGTGAGATAGATATTACAGATAAGGAAACTGAGTCACTAGAGGTTCATTAACTTTCCCAAGGTCAAAGAGTTAGTAGCTGATATAGCATACCTACCCAAATTTTTTAGACTCTACAGACCATTTAATTAAAAAAAAAATTTAATGGCCTTTGCAGTGTGATTTTATGGACACCTGCGTATGCCTTAGAGCTGGTTATTTCTGGCAGGCAACTTCCATGTCAGTTGATTTAGAACTGACTTTTCTAGAAGCAGAGCCTGAGACTGGGATTCTTGTGAAAGTATTTACTAAGAGTATGCTCCCAGGAAAAGGTATGAACAGGATACTCCAAATTCATTCTCTCCTACGTCTCTTCCTCCCTCTCTCCCTCTCTCACACACACACACACACAGACACACACACAGACTCACACACCGTATGTACACCAAGCTTTGCCTCCAAACTAAATTTAAAGAAAGAAAAGTCCACATCATTCAATATCAAATATCTACCTCTGGTTCCATGAAACCTCGCCAAGAGGACAGGATCATATAGTAAACACATTGATGCCAGCACTTAAGGGTTAATTTTCAATAAAGATGAACAAACATCTGAAAAAAACTATTTTTCACATTTAGCCTAAAATAAATATCTGTAATACATAGCAGATTATAGTTATAGATATATAAACTCTGTTAATAGCTTTAATGTATTTCTTAACCACTAGAATAACCCTGTTAAGTAGATGTTATTTTCCTAATTTCACAAATGAGTAAAGAGCTCAGAGGGCCAAATAATGTGCCTAAGGTCACAGAGCTGCAGCAGCAGAGTCACATTTCAAGTGCTTTTTACCACACCAAGCACCCTCACATCCCAGCTGCCTCAACAAATCCAATATTTCCAGGGGAACTGCTGTCATAGTGTGAGTTCCTTTTATATTTCTCCCCATCTTTCCTCCTACATTGAAACAGGGTCAAGGAGGCCAGCTCTGGCCACAGCAGGCTCCTTTTAAGGAGTAGCACCAGGGTTCTCTGGAAACCATTCATCTTCCCTCCCACACCAGGAGACCATCGAGAGCCTGCCACTCTCACTGCCACACTGTTCAGATAAATATCTCACAGATAATCTTTTTTCTCTTTTCTTTTCTACTTGCATTCCCCATCCTTCCTCCCTCTTCAATTTCCAAGGAATTAATCTTAGATAAGGGCAAGAATTTTTAGGCTAGATAGAATTTCCACAGATTCATTTAAAGTCTAAACAACTCTCAGAAATTCAATTTCACTACTGCATATGGAGCACCTGCTATGGGCCAAGTACCAGAGTAAGATTTGAAGATGAAAACGAAATGAGGTCTTAATGTTGAGAAACATGAAGAACTTGTTAAAAAAAAAAACAAAAAACCTTTGTAAACAAGAACACAATTATTTTTCAAATAACTAGGAGTTACCGTGGACTTACTACATTCCTGTTACTGTGCTCTGTGCTTTATAAATGTTTTCTTATCTGATCCATTTAACAAGGTGTATTTTATCATCACTATTTTACTCATGAAATATTGAAACTCAAGGCAATATGGCTAAACAAGAGTCCCATGTGGAAGCTAAACATGTATTTTTTCTGACTTTTCAATACCTTCTTTTATCTGTTCTACAGCTCAGTGAACTATAATAAAATATTGAACAGAAGCATATAGTAAAACACAGTAAAATGCCGCACAACACAAAGAGATGTAGAAAATGTCACATCTGAATGTGGAAATATGAATTCTATTTTGTACCATGCTCTTCATAATAGGATTGTCAGGCGTTAGTATCCTCAGGCAAGACTTTCAATACAGGTCACAGGTCACCTGCTTTCATCTGTTTCTAGTAGGCTATAGTTCTGTACTCTGGGGAAGTAGGAAACAGGTGTCTAGAGTCAAACAAGAAATCATTGGGGAGGCAGAGAATGAAATTGCCAACAATCAGTCAGATGGACATGGAATTGCACTGTAGTTACTGTAAATGCAGAGAATGGGAAATGGGAATAAGAAAGCAGGCTGGCAACTCAGCGCATCGGAAGGTGATACATTCCAATATATTTAAGAGCCTAAACTCTGAGCTCAACTACCCCAGTTCAACTCCTCAGTCTGCATCTTGCTCCCTGTATGGCGTATCTAAAATATTTACCACTTACAGCTTCAGTTTCCCCATCTTTACTGTTTTTTCTGAGTGATCATCTATAAATCACAGTGCCTAGCATTAGATAAGCATTTTAAGCATGTTATCTGAAGTTCATGGAATAAACCAGCAAATTTATTTCATCTCTTAGTCTCTATTAGATTTGAGTCCTACCTGCCTCCCCATCTGTTGAAAGGCCGGGCTCCGGTGTCTTGTAGGTGCCAGGAGACCTGGAGAATGGATGAGACAGAATTTAATCTCTAGGAGAAGGAGGAAAGGGCACATATATAGCATACATGAATTTCTCATTTTAACCCCAACAAATGTGCAGAGATAAATTAGGCAGTCACCTGTGAAATGGGATCATTTGCCTTCACTTCTTCCTTTGGATAACACTGCTTTCCTGACGCTGGCCATCTGTACCTCCTAAGGATGGGAGAGACCCCGTTTTTTGCAAGGCCTTTAGAAGGATTAAAGTTGTTGCAGAGTTCTAAACTAGGCTGTAGATTCGGTTGGAGCTCATCACAACAGTCTCAGACTGACGTTGATAAATTCGGCAATTAGCTTATCCCAGCGTCTAATATGTAAAAGGAGCATATTTCTGTCTCTCAAAGACTGCACAGAAAGCTAACCATGGCTCCTTCTCTTCTCCGTCCTCGCCGCAGGGAGTTTCAGTGGGACTAATAGCTGAGCTTGCTTGAGTTGGCGTCTTGATAGGGCTATTTAAAGCTGTTTGTTAACAACTTTCACGTGATGGCCCCTCCCTTCCCACACACTCTCCAGATGAAGAACTTCCCAGGTGATGATGATGAAGCTTTGATGGTCTCCTTAAAGGTACCACGTTGCTTAAGGGCAGGGTTCTCAACGAGGCCTGGACTCCCTGGGTAGTGGTGGAAAATGTGGAATGAAAGAATGAATAATTAAATAAGATTTTAAAGGATTTATATAGAGAAAAATCTAATGTTTGAATTCCTAATTAGAGGTAAAATAGATATTTTCACTATTTCAACAAGTGTTTTCAGTGCTGGAACTTTGGCTCATACTGTGAATACACTGGTTAAAATGTTAAAGGTCTGTTCTTTTGGCTGGAGTTGTGTCAACTCATTGCAGACACACTGGTTATCTCCTGCTGAATCAGCTCTGAAAGGCAGTGATAAATATCTTTGATTAATAAAACATTAGGAATCAAATTAAATATTACTGAATACATGCAGTGTCTTTGGTAGACAAGATCCTTCAATATATGCAGGCTTTTCATGGGTGGAAAATAGTAACAGTTTATAATAAAAGTTAAGTTTTTCTGGTCACCTATCCTGTGATAGGCACTGTTCTAAGTGCTTTCTTAAGTATTAACTTATAAATCCTTATAATAAGCCTATAAGATAGGTTCAGTTTTTATTTCCATTTTACAGATGAGAAAAGTTTTAGTACTTTGCCCAACAATTTGCAAAGAGTTTGGCTCAAAATCCTGTCTTCTTATCCACTATATTTTAAAATATACTACTACTACTACTACTACTAGCTTCAGTACTGAATAATGACCACCCAAAGATGGTCCTAATCCCTGGAACCTGTAAATGTTTTGAGATGAGGAGATCATCCTCGATTATCTAGAAGGTTCTAGGTCCAGTCACAAGTAACGTTTTAAGAGAGGATGAGAGGGATTATGCACGTAGAAGAGTAGAAGACAACGTGCACACGGAGGCAGAGATTGTAGTGACTGGGCCACAAGCAAAGAAAGGCCATCAGCCGCCAGAAACGAGAAGAGGCAAGGAATGGGTTCTCCCCTAGAGCCTCTGGATGGAGTATGGTCCTGCTGATACCGGACACCCTGATTTCATTCCAGTGAAACTGATGTTAAACTTCTGGCCTCCAGAACTGAGAGAAAATAAGTTTCAGCTGTTTTAAGCCACCATGTTTGTGGCAATTTGCTCTAGCAGCCACAGCAAACTAACAGAGGTTGTGAAAGCTAGTTAACATAGAACTTATCAAACACTTCATTTTATTTAAAGTTTAGGGGAAATATTTGGGCTCGGGCCCCTGAGTGATAACTACTGGCAGTAGAAACCAGATTTGCTGACTCCTAGCCCAGCATTTTCAGCTCAGATGGAGCAGCTCCCATATTCCAACTACAATCTCCTCCTGATTAATTCATCAAAGCCTCCTGCTCCAAGGAACTCTTTCTACTTTATAGTGCGTAGTCGTAGTCGCGGAGAGCAGTGTTTCTTTCTTGCTACATCTCGTTTGAGACCCTCTCACAGAATATGTGGTTTAGACACATATGTGGCTTTTGAAAGAAAGTGGAGTTTTTAAGGGCTAGAATGTAAATCTTCCATGTTGGTAAATTTGCATAATTACCTACCTTCCACTATTTTTGTATTAAAAGGTTTAATATATGTAAAGGGCCAACCCCAAGTAAGTCCCATGTGATTTTTTAAATTTTATAGACTTCCTTATCAAATTATCAGCATTCTTGGGAGAGATTAAGCAATGTCCTGAAGGACATTATTTTCTCATTTAGGCTACTCTTTGTATGTAAATACATCAAAGACCCCTGGAAAGGCAGAATGTTGTACAAAGAAGAACAGACGGTTTCAAGCAGAAAATTTTTCTTTGAATCACAGGATATGTTGCTTAAAGGATAACATTAGACAACACCTATACTCTGATCCTTGGTTTCCTCATCTCTAGGTGAGAGATAATTGTCTTTGCCTGATCTTTTCCAACAAAGCTGTGTGTGTGTGTGTGTGTGTGTGTGTGTGAAAAATAAGGATTTTGCTACACTTTTTTTTAACCTGAAGAATTCTATATACATATGAAGGGTTAAGCTTCTTTTTGTTCCATGATCCACAATGCTTATCTCATGTCCCTGTAATAGTACTTACGAATGCTTTACAATGGGTTTCTTTTTCAAGTCAAGCTCTCCTGCTACTTCCCTGACCTGCATGGGTTGTTTAAGCCAGCCAGCGCCATCTATCTCCTAACAAAGCAACCAGAATATTAATGCATGCCAAACCATTTTCAGTGGTGACATCCAGAGATATCCATGAAAGCCAAACTCTAACATCATCTCCCCAACCATCTGCACTGCTGAATAGCATTTAGAGCCGATTCCTGACTCAATTTCCTTGAATATCTCTTTACTTGGTACCACTTCCCCCATTTTGACCTAGTTCCTTGTCTTAACTATGGTTTCAATTTTACCCTTAACTTTGTGGCCTCCTAGCTTAAAAGTAAATGCTCAGAGCAGTCATACCTGGCCCCAAGATTCTCATAGGAGTATATTTAAAGGAGCCCTTCACAAGAAACCCACACATTGGCCAGCTGTAAAACTAGAGAGCCTGCATATGATCTCTTCATGGTTAGAAGTGTATCTCCCTATACCCCTTTACTCCTTTGACTAGGATCTGTGTTGTATTCAGTACATGATCACTAAACACATGATGAGATTCAGCCTTAGGATCAGTGAATCAGTGAAGCTAAGTACCAAGCTCTGATGATCTCATTAAGATCTCACCTTACCATAAAGACCCGCATTAACCTCATTTCAGTAAAGGAATGATGAGTACCATCTGTATGGTGGCCAAAGGAGATGTAGTTCTAAACAAGACATTCTGGAGATGAGTACAATATAGTCTTGGAAATAGGAGTAGCTAGACTATTACAATTTAGCCCACTGCAGAGGTATTTGAAGGGGAAGGCCTCAGATGCCAAGGGAATAGAGAAAGACAACCTACATCAGACTGGGAGGAGTGCAAGGGCAGATTCTGAAAGCATGTGACTCATGGAGGAAGATTGGGATGTAGCCAGATGGAGAGAAGGAGAAAGCAATTCTCAGTACTGCTCTCATTTCTCTTTCAATATGTTCCCAGGCATACTGAACACCCTGCAGTGTATAAACTATTTTCTTATAATCTCCTCACTTCTTCCCACCTTCATTTAGCCTATGTGTCTTCATTTGTAAAATCCTCCTTATGCTATGTGTAGTTAGTCAGATAGTGTAACTAATAAAGAAACAATATCACAATATTACAGGTTATAAAATCAAATCTATTTTATAGTAGGCCTATAACAAAAGCTATGGGTTACTATTGAAAATTGTTTACAGTGTGATCTTTGGGCTCGTCCCCCCCTCTAAGTCTTATTCAAAAGACCCAGTTGGGTGTTTTGTGTGAAAATTGGTAGGATCATACCATTCAGTGACTACAAAAGCTCAGTTCCTCGTACTTAAATCCAAGTTCCAACTAATTTGCGACGTTACATTTTAGGCCCTGCTCTTATGAATGGAGGTAGAGTGTTTTAAAAGGCTTATTAAAGGTTTCACAACATGAGTCATGTTAGCACTGAGTAACAAAGCTATTTAAAAGAACTAAGGATTGTTGCCCATAGAGATTGAAATGGTTCAAAAGGTCTAGAGTAACTACTGAGTTCATCTATACGCAAATACTTCCCTAGAAGTGACTCTTCAGCTCTGATTTTTAACAAGAACAGCTGGAGGAGATTCTAGTCCAAGCAGTATTCTCCACTGAAACCTTGATTATAATACATCTAGAGGAATATTGCATAAACGTCAAATTAGGAGTTATACAAACAATAGTGAAAAGCAAACTCTCAAATTTTTATATGGTTTTTTAGCTTATTCAGTCTTAGTCATCTACTGTAAAGAAAAAAAATAGCAAATATGTACTAATTGGTTATGTTTTTGCCAAGTGCCTCACCTTGTTTATTCTATTTATGGCATGACAACCTTGGAAATTAAATATTATCATTGTAATTTAAAGATGAAGATTGTGACTCAGGTGATGCAATGTGCCAAATCAGATGCTTAGTACGGGTACAAGCCAGATTAAAACCCGTGCTGTCTGGTCTCAAATAACAAACTTTTTCTTCCAGGCATCTGTCTAAAAATGGCAGCGAGAAATAGAGGCAAAAAGAAAGCAAAGCCGACAAATGAACTGATCTGAATTTTACTGGTCCTAAGCAACTCCAAAGACAAGGAGGCCAGACTGAGGTTACAACTCTCTTTGAGTTAAAGAAATGCAGGGTAGAAACCCTCTTGCCCACTGAGAACTTGTCTTGCTTTGGTAAATGTTCATCAGCAGACCCAAGGGGAAATGATTAAATCACCAACAAGTGAGTAAAAGGAAGTAAAGGTAGTGATGCAGAACGTTCTGGATGGGCGGTGGGGTGGGGCATGGTAATGTTGGGCCCCGCCCTTCCCTACTGAGCTTGTCCAAGCCTTTTCCCATCCCATAGGTCTTGATTTTTACAGGACAGTCATTCTTCACTTCTTCATAAGTAGGACGTTTGTTCTTACTTTCTGAATTCTCTCTTACTGTCAGGAGCTGAGCTAAGGCATATCAGCATCTCCTTTTCTCCAGACCCAAAGGCAAGGTTAATCAGTCAACTTCTGCTTCTATCCATCTCAGCACCTTTTGACCACTAAAGCAGACTAAGAAACAATAATGAAAACAATAGTCTCAATTACGTCTTCTCTGGTGTCCTAGGTCTTGTACTAAGCTCAATTTAACCATATGGATATTGTTAGTATTATCTTCATTTCCTAGATTAGAAAACTAAACATCTAAACTAAAGATACACAGTTGGTTATTGGCTTAGCTTAGATTCAGAATCTATTTTGTCTGACTACAAATGTCATACTCTATATACACTGGGAGAAGTTATTCTCTGAGCCTCTGTTTGTATATCTACATAGTTGAAATAAAAACCCTACATTGTGATACTGTTTTAAGAAATATATTATATTCATGTGATAAAGTAAATAAAACACAGTAAACCTCAATAAATAGCATTCTTTTTCAGTTTTTTTACTAGACTCCTTGGTAACAAGAGTGACCAGTATATGCCAATGGTTAAGAAACATTTCCTACGTTAAATAAATAATTGAGCAAATGAAAAAGAAAAAAAAGAATAAATGGATGAATGGATTGAAATCTCATGATAGTCTTCCCCCCACCCCTTGAAGTTCTTCTAGATTTCTAATCTTTTCAGTGCTCTGGACATCAGACAAGAGAAGATTTGGAAGGAAGAAGTTACAAGACATCCTCTGCTCCCTGGGTGAAGAATTATAATACTTCTGAATCTTTCAATTATTTGCCCTTTCTCATGTTTGAAAGTCATTCTGGCTCCCTGGATCCATCTAGTAATTAGGGTAAAAGCCAAAAAGTGGTGAAGAATCTTATTTCCACTGCTACAAATTTAAATCCATTGTTAGGGTAATATATAACAATATTTTTCCATGAATTAATCATCAGATATATATTGAGTCACTACTCATATACCAGGAGCTCTAGCAAATAAACAGATGAAAAAGTACAGTTTCAATTGGAAAAAAACAAAAGTTTTTTCAGCATTTTTGTCATTGTAAAAATGAAAAGAAACTAAAAATCTAAATGTACATCAACAGATGGATACATTGAATTGTGGTACATTTATGCCATTGATTAACATGCATCCACAAAGACAATGACTGAGATAGCTCTATATGCTCACGTGGATAGCACTGAAAAGCATACTGCTAAATGGTGAGGAAAAGACACACAAAACAAAATGCAAAGTACAACCCTATTAACATAAAACAAAAGGTAAATGCCAATATCATCCGTGTATAGGTACATAAAACGGATTGTGATAGGATGCACACTAAGCTGTTAAAGGGGGTTTCCCCTGGAGAGAAGTAGGAGATTTTAAGGAATTACCTGAGGCTTTCATATCATGTGCTACATATTTATGCATTTTATGATTAAACAAACAAAAGTGTTAGATTTTTAAGATTTCACATTTTATAGGAATGAAATGGTACATGAGCAGAAAATCATATGATATGTCTATAGTCTAGATAGAAAAACTTCTGTGTTCATATTCATAACCCACTCTTCTTATTAATGAAATTTGCTTGTGGAATAAAAACAATTATGATAACAAGTAAATTAATTTGGTGTATCACTTGAATATCAAAGCTGAGGCTTTAACTTGCTAATGAAAATGTCAATAATGATCAAGTTCCCATTCTTCCATTTTATATGTGTGAAAAATTAGGTCCAGGTAAGGAAGGCTACCTGACCAAATCACACAGCAAATTACCGGTGGAGCCTAGGGATATATATGGATTGGAATCCATATTCAGATTGATTACTTGGGAGCTTATTTTGATTCTAAAATCAAAGAGAACAAATAGAATTTGATGTGCAATATATTAAGAGAGCTAGTTATCTTAGTGTTTCCAGTGTTTGTTTCTTTCACAATACAAAGTAAGCAGAGGTGATATTTAACAATTAGAAAACCCTGAGGTATGATCATGCTTTGCTCTCAGTGTTAGGCAGCAGAATATCACTCCTCCCCTTTCCTTTGATCTCAGCCTTGCAATCTGAAAGCCAGAGGAATGATAAATGGCCATGAAATGCACACAAAGATCATCAAGGTATAATGATCTGAAATAAATATCAGCCTCTTTGATGTGGCTTAGGATGTAAAGAGATCATTCTTCTGACTTTCACATAATTGAAGGATTATGTCTTTTTTGGTGAATGAGCTTCCTTAACTGCCAACTGCTAATTTGGCATCCTAACAGGAGTGTATGGGAACCGTGATCCCTCACCCTGCACAAGGGAGAGAAGACTGAACTGAGAGGGATGAATGTGAAGCGAGGCCTCTAAACTAGAAATAATTGGAGCAGAGAGCAGGTGATGGAAAAAAGGTATGGAAATTACGCCACCTTCTCTCAGAGAAATGACACTGATTCATCTGAGTGAGGCTGTAGCTGGGATCTCTGACAAGTGTGTATTTGTTTTTAGAAAACACCAAGCAAAGACTATATAGCCTAGGGGATGTTTCCATTTGTAAAAAAGATAAAACCTGAAAGGACTTAGTCATCCTGATCTTGGGGAAGCATTAAACAAAATATACAGGGCCACCTGAGTTGATACCTGAAGGGCATTTGAAAAGGTCAAAAAATACGAAAGATTTATTTAAAAATTAAGGTATTGAAAAAATATATATGCAAATATTGTTTGGGAGACCTGCCATTTTTATTTACTTACTGTGCTACACTGAGCAAATTAGTTAACTTTCTAAATCCATTTTCTTCCTTATTCATAAAAAGATGATGATGAGATCAGAATTGTCCTTTTGTGATGATTAAAAGAGTTTATGAAAGTGGTGCTTTCTAGTAAAAAGTACTAAGTGGCTGTTAGGTCCTACCCTTCCTTTCTGTCTTTTAGCTGGAAATGAGATAGCATTTATAGTGTCAACATTTTACCAAGCCTTAAAGGCCAACTGGTAATTCCCACTTATTCATAAACACTTTTCTAGGCAACTGCTTCTTCAAAACACGGTAAGTTTCATCTGTGACTCATGTAATTTCTTGTATTTTAGATATGTAAAACCACAGTGATCATGATGACTTAAGACTTTTTCAGCTTTTTACATACACACCTTCAGATCCTTATCTCTAGTCCCATTACCTTCTCACTATTAATTGAACATTTTCAAATTTGGATATTTAATGGGTAATTCATATACCAACTGAAATTACATTTTTCTTCTAACCATTACCAACATTTTCTCCCATGATATTCTTTGATTTGTGCATTTATCCTTTGATTAATGAATTCAAAATAATTTTATAAGTACTCACTCTGTGCCAAGAACTGGGAAGGGCCCCAAACCAGGTATGTTTGCTACATTCATCAAGCTTACTATCTAGAGGAAAATGTAAATGAATACTGAAATGACCGTAAAGGGAAAACTGTGTTAAAATCTATGATATAAAGTTATAAGATATCAAGAGGATATTTGATTGGGAGAATTCCTCCAGTGGTAATCAGGGTTACTTCCTTGAGTAAAGGATGTATGATGTGTAATGTATATGTGTATGTGTGTGATGGTGATGATGATGATGTTACCCAGGCAGAAGGCTAAGCTTGTGCAAAAGTTCTATAACTAGTTGTAATATGGCATATTCAAGTGAAAGATGGATGAACATGGTCAGAAAGCAAACAGTTAAAGGGATTATGATAGGACATAAGGTGGGAGACGTGAAACATATCAAACTCTCTGAGAACCACTGTCCTCCTTAACCTTTGGTAACTTTCACACGGACAGTTGACCACTTCCTTTCCCTTATTCTCAGGGCCCTGTTACCAAGATCTACACAATGTGCCTATGATGAGCCTCTGAAACCTTCCTGCTTCTCTCCACCTACGTTGTTATTTCTTCAAACATTTGCCCCAAATTAGAAATAATTGGAGTAAAGAGCCGGTCATGACATATAGTCACAGCTGGTCTCCTTCCCTTCGGCCACCTCCTGCTACCCTGGAGATTTAAAAAAGGTAGATTTTCAGGTGTGTTATTAGCAGCATTGCTTATGGTAAAAACAATCCCTGATTATCAAATTGTGTCTGGTTTCGGATGTCTATGTATGGCTGAAAAAATTTTGATTTGGAGCCATAGCTTTGAAATTCTATATGGAAGAGAATCTCTTAACTGGTATTTCCCATGTAGAGACCCTGGAACCTCGCTTAATAATACTGAAGTGGTTCACAGATACTGGCTCATGTTGGAAATGAGGCTTCTAAACTAGGCTGGATCACATATCTGCAAGATGTGTGTTCTTCCATTACCTGAGCTTTCACCTGCTGGATGTAAGGGGAGCTGGCAAAAAACAATTGCTGGTTAACTATGTAAACAGGTACATGCGCTTCTGTACGGGCATACTGACCGGCTGGTATGCTGTGCTTTGTTGCCTAAATCTGAGTAGCTGAAACCACGTGTGTTCTCTGATAGTTTTGTAAATCTTAATATTCATTTGAAGCTAAGAAGAAGAGCTCCTGGTGGGTATTGTCCCTGACATTAATACGTATGCTTTCTCAAACTGTGTGTAATTTCATGCCCTCACATCCTCGCTCATTGTTTCTTCTTCATAGAAGTATCTCTCCACCCTTCTCCTCCAGATGAACTACAGCCCATCCTTCAAGGCTCATCTTAAATGGTTCTTTAACTTATTAGTTCTTCCTCATGATGCTCACAATCTTATTCAGTACTTACTGAGTTGCAGTCACCTTAAAGGACCTGTCTTTCCTCTTGGGGGCACAGTGTGTCCATGCATTTTGCATATCCAGTGCTTTGAACAATCCCTGGAACAGAAAAAAAAGACCAGCTGTTCGTTAAATCGCAGGGATGAAGCGGGATGTCTTGGGATCAGGTGTAGATTATACCGCTTCTTCTGATTGAGGCAATAGCTACTTTCTTAAGGCAATATTTTCCTAAAACTCTGTACATGCCTCACCCCTGTGATTTAGTCTCTGTCTTTAATGATTCATATTACTTTCAATTGTTGCGTGGTTGTATTATTATCATGATTATAATTAAATAAATTATTATATCTAATTTTGTCCCCCTCAGAATATCACACCCTTGAGAGAATGAGCCATATCTTACTCTTCACATGTTTTAAGACACAAAAATTGAGAAGTGAATTCTAAGGAACATGCAATGGAAAGTCTGTTAAAATACATTAAACTACCATTTTATAACTTAATGATTTAGACTATTGTTGGAAAGGAATTTGCTTACGTAAGTTGTTAAAATAGGGTCTGGTTTTGCTAACTTTAAAGAAATGCATTTTGCTTTGTTCTATAATCATTTCCATTTAAGTAGAACTTTGTAGTGCAGAAACGATTTTTATATGCATGGTGTCATCTGATCCAGATACTATTATTTTATAAACACTAGAAGGTGTGGAATAAAGGAAAGAGTACTGATTTGGAGCCATGAGATACTGTGTTCAACTCTGATTCCAGAACTTGGACAAGCCATGTCAATTACCTCATGCAGTTTGATCTGTAAAACGAAGATGCTGAAGCCTGCTGTTATTGAAATATTGCATAAAGTTCTGTCAGTGATTATGTTCTTTTGGAAAGTAAGCAAAAAGAACATATTTCAGCCTAGTTACAACTGCAATTACTTGGATGAAAAGGGAAAGTTATAATTAATTACTGCTGACTACAGGACTGTATGAGTCCTTAATACTTAACAACATAGCCCATTGTCAGTCCACCATCTTGCAACAACTGTGCTCTTTTCATAATCAGTACATTTATAATGAGTATAAAGAGTAACAACCTCTACTTATCACCTTTTGCAGATTTCTCTGTAGATACTGAAGATTTATTTTCTTGTTCAGCTTCTTCTTTTTAGGCTAAATATTTCCTTCTGGGTTTCCCCCAAAATATGGAAGGTAAGCTTTCCTGGTAGCCCTCTGGCTGAGAAGCACACAAGAGCCTTAATCAACACTGAACTAATCAATTACCAGTTTACCATTCTTATTTTAATTTATATAGCTAGTTGTTTCAGGTATAAGAGACTCCAAAGATTAAGATTTGATTAAATGCATGAAACAAATGTGTAAGATGTTCCTACAGCTCTTTAGTGTTTAAAAACAGAAAAAAAAAGTATGTTTCAGAAAATGATACAGGAGCAATGTTAATGAGTGTATTATCTATTGCTTGCATTAATTACAGCTATTCTGTTTTCCTTTTTAACTTCAATGGTAATTAATTGGAAAGGCCGTTGCAATTCTTATTGACAGAGACCTGGAAAGGCGATTTGATTTAGGCTTTACCTCTTCATTAGAATTCAAGCCAGCAGTTTACACTCCTTATCACACCTCACAGCTTTGGAAAAGTATGTCCAGTTTTTACACCATCTTCTATATGCACAGAGTATGACAAATTAGCCATTTAAAAAATTTAAAACAAGTTTCACAGAAAAGAAAGAAAATGAAAAGAAAAAAAAAATGCAAACACCTTTTGACAAGCTTCTGAACCCAGAAACACTGACAGTAAAACAACTATCAGTGATACTTCATTCATGAAAGACACTAGGTTCTCTGTGACATTTCTCAAGACCAGTTTTTAAAAAAATGTTGCACAGAATTTTATATAACGGATGGAAATTAACATGAATGACTATTCAGTAAATATAAGAGTTTAATTCAGTCCCAATTTTGCTATTGAAAGGTTTCAATAAAATACCCACTTGTATTTGTTGGACATGGATATAATTTTGGTTTGATTTTTGTTTTCGTTTCTATTGTTGTTATTGTTTCTCTCTTGGATATATATCTGTGAAGGTAAATACTGGGCAAAAGTGATGCACATTTATAATTTCTACAGATGCTGACAAGTTTTTGTCCAATAATGCTAGACCAATTTACATTTCCACTAAGAATTTATGAGACTATGTTTTACCCTCATACTGTTGCCACTGCTGGATATTAGTAATATTTCCTCCTTTAAAAAAGTTTTTGGGAAGATGTGGTGTGTAGATACACACACACACACGTACACTCACAATGAAATATTACTCAGCCATGAAAAAAAATTCCCATTTGCAACAAAATGGATGGACCTGGAGGATATTATACTTAGTGAAATAAGTCAGACAGAGAAAGACAAATACTATATGTTATCACTTATATGTGAAATCTAAAAAAAAAAAGAATGAATATAACAAAACAGAAACAGGCTTACAGGTATAGAGAACAAACTAGTGGTTACCAGGGGAGAGAGGGATGTGGGGAGGGTCAAGAAAGGGCAGGGGACTAAGAGATACAAAATACTATGTATAAAATAAATAAGGTATAAGGACATATTGTATAACACAGGGAATATAGCCAATATTTGATACTAACTTTAAAGGGAGTATAATCTATAAAAAAATTTGAATTGCTACGTTGTATACCTTAAACTAATATAATATTGTAAATCAACTATATTTAATTTAAAAAAGGTTTTCACAGTACCTATGGTCAACAATAATGTATTATAAACTGAAAAAAAATTTAGGAGGGTATATCTCATGTAAAACATTCTTTATCACACTAAAATAAATTTTTAAAAATTTGAAAGACTTCTGAAAAATAAATTTGAATAACTGCTGAAAAAACAACCAACCAGGACACTGTCGTTATAATATGCATTTCTTTAAATTACTATTGAAGTTGAACCTCTCAAATGTCTATGGTCTTTAGTATTTTCTTGTCAGTGAATAGTCTGTTTACATAATGTTTTCAATTTTTATTAGTATGTTAATCATTGTTCTTCTGTTTTTTTTTTAATTTGTCCTTTAAAATTATACTACTAAACCAATGTTATATATACTTAAAATATTCCTAGAGGGATGAATCTCCTATATACTAACATCTGCTCACCAGTTTCAATCCCTCCCTACTTCCTATACAATACCTAATCATATTTAAGCCCCTCTATGATCTGACTTTATTTTATTATTATTATATTATTATTTTATTAGTTTTTACCTTTCTCTTTAGTTAACTTCCTTACTAAGTCTTGTGATGTTTCTAAACTCACTTTAAAATTTTACCTGGCCTGAACCTAGGATAGCATTAGTTTGCAATAAATATTTGCTGAATTAATCAACTCTAACTGGCTATCCTCTACTCAAGTCCCAGCTAACATTCTCCCACAGATAATACCCATGTCCCAGAGTGTGGACACCTCTGGCATATTTCCCTATTTCTGATGTCTCTAGGAATTTTAGGACAGAGCCTGGAAGAAATCAGCTGTTCTAATATAAATTATTCTGAGTCACCTGAAAAAGAAGTGTCCCAGCATGAATGTGTTTCCCAGAGGAAGAAAAGGTAAAGGCAGTTCTCATTTATGATGGTTTCAGTGGTAGTGGTTTTTCATTCTCATACCTTTAAAGAAAAATCAATATAAAGTGTTTAGCACAGTATGTTGCAAGCTATAGTCTCACAGCAAATGTTAAGGAGCATCATATTTATTAATTGAGAATCATTATTACTATAGTTTTGATAGTTTGGATTATTTTTCCATATATTTTCACTCCTATTGCTTCTAATCTCAGATTGATGAAATCTATTTTCCTTCCCAAATGACATGGCTTTGACCAATAGGATGTTAGCAAAAGTGACTCACGCAGAGGCCTTATAGGTGTTCATATAGTTCGACTTGGCTTTTGCACATCAGTGACCCACCGTGAGAAAAGTAAGTCCCAGGCATCTGCTGGCCCTGGACTCTGGGTCCCAGAACAAGCACTCATGGAGCAGATCTGAACCCAATCCAGAGCCTAAAGCCATGCTCAACTGTATTTGCTTTCTGAAGCATATCCATCCACCCAGCTGAGATCCAGACAGGCTTAGCCAAATCACAGTTGACCCATACCTCCCTGCGTGTCAGAACAAATGCTTACTGTTGTCAGACACAGAGTTTTGGGATCATTTGTTATGTCTGTTTGTGCAGTATCTAACAGGTATACCACCAGCAGCATTGATAACAATAGTAACAGATTGCCAAGTGCTTACTATAGCTTGTCTCATTTGATATCCTCGTAATTGTAGAATGTTTTATTATCCTGAGACACAGAGAGTTTAAATAACATGCTCAAATACAAAAATAATAAGTGATAAACCCAGGCTTCCTAAATTCAGTACCCATGTTCTTAATGACCATACCAGATAGTCTCTTGAAATGTCCAAAATTTGACTTCCCAAGAAGACAGCATAAGATGTTTCAAGGGCTTTGCGAGTATGTTTGATATTCTCTGTGAGTGGGATTCTGACCTAACCTGACATAAAGAATACAGTCACTTCCAATCTCAGACACTCATAAGAATTACACAGTGGTGGTGGTGGGGAGAGGGAAATGAGGGTATTCAGGGTCCATCCTGGACATTCTGAAGTAAACACTCCAGAGGTAGAGAATACGGTATTTATTTGGAATATACTTTTCAGGCAATCTCAAAGCAGCAAGACTTCCATTTCTCTGAGGGACTCTTAGGCTAGGAATGGTGATGTTTATTAAGAGAATAAGCCTGTTTATATTCTACTTCCTAGATGCCATGTTGTTTGAATCTCTATTTTTACTTGGAGAAAATGCCATGCCCAGTATACTGAGCCAAAATGGGACTCCTTAAGAGGAACTCCACATTCCTCTTCTTGACTCTCTTAGCAGTATGATGTCATGAAAAGATCATGAAAAGATCATAAAAAGATCATGACATTAGGCATCAAAAAGACTTGTGTTCCAATTCTGTCTCTCTTTTACAAGCTATATGACTTTGAACAAGCCACTTAAATTCACTTTCCTTCTTTAAAAAAAAATACAGCATTAATAGTCCTTACTGAATAGAGTTGTTGAGAGGACTCACTGAGATAACATGTTCTAGAACACCCTGTCCAATGGCACAACTTAGTAAGTACTCAGTACACACCAGGCACTGTGTTCCCTTCTAAAGTGAATCAAGTTGTATAGAAAGTTTGTGACAGCAGGAAAAAGACAGTTTTTAAGAGTTCTGTGAACAGTGGATGCTGAGCGAGCGCCTTTCTTCAAGAGCACAAACCAGGAGGCAGAGTCTATGTAAACACAGGATTATGCCTCAGGATAACATTGCCTTCACACCTTTTGTTTGGTCCAAAAGAGAATCCAGGGTCCTGAGGGCTCAGATCCCAGGGCCTTGTCAGAATACCAAATTTACAAAACATGAAATTGTCTCCAGGTGGTGAATCTGATCTGGAATTTCCCCTTCTTTATTTTCTCACTTCACTTAAAAATATGATAATGGAACATGATCATGTCCATTCATTTACATATTGTCTATGCCTGCCTGCCTGTTGCCTATGCCTAATATAGAGGAATACCTTCTTGATCTTTGTTAGTTTTTTTTTTTTTTTTTTGGGTTTCTGTTTTTTCGTAAATTCAAAAGATAAATATATTGGGCATTAAACAAGAAAAAATATATAATTGTATACAAAACAGTTTTTTTTTTGTATACAATTATACAAAAAATCTATTTTGCCTTGCTCTCAGTCTGTTCTGGCTTGCTTTCCAGATAAGCAAAGCAAATTGCCAGCTTTATACTCATCCTGGGAAACTGAAGCTTAAAGTTAAGTGATATGCCCAAGAAACTACAGGAAACATAGGTAAGGAAGACACAGTGCTTGTGCCCTTAAAAGTTGCTGAATCTTTGGGGAAGATTGTGTTCTTTGGGAAATTAGCATAAATATCAAGGTACAGAGCTTTATCTCATTGATTTTCTAAGTTATCACCACATAGCCCTCAGTTCACAGGAGAATATTCAGTGGTATTATTCTCAACAGAGTAGACCAGCTTTTTTTTTTCTTTCTTACTCTGGTTTCAGCGTATTCAAAAGTTTTCAAAGCCTTAGGAGGTATAGCCTGAGATCACCCACAGACCTTTTGTTATGAGACAGAAGATCTCATGACACCACACACACCAAACTACCAACACCTTGGAACAGACACAGGGCCAGCAGACACACGTGGCCACTCCCCTGATCCTTCTCTTTTTATCCTTTTTCTGTTTATTTTCCTTTTTTTTTTCTTTTGAGTGGGTGAGGATGTCTCCAGATCCCTGGACACTGGACAGGACCAGGATGAGTTATCAGCTCTGGGCCTTCAGCTCAGCAGTTCCCCCCACTCCCCCACCTCACTGTGGACAGGCACTGGCCACGGCCGAGACAAGCAAGGGGACGTCAGACAGACAGAAAGGAAAACAGAGCCCCAGCCCATCGCCCACCCCCACAGAATACCCTATTACTACTTCTCAGGAAACATCTCATATGAGGTCTCCAGGGACAAACCCTTTGAAGCAGGAAATAGAGAGATCGCGAGTTGTAATCGGTAAAAAGAAATGAGTGAGACGCGAAGGCTGCTTACTGGGAAGTGAAATTTATGATGAACACAAGGCCAGAAGGAAAATAACAAATCAGAGAACTGGGTGATGAACTGACTTTAGGTAGGTTCAGAGCATGTCAGGGTCTCACAGGGTCAATAAGAGGCAGAGTTTGGAGCCTCATTCTTAACCACTATGATCAGATGTGCTCAATAGTTTCTCTGATATGTAGATACCTGGTTCTGTGGGGAGGATTCCTGCACAGAGGTTAGCTTATATTTTTGCTTCATAACCTATAATGCACTTAGCATCATTAGGCATAGTGGAGGGCATGGCAACACAGGGGGGAAGGTATGCAAGTCTCACAAGAAATACTTTGTCTTCTTCATAAAGATCATTTGGAAAGAAAAATAAAATGTTGCAGTAAAGACTGTGCACATTCTTATGTTTGGTATCTAAATGTCCTTACTTGAGCAAATAGGTAACCTTAAATAGATGATGCAAACAAAGAAGAGCTCTTTTCCTAGGAGAATCTGAACAACAGAATGGCTATACCTTATCTAGTTCAGGAAAAGAGAAAGGCTGCTGATGGCAGGAGCTTGGCTTTGGCTGTGGCCACAATGTGTTGGGAAGCATCTAACACTTAGAACATTTTTCTTTTTAAAAACAACCTTGGTCCTACTGATTTTGTTTGCCTTTTCCAAAAAATTACTCACTGCCACCACTCCTGTTCACCTGGTTTCCTTACTAGTAAAAGAAAAGGGCTCATTTGGTGATTTCTGAGATCAAAGCCTCAGTCTACCCTAGGCCCTGTTCTTGGCAAAAAGGCCTAGGGTTTTAAGAAAAAAAGACTTAAACCTCCTATGGAATTGTTTTTCTTTGAGATGCCAGGACTTCAGCTACAGCTTCAAAATATTTCTATTCTTTCATAAAATCACATTCAATAATCGTTATTATTTTTTTTTTCTTTGCATGCCTAGTGTTCTATGTCCTTCAGTTTTCTCTGCACCTAATTTGATGGCAAACTAAAGCCTGGAATACAGAGAGATTCATCCTCTAGCCATTGCATTAATTGATGTCTGAGAGTAAGGTAATGCTATCTAATGAGACTGAATCAAGTGATCTGTGTAAAATACTGATTTTCAAATACATTTTATCTAACCATTTGAGCTGCCTTGAAAATTACACAGTCTGAGCCTCTAAGATACGGTAATTCTTGATTCAGATATTTCATTTCACAGGAGAGGGAATGAGAAGGCAAGGTCTGATGTGAGTGACTTCAGTACCTATTACCTATAACAGAGCATACTTTTCAAACACACATGAAAGAAATGTAAATTATTAAATTACCTCAAGTGATTCTGAACAAGTAGATCTACTCTAACATCTTCTACTACAAATGAAGTCTTCATTATTTTTTCTTTTTCAGAAAAAGAGTCTAATAATCACATGACTATGAATATTCAGAACAAAAAAGGGATTAGAAAATTTATGGTGCTTATACAATGAAAGGAGAGAAATCAGACTTTTAATTCGCTGGGTCACGTCATATCCATTTCAGATTCCATGGTTTGGTACTTCTTCCTTAAAAGAGAGGATTCATTATGAAGTAAAAGCAGTTTTAGAAATAATTTTACTGAATTATGGAAAGAAATTCACCATAGAGTTACTGGTAGTTAAAAACTGAAATAATGTGTGCATGTGTGTGTGTGCATCTGTGCACGGTTTACACATTTACCCATTTTGCACAGATGGATGTAAAAATAAGCATAGGTGAGAGGCAGAGTCAACGTTATGAATCCTATTTCCAGAAAGTAAATCAAATTTTATGTGACTCTACTGTTTCAATGAGGACAAATGATCCCTCTTTCGAAAAATGAACATCATTATTGTCTGCCTACTACATACCAGCAATTGGATAGCGCTCTAAAGTTCACACAAAATTAATTCAATATATTGTGAAAAATACCATGATGTATTTGCCTCATCCAGACTGCTATAACCTGGGAGTCTGCTCAAGGCTAGGGCCACTGCTTTCCAATCAGCTTCCATTACATCATTTTCTAATCCGTCTTCCATTGTCCTATCAGAGTAATTATTTTTTATGATGTGAAAAGCTGAACATATCTACCCCAACACTTCTTTTGGAAAAATAAATCCAGTTATGGGATTTTCTGAAACTCAGCATACATTGCTGATAAGTCGCCAGAAAACAAACTGCAATTTCTGAGAGAAATAACTTTTCTCCTTGCTTTTCAATATTAGAAAATGGTTTTGTGTAACATATTTGATACATGGATATATGAATCAAGCCATTGATTTTTATCCTCACAAACAATATGTATATGATAGCATGAAGAGGAAAAAAGCTGATTGCTCATGGAAAAAGAGACCATAATGTCATGGAAAATGACTATGGGAGATAATAATATTTTTTCATATGTTCAGCTCCTTTCCAGAAGAGAGGATTTTATGTATATATTTTATATACATATATATGTTGTGTGTGTGTATATATATATATATGACCTTAAGTATATAAAACCTTATAACTGTAAAATATGTAACCTTAAAATATAGAACCTTAAAATTATATAACCTTAAAATACCCGTAACGTTATTTTTTAGAACTCTAAATAAAGTGAAAAGCTATATTAGATTGTCAAAATAAAGCAAACATTACTCAATATTACATCAACAGTTATAAGTTGCAAGAAATGTATGGTATCCAGATAGTGTCCAAAACTGGGAAACCAGAGCTCAAGGAAAAGAATGACATTGTTGAAAGGGTCGGGATTTCAAAACATGTCTAGATATTCTAAACCTAGCTATATCCTAGCATATTTGCTAATTATGTGCTAATGCTTACTAATAAGATCTTTTTTGTAAAATATTTATTATTTGTTTATTGATTTATTTTATTTATTATTTTTGGCTGCGTCAGGTCTTAGTTGCAGCACGTGGGCTCTTCGTTGTGGTGCGTGGGCTTCTCTCTAGTTGTAGTGTGTGGGTTTTTCTTTTCTCTAGTTGTGGTGTGCAGTCTCCAGGGCACGTGAGCTTTGTAGTTGTGGTCCACGGGTTCCAGAGCGCATGGACTCTGTAGTCTGCAGCATGCAGGCTCTCTAGTTGAGGCGTGCAAGCTCAGTAGTTGTGGCGCGAGGGCTTAGTTGCCCCGTGGCATGTGGGATCTTAGTTCCCTGACCAGGGATCAAACCCGTGTCCCCTGCATTGTAAGGCAGATTCTTTACCACTGGACCACCAGGGAAGTCCCATGAATAAGATCTTTATAACAATAACAAATTCTTATTTATTTATCTTTATAACAATAAATAAACTCTTATTTATAAATTCTTATTTAATAAATAATAATAAATTCATTCTTATTCCATTTATCAGTAAGCACATACACTGAAGTGGAAATGAGGGCCTAAAATGTAACTCTTTACACGCCTCACCAATCTTTTTTTCTCTTTTCTCCATTATGTTGTTATTTTTTATTCTCTGTTTTTGGAACACACCTGTGATCATTAATTTTATGTGTCATTTTGGCTGGGCTAAGGGTTGCCCAGATAGCTGGTAAAACATTTTTTCAGGGTTGTCTGTGAGTGTCTCTGGAAGAGGCTAACATTGAATCAGTAGACTGTATAAAGAGGATGGCCTTCACCAGTGCAGGTGGGCAATATCCATCCATTAAAGGCCTGAGTAGAACAAAAAGGCAGAGGAAGGGCAAATTCGCTCCCTCTGTTTGACCTGAGACATCCATCTTCTCCTGCCCTCAGACATCGGTGCTACCGATTCCTGGGCTTTAGGACTCAGACTGAGATTTAACCACTGGCTCCCCAAGTCTCAGGTTTTTGGACTTGTACTGAATTATACCACCAGCTTGGCTTTCCTGTTTCTCCTGCTTGCAGATAGCAGACTGTGGGACTTAGCCTCCATATCATTTGAGTTATTTCCTATAATAACTCTCTCTCCATATAGATAGATATATGTAGACCTATAGCTATATTTACACACACACACACACACACACACACACACACACACACTTATACAGAGATTTCCACCTGAAGTGTACTTTCATTCATCCTCACTTCCTGATCCAATATCTACTGATCTATTCTACCTTATATCTGCTGGGTGTTCAAATCATTGCAGAATTCCTTACCACTTTTTAAATGCATTCCATTCAAATCAACAGAGAAAAGTTTGAGTGTACTGAAATCACCAAGGAAGAGTTTTTGTGTCTGCTTTATTGATACCATGTGGAAGGAAAAGAGCTTATTTTAAGGCCTGTCAAAAAAATTAGAATGTAACAATAAGAGGATAAAGACAGAGCCCTATCCTTTCTTTGAGTTTCATCAATTTATAAACGATTTAAGAATCTGCTCATCAATCTTGACCTGTCTTCCTGGGACTCACATGATGTCAGAGAAGAGAAAAGAGTTCACAAACAGTCCATTAACTTATTCCCCTTCTCTTATTTTTATAACAAGATGCACAATGCAAATTGTCAAAAGACATTCCTGCTATTATTCAGACTATAAACTCTCACAGGCATAAATGTGCAGTCATTGGCTCATGCTAAACCACACAAAGAATTGGAGGATAAGAGAGTGGCCCTGTGAGGAAAGGATAAAAATAAGAAAGAAAAGTAAGTGGACTGCAATTATTCTGCATGGATCACGGACTATCCAGGGCCATTTAAGATTCATCTTCTAGTCTAGTAAAGGTTACAGCATAGATAAGATGGAACAGGAGTCTGTTTAATTCAGCACATCCAAAATGAAATAAGGATAATTTTTACATGAACAACTTAGCTTACACGTAAGGGATAATATTCTGAGAGCTTTCATAATTTGAAATGAATATCCAGGAAGCTATAATGGGATTTGTTGCTCGAGTGGCATAGTGTTATATAGACTCCCACCATTTTGAGTGCCATTACATTGACTATTTCACTCATCCCTTCTCTAAACATATATTAATTATCTACTATATGCTAGTGTGTGGCACACAAACAACTATTCATCATCTTAACGTTTGTTTGATCATTCAATCACTCTTTCAAACATATTAAATGAGTTCCTCTCTTTCATGTGGCAGTCTTTTTACTAGGTAATAGCATAATCAAAGATCTGTATAAAAAAACAAGTTCTACATTTGATAAATTCAGAGATTTATGGGGAAGACAGAAATAAAAATTGTTTAAATACAGGGTAATATGTGATGAAATAGGGTTATGTTTAAAGTGGCACAAAGAATTAATTGTTAGAAGGATCAAAGAAGATTTCACGTGAGCAATGGCACTTGAGTTAGATCGTGATGGATGAGTAGGCACGTGTTAAGTGGATACTAAATTCATGAGTAAATGGATTTGGATGTGAGGATATACACGGGTTCCATGAAACCCATGTTAAGATCAATGGTTTTTAATGAGAGAAAATTTTGTGACCATGGGACATTTGGCAATGCCTGGAGCCATTTTTAACTGCCATGACTTGTGGGGCGATGCTATGAGAATCTAGTGAGTAGAGGCCAGGAATGCTGTGAAACACCCTACAATGCACAAGACAGGTTCCACATCCAACATTAAAAATTATTCAGCCCGATTTGCAACAACATGGATGGACTTGAGTGTATTATGCTAAGTGAAATAAGACAGAGAAAGACATATCATATGATTTCACTCATATGTGGGATAAAGACCAAGCAAACAAACAAAAAAATAAAATAAATGAGCAAATCAAACAAAACCACACATGTAAATACAGAGAGCAGAGTAGTGGTTACCAGAGGGGAAGGGGCACAGTGTGGGCGGTGGGGGGAAGAGGTCAAAATGATTAAAAGGGATCAAATGTACAGTGAGGGATGGAAACTACATTTTTGGTGGTGGGCTTGCTGTGGGTATACAGAAGTAGAAATAAATGTTGTATACTTGAAACTTATATAATGTTACCTCAATAAAAAATACATCTAAAAATTAAAAAAATTTGGTCTAAAATGTCAGTAGTGATTTTAAAACAGCAGGTAAAGGACCAATAGGAAAAGAGTTCGTAAATGAAGTAAAAAACTCATATATGGAGCTTGGAAATCTTATTATGGATCATGGGAGGAAGTGATATTGTTTTAACAGGATAATTACATTTTCCTATTTATTTTCCAAGATAACTCTACAAATTGAAGTATGGAAGGTAATTTTGTTGGTACTGAAATTAAATGCTGTGATACCAATAACTAGAGTATTGCAGTAGTTATTGTATTAATGTTGGCAAGTAATATGAGAGTATGAAGTAAGACTATAGAGGTAGAACAATATACAGGATAGCAAATCATTAAAAAGTACACACAACAGCACTTAGTGGATAAAACAAGTTTGAGAGACCTAATACTTTGCTCAATGCAACATGTATGAAAAGATTTACATTTGAAGCAAGATATAAAGAAAAATATGCATTTAGAGCAGCATTCTAACTCAGTTTGAATTCCCCTATGTGTTATTTCCCCCTTTATTATTCTTTTAAAATATTTTATATTTTGAAAACTCTAGATCCTTGCCAATTTGTTGGACCATATCACCACAAATGGTACTAGAATTTAAGACCATTGTTCACATTACTGACTCCAAACTAGGCTTGTTAGCTTTATGTTATGAAGAAATTCTCTCACAAGCCAATGCCTAATGTTCAGAATGTAATGTATTCAAGTAGATACTTAAATCTTACAGACAAAAATATATGCATAGCCTTAGCCTGTCATATTCTAATATTTTGTGTTTTTAAAAATTTATTTTAGTGTGAAAATTCTGAAACCTCCCCTCATTCTTTCATGTGCTTAAGCAAAGTGAATGTCTGTGATTCTTCTGCAAGATGCTTTAGAGATGGACAGAGGCTCTGTTTTTTTTTTTTTTTTTTTTTGCATTAAATAGAACCAAACGCCATGCTACATTTGTACAGCAACGGACATTTATGCAAATCTGCAGAGTAGGCAGGTGCAAGAGCAAATTTCTTAATGCCATTTGCTCTGAAAATTATATAAAGCTTCTAAAGCTATGCTTTTTATAGTAGCTAAAGGAGTTTTGTTTGATATTTTTAAACAATAACACCTGTTCCAGGCAGAAAAGTAAATTCTCCTACAGCAGGAAGTGGGCTGCTTTTGGTGGAGAGAGGAGTTCCAGAGCTTGTCTCCAAAAAGTAATGAGACAATAAAATAAAATGTATTTTGAAAAGGCCGGGGTGGGTGGTGGAGGTAGAAGTAGGTGGGTGGGAGGGGAGAGATTTTGCCTTTTGCACTGACAGATGCAGGCAAATAGCAGAAATTCAGCCCAGCCAAGGAGATGGCAGAAGTCCACAGGATTCCATCTGGGGCCTGTTTCTTTGGCCTCTGAAACCTGGCAGAGCCTCTTGCCTGATAGGCCTAAATTTCCCTTTCTCTTTCTAGCTTAAAAGGAGAAGACCTTCATACCTTTCATTTCTCTTGTGCTTGATGAACTCGCCTACATTAATTTCAACCTGATACCATGGAATCAATAGTGGTTAATTAAGATCAGTGATTTGTGCATTTGAATTTCTTTCATCAAAGCTGAATTCTCTCTGACGATATATTTTGGTAACCTTCTTATTTCCAAAGAGATGCAGAATATCTGTTTTTCTTCTTTTAACATGACTTTAATACATTATTTTGTAATATATCTGTCTGCTCTTGAGGATTTTAGTAGTTCATTTATATGTTTATCATTCCTTTAAAGAGGCCTTATCATGTGTTGGCAAGAAATAGTGGAGCTAAATATGAAGAAACTCATATTTTGTCCTAGTTGTGTCATTAACTTCCTTCACTCACTCAGTCACTTAATACATTTTATTGATTTTTCTGAATATAGTGGCATTATAGCTATGATAGCCATCACCCGATTCATCTCCAAGGTTTGTCAGCTGCTGTAACTTTCTGGACAGCAGAAAGAGAACGTCCCATTCTCTTTAACACCTCCATGTACATTCCCAGGAAACTATAATGCATAATTTTTAGAAGCGAGGAAGGTTAACTGTTTTTTAGCAAAGGCAAATCAAAGAATGAAGAGGATATCAAGCAAAGAGTACGCAAGGAAAAAGGAAGTTGCTCTATACTTCCTGCAACACTGTACTAGGTGTTAGAAATTCTGAAATGAGTAACAATTAACGTCTCATCTTAGGAAGCTCAAAATGTTCCTCAGATATAAACACAGAAATATAACATGATAATAAAATGGAATATACTTATTTATTATATCAAATGATGGCACAGGCATTCTTATGGGTGGCTCTATAGTGTCAGCACTACTTACTAACTTTATGGCCTTAAGCAAGACACCCATTGTACCTGGACATTATTTTCTCTTCCATTTTCTCATCCAGAGCCACTCATCCCCTTACTCTCATCCTTGATGTATTTATTTTCCCAGATCCTTCCCAGCAAGGTACATTTGAACCAAATGTTTCCTTCAGCTAACAGCCCCAGCCCTTCTCTCTATTGGTTTTTCTCCTATATTCTTTCATTTTCCTCATCTCAATGGAGTCAAGCAGGGCATCACTCTGTCCCATGGTTCAGGAAGGAATATCCCTGGTGTCTTCTATATATTCTATCTTCTCCTTTTAAAATATTCCCTTTAACAATCCCTTCTGAAATTATAAGAACTTTAAGATGTCATCAATCTCCCACTGATATCCTAATTAATGTGCAGTTTAAGCTGACAATGGCATTGGGCTGTCCATGGAAGAATAATGCCCCAAAAGGTAGCATTTCAGTATAAATATGCAGAAAATTAAAGCACCTGAAGGGAAGATCTAATAATTTGATGTCTTAAGTCAGGTTCCTAGGATAATAGGCGCAGACTTACACATTAGGAGTGTCCTTGAGATCAACACCTCTAAGGGAATGAAGGCAGTAGGGTTGCTTAGAGGGAGGAAATAGATTGTGACTGAGTTGCAAAAAATGCTTAGACAGTCACTTGGGGGGCTCTGGTGATGGGTTGGCCCTTCAGAATTGTTTTAATGTAAGGCGGTTAGACCTTGACACTTACCAGTCAGAGGATGTAGACTGCATGGGTGGGAGGGGGCATCGTCTTGGGTGAGGACGTTCTCTTTGGCTGAGGACAATTCCTCAAGAAAGACCAGTTGAGAGTTTTCAGCTGCCTACAGTCCCAGCTGCCACTGAGGGAGAGCCTTGGTACTAAAGGGAAGATCTGAATTGCTGGCACAACACAATATCCATTATTACATTTGGCATGGAAGGATCTTAGGTTGTGTTTTGGGAAGTAACAGCAGAAAAAGGGGAGATATTAAAAAATACCTTCTCATGAAAAGTTTTGCTAGCAAAACTAATTTATTGTGACTTTTAACAAGTTACTAACACTTTCAGGGACTCATTTGATCATAAAAAACAAGAGCTGGCTACTATCTAAGAGTTTTAGGACTTTAACTTTTTTTAAATGTACCTAGTTGTTACTCTCGTGTGTCAACATGAAAATAATAGCTACAAGTCAAATATTCCATATCCACTGGTGTCCTTGAATGAGCCCTTAATTAACCTCTCCAAACAAACAGGAAGTAAGCGACTTTGATTAAATGTCTACTCTGGGCTTGTCACTGTGCTATTTTCCAACCTGTGAAGAATGTTGTGCCTATATTATGGAGTGCCTTTGTCTCCTTTGCATTATAATTATTCATGCACATTTTTCAATCTGCTGTGCTATCAATGTAAAACCATTGATTTTTTTCTTTTTTTTTTCTGGAAAGACTGACATGGGATAAGATTTTTATTCTGTTACTTTTTATGGGTCCCCTGACTGATTTATTAAGTTAATTCAACCTGTTTCCTTATATGCAAATTGGAGATTTTCCCCGTAAATTCTATAAGGTATATATATATAATGCCCTGCAGAGTGCATGAAAGATAAAAGGCACTCAGTATTTTGTTACCTTTCCCTTCTCTGGTCATATGCTTTCATCTTATAGTTCCTCCTATGCTTCTTTCTATCTGCTGGCGCTCTCCTTCCTTCCCTGGTGTGCTCCTTGAGAACAGAATATATATGCATAACACATCTTATTTTTGCAATGGCTAAATAATGTCTAACGTTTAACAGTGTTTTTCTAAGTGCAGTCGATGGGTCACCAGTATCAGAGTCACCAGGTTTTTCTTTCAATAAAATGTAGGACCATAGTCCACACAAACCTGACTTAGAATATTAGAGGTTATACCTACGCATTTTATCAAAGTTCCGAAGTTAATCTTATATGGGTGGAAATGTGGGAACCACCAACCCAGAAGATTCATGATAAATATTTGCTACATAAATATGTGTGCTATGGTATTGATGTTCTTCTTCTCTTAAGGAAATGATGGTAGTCAGTAATAAAAAGAGAGAAAGATAAACATACTTCTTTTAATGTGCTGGCCCTTTTGTATGAATTCTCTGAAGCTGAAATGATGAGTAGGCCTGCTCAAGTTAGATTGGGTTATCTATGTCCTATGATATTATAAACCAGAAAGATGCTGGATTCAATTAGAATCCCCACAGATTGATGCCTCAGACAGACAATTGGAAGAATACTTTTCTCAAAATGTGGTTATTACAAAAAATGAGAGGGCTTCCCTGGTGGCGTAGTGGTTGAGAGTCCGCCTGCCGATGCAGGGGACGCGGGTTCGTGTCCGGGTCCGGGAAGATCCCACATGCCGCGGAGCGGCTGGGCCCGTGAGCCATGGCCGCTGAGCCTGCGCGTCCGGAGCCTGTGCTCCGCAATGGGAGAGGCCGCGGCAGTGAGAGGCCCGCGTACCGGGAAAAAAAAAAAAAAAAAAAAAAGAAATAAAACTTCCTGGCGTCTTTGGCACTATCCTAAGAATGATTCACATTCTTCTTCTATAAAGAGACACAACATAAATAAGACTCAAAGGCTAGAAATTGGATAATTACAGACACTCCAACGGTAGAGACCATTGTTAACAGAGATTTCTGTCATCCCACTTAGACATTTCTCTGCCTGAAGGATCAAGTACTGCATAATGCTTCTAAAGTTTTGATCCATTTTCTCATTTTTCAATTCCATTTTTTCATTTTTTTTCTGTTTTGAATTTAGAGGAGTTCCAAGGATCATGATAGCTTTCCTTGTGTACTCCTACTGATTTCACTCTAAATTCTACTTATCTTAAATCAAGAACTTTTAAAAAAAATCTTGACATGAAATGGGTCTGGTTTTATTATAGCATCATTTGTATGTGATCTCTGGGACTATGATTCTGCTCCTTTTAGGACTGGGTTGTTGTTTTTTTCTCCCAGCGAAATATGCCTTAACCTTCATGAAAAATAATAAACTACCTATGGTATCCCATGGGATTCTTTATTAACAATATCCCATGGGATTGTTTATTAACATCGTTATCGGAGTATAATTGCTTTACAATGGTGTGTTAGTTTCTGCTTTATAACAAAGTGAATCAGCTATACATATACATATATCCCCATATCTTTTCCCTCTTGTGTCTCCCTCCCACCCTCCCTATCCCACCACTCTAGGTGGTCACAAAGCACCGAGCTAATCGCCCTGTTCTGTGCGGCTGCTTCCCACTAGCTATCTATTCTACATTTGGTAATGTACATATGTCCATGCCACTCTCTCACTTCGTCACGGCTTACCCTTCCCCCTCCCCATGTCCTCAAGTCCATTCTCTACGTCTGTGTCTTTGTTCCTGTCCTGCCCCTAGGTTCTTTAGAACCTTTTTTTTTTTTAGATTCCATATATATGTGTTAGCATATGGTATTTGTTTTTCTCTTTCTGACTTACTTCACTCTGTATGACAGACTCTAGGTCTGTCATACATACAGACAGACTCTAGTATTTGTCATACTACAAGTTACTCAATTTTGTTTCTTTTTATGACTGAGTAATATTCCACTGTATATATGTGCCGCATCTTCTTTATCCATTCATCTGTTGATGGACACTTAGGTTGCTTCCATGTCCTGGCTATTGTAAATAGAGCTACAATGAACATTGTGGTACATGACTCTTTTTGAATTATGGTTTTCTCAGGGTATATGCCCAGTAGTGGGATTGCTGGGTCATATGGTAGTTCTATTTTTAGTTTTTTAAGGAACCTACATACTGTTCTCCATAGTGGTTGTATCAATTTACATTCCCACCAACAGTGCAGGAGGGTTCCTTTTTCACCACATCCTTTCCAGCATTTATTGTTTATAGATTTTTTGATAATGGCCATTCTGACTGGTGTGAGGTGATATCTCATTGTAGTTTTGATTTGCATTTCTCTAATGATTAGTGATGTTGAACATATTTTCATGTTCCTCTTGGCCATCTGTATGTCTTCTTCAATGAAATGTCTATTTAGGTCTCCCATCCATTTTTTAATTGAATTGTTTGTTTTTCTGATATTGAGCTCCGTGAGCTGTTTGTATATTTTGGAGATTAATCCTTTGTCTGTTGTTTCATTTGCAAATATTTTTTCCCATTCTGAGGGTTGTCTTTTTATCTTGTTTAAGGTTTCCTTTGCTGTGCAAAAGCTTTGAAGTTTAATTAGGTCCCATTTGTTTAAAACTCTTAGAGGAAAACATAGGAAAATCACCCTGACATAAACCACAGCAAGGTCTTTTCTTGACCCACCTCCTAGAGTAATGGAAATAAAAATACATTTATCTTAACTCTAGAGTTGCCAAGGAAACTTTACTGTGAGATGAGGAACACCAAAGTCCAGGTCACTCCCAGCCAAGCTTGTAGTGACTAGGCCTGATTTTTTTTTTTTTTTTTGCGGTACGCGAGCCTCTCACTGTTGTGGCCTCTCCTGTTGCAGAGCACAGGGTCCGGACGCGCAGGCTCAGCGGCCATGGCTCACCCAGCCGCTCCGCGGCATGTGGGATCCTCCCAGACCAGGGCACGAACCCGCGTCCCCTGCATTGGCAGGCGGACACCCAACCACTGCGCCACCAGGGCAACCTACTAGGCCTGATTTTAACTGGTTCTCACAGACATGTAACAACAATGGGATATGGTAAATGCTAATGTATAGGTATGTAAAATTCTGTGGAAGAAAGAAAAGAGTTTAATCCTAAGTGGGGTACTTAGGAAAGCCTTCAAACAAAAGGCAATATTGAGTTTCTGAGACAATGAGAAGAATTTTTAGTAGCTGGACAATAAAGTTAAGGGCAATTTAGGCACAAGAAAGAGTAGGTGGGAAACAAGAGAAATATGTAGGTATTTGGAAGGAAGGTGTTGGGATTTCAAGATGTTCAAAATATTTTGAGTACAGAATTCAAGAAAAATGAAACTAAAGGAAGGCTAGGTCCAATTGATTTGATAGTATTGAATTGAAAACGTCAATATGTTTTTCTGTGATTAATTTGCATTTTTACAACTGGTTGATTTAGGGTTACATTATAAAAATATCAGCATGGGTCACTATTTATTATGATGCTATTTATAATTACGAACAATAGAAATCACCTAAATTAACAAAAGAGAAGAATATCAAGTAAACTTTATTACCTCCACTTCAAGGATGGTTGTGCATTCATGACAAAGAATACATATGGTGGAGGTGTGAGATGAAAGCTAATACTGCATGGAATATCAGGTCTTCCTGAAATAAGGGAAAGTTGGAAGAACTAGACCAGGGAGACTAGAAATATCAAGATTTCTAAATTGGGATATACCATCCTGATACATTATTATCACAGGAGTTCTTTTGTGTTTTATCATTTGCTGATATAACTTGTCTTGCGATAAAATTTGGGGTTTTGTACAAACTGAATAATATCTGCTCCCTCCAAAAAATATTTTAAAAGTATTTTTTCTTTTTATTCCTAGACTAGCATTAACATCAAGCCAAGTTCCTATGATTTTTTCTGGCAATATTGAAATAAAAATATGTCACAGGAACAAAGAAATACTACCTACGAGTTAAATCCCAGGGAATTAAGGTGATTTTGTTCTGAAATATCCTGCATTGTTATATTAGTACTTCCATGTCTTTGAAAATTTATATTGAATTGATGAGGTTTTTTATGAAAATGATTCAGTTCTAAGAGATAATACTAAGATCAGTGCATTAATTAAGTATAATTTACAGGGAATTAGGATGAGACCTGTTATATTCTTCTTAGCCAAGGTTCTATGTCTAAAATAAGATCTTTACTAAAATATATATATATGTATATATAGTAATTTTGGAGCTGTTCACTTCGTTCTTTAAAATCTCAGAGCCAGACTAGTTTAGATATATTACTAAAGCAAACTAATTCCCTTGAATATATTAAAATACATGAATAAATAATCTGTTTTTTCACTAATTTCTTTTCATGTAGCAATTTAAAAACCATGAGTGTTTTTCTGACAATGAATTCTATTCTTATTACTGACAATTTGTGACTTCAAAAAATTTAAAGTAGCAGATAACACTACCTATGCTCTACAACTTGGATGAAATCATATCAATAGTTGTTATGTACTTTCTGTTAGAAATTTTCACATTTTAAAATGAATATCCTGATTTTTTTCTCACCTAACATGAAGACATAATCTTCCACTGAAGTACTACTATTCTTTTTCATAAAACCACTTTTGATGCCTACATGATATTCCAAAGTTTGGATGTATCATGCTTTATATTATGATTTTTAAATAGTTTTGATTTGTAGGCAATTTTCAGTATTAAGCTAATGGTAGTGAACATATTTGAGAATACAGAACTTTTTGTTTTCTTTTTGTGCTTTAATTTCTTTTTCTTAACATTTATTTTTTTAAGTTGGCTGAAACCAAGGAAATCTATTTTTGTCTCTTAGAGATAATCAGTATGAAAAAAAATGTAAAGAAATGGCATTTGTCACTGAAGGTGAATCTTTTGGCTGAAGTCTTTCAATTTTAAAATAAGGTTTATTAATCCATTTGCTCATTTGAGACACTTCAATAGAACTGAGTATACAAGTTTACTTGGGGACTTCCCTGGTGGTCCAGTGGTAAAGAATCCACCTTACAATGCAGGGGACGCGGAGAGGCTGCATGCAGCAAACTACAGAGCTCAGGCACCCTGCAGCCTGCGTGCTGCAATGAAAGATCCTGCATGCCTCAACTAAGACCCGAGGCAGCCAAAAATAAATAAATCTTAGAAAAAAAAAAGTTTACTTTATGAGTAAAATTACAGAGATTTCATGTTGAATGCAGCTCAGATCATTTGCTTTGATGTTCCATATGATGAAAAAAAGTGATTCTGAAAAGAATATGAATGAAAATACATTTTTTCAAATGAAAATGCATATTTTAATCTCTAGGAGACTCACTTAGGTTAGTCAAGTTTCTAGCAGGAGGAGGAGGAGGATGGAGCATTCACATTCGAGCTGGGTAATTTGCAGGAAGTCCAGTAAAGTCACTATTTACCAAGATGTGGTCAGAGTATAGGAAGTTAATCAAGGGATAGTGAAATGCCCTAGATTTAATAGCAGCCTAAAGATGTGAAAAATATCAGGGCTGAGGAAACAAGAGAAAATAGTGATTACTGGAACAGGGAGAAGAGAGCTGGGTGGATAGGGGGACCTGGTAGCCTGGTTGAATCTCCTCCCATCCTCTGACCTCACTGCTGTGTCTCCCATTGGCCAAACATATATGGCAGGCAGAGAGGAAAGCAGATACCCGTATAGACCAGTTTCCTGGGACAGTACAGAGTAGAGAAGAGTCGAGAGGGCATCTAGGTTGGCAAATGAAAACACCCTCATCCTTAAAAGGCTTCTATGACAAATCCTTTGGAAGGGTGATTATTATTTTGTTAACAAATAATCACCCTGTGTATTCTTTGTTTTGTAAATATGGTAATACTGCTATTATAAAGCAGAATGGAAAAAGAGTTTATTTGAAATATGTCTGTCAGCTCTGTGGGTAATTTAGCTGCTAACAATTACAAGCTTTTACAAGTTATTTGTTCACATATTTATTTAGCATTTGCTATGTACCAGACACAATGCTTTGTGCCAGGCATGTACTCTATAATTTGATTCCCTATAAGTATTAGAAGGTTGAAGTTTCTTGCCCACACACACACACAAGCTAAATAGAGGCAGAGCCAACATTTTAGCCTAAGTGGCCTCTAGGGCTAGCACAATTGACTGTGCTCTATGTACAGTCAATACCATCCTTCCATCAGGGAAGATACCGTCACTATGTTTTATCATTGCCTTTTCCTCTTTCATTTATCACCCCCCAAAAAGCAATGATCATATTTTATTTTATTTTAATTTTTTGCAGTACGGGCCTCTCACTGTTGTGGCCTCTCCTGTTGCGGAGCACAGGCTCCGGACGCGCAGGCCCAGCGGCCATGGCTCACGGGCCCAGCCGCTCCGCGGCATGAGGGATCTTCCCGGACCGGGGCATGAACCCGTGTCCCCTGCATCGGCAGGCGGACCCTCAACCACTGCGCCACCAGGGAAGCCCATATTTTATTTTATTTTGTATTTGTTTCTGTTGTTGTTGTTAATAGTCTCTCTCTCTCCATTTCAATCAACCTTTCCTTCTGAGCATTTCTTTCAGGTTTTTTCCCTTGGAACGCAGATTCTAAGATGCAATAACAGTGCAGGTTTTTCAGAGGGGGAGTATTCTTAGATTGATGTCTGAGAAAGGAAGGTGTCAGTCTGATGGAGAGCTGGGTGTATATTCAAATTTGGGGGCTGAGTCTTTATCTTTGTGGTGATCTATAGCCACATGAAGGGTGTCAAAGAAAAGAGGCATCCAGTTGGAAGAATCAACATTGTGAAAATGACTCTACTACCCAAAGCAATCTATAGATTCAATGCAATCCCTATCAAACTACCACTGGCATTTTTCACAGAACTAGAACAAAAAAATTCACAATTTGTATGGAAACACAAAAGACCCTGAATAGCCAAAGCAATCTTGAGAACGAAAAACAGAGCTGGAGGAATCAGGCTGCCTGACTTCAGACTATACTACAAAACTACAGTAATCAAGACAGTATGGTACTGGCACAAAAACAGAAAGATAGATCAATAGAACAGGATAGAAAGCCCAGAGATAAACCCACGCACATATGGACAACTTATCTTTGATAAAGGTGGCAGGAATGTACAGTGGAGAAAGGACAGCCTCTTCAATAAGTGGTGCTGGGAAAACTGGACAGCTACATGTAAAAGTATGAGATTAGATCACTCCCTAACACCATACACAAAAATAAGCTCAAAATGGATTAAAGACCTAAATGTAAGGCCAGAAACTATCAAACTCTTAGAGGAAAACATAGGCAGAACACTCTATGACATAAATCACAGCAAGATCCTTTTTGACCCACCTCCTAGAGAAATGGAAATAAAAACAAAAATAAACAAATGGGACCTAATGAAACTTCAAAGCTTTTGCACAGCAAAGAAAACCATGAACAAGACCAGAAGACAACCCTCAGAATGGGAGAAAATATTTGCAAATGAAGCAACTGACAAAGGATTAATCTCCAAAATTTACAAGCAGCTCATGCAGCTCAATATCAAAAAAACAAACAACCCAATCCAAAAATGGGCAGAAGACCTAAATAGACATTTCTCCAAAGAAGATATACAGACTGCCAACAAACACATGAAAGAATGCTCAACATCATTAATCATTAGAGAAATGCAAATCAAAACTACAATGAGATATCATCTCACACCAGTCAGAATGGCCATCATCAAAAAATCTAGAAACAATAAATGCTGGAGAGGGTGTGGAGAAAAGGGAACACTCTTGCACTGCTGGTGGGAATGTGAATTGGTTCAGCCACTATGGAGAACAGTATGGAGGTTCTTTAAAAAACTACAAATAGAACTATCATCTGAGCCAGCAATCCCACTACTGGGCATATACCCTGAGAAAACCAAAATTCAAAAAGAGTCATGTACCAAAATGTTCATTGCAGCTCTATTTACAATAGCCTGGAGATGGAAACAACCTAAGTGCCCATCATCGGATGAATGGGTAAAGAAGATGTGGCACATATAAACAATGGAATATTACTCAGCCATAAAAAGAAACGAAATTGAGCTATTTGTAATGAGGTGGATAGACCTAGAGTCTGTCATACAGAGTGAAGTAAGTCAGAAAGAAAAAGACACATACCATATGCTAACACATATATATGGAATTTAAGAAAAAAAATGTCATGAAGAACCTAGGGGTAAGACAGGAATAAAGACACAGACCTACTGGAGAACGGACTTGAGGATATGGGGAGGGGGAAGGGTGAGCTGTGACAGGGCGAGAGAGAGGCATGGACATATATACACTAAGAAACGTAAGGTAGATAGCTAGTGGGAAGCAGACACATGGCACAGGGATATCGGCTCGGTGCTTTGTGACCGCGTGGAGGGGATAGGGAGGGTGGGAGGGAGGGAGATGCAAGAGGGAAGAGATATGGGAACATATGTATATGTATAACTGATACACTTTGTTATAAAGCAGAAACTAACACACCATTGTAAAGAAATTATACCCCAATAAAGATGTTAAAAAAAAAAAAAAGATAAATGGGCTAAGATTATCAGTCAGTTTGTGAAAAAAACCCAAAGGGCCAAAAACATGTAAAAACATGCTCGGTTGTAATTAAGAAGTAGCAAATTAAAACTACCAGAGAACACATTTGGCCCATCCAAAGAAAAAAAAAAAGAAAAGAGGCAGAAACAACTCTGGATGCTGTTGTTTTCTTCAGCTGAGACAGTCCTCAAGGAGGATTGACAACTGAGGGCCGAGGGTTATCTTGGCATCACTCCCATCAGGAGGATGAAAAAGCCTTTCATTCCTAAAGTGGGACTGTGTAGTGCATCACAGCATCCACCATAGTAATTATGAATCTCTTCTTTAATTTATAAGCAAAATAGTATAAAGTATGAACACATATGCATATACACTTTTATTCTATTATATGCTTAAATGTATTGTTATAAATAACAAATGAGATTACAGCATAGTCAGTTACTGCATTAACACCTTACAAATTATTTAATATACATACTTACATACACAAAACATGCATGTGCATTCCTATCTAAATCTGTATTATTCCTAGATAGAAAAGGTTCATTGAAAAGTTTATGAATTGCTCAAGTGCAAAAATCAATGTGTTTATACCTTAAATTTGGTTTAGATCCTTGAAGTAGGGCAATTGATTGCTATCTATTATAGGCACAATTTCTGAATTCCTGCATCCAGATGACTAATGATATTGTAGATTCTACCTACATATCAGTATTAAAGAAAAATAAATAAAGCCTCTGTGAGTGGCCCTGATTTTCTGCCCATAGTTGGACACATTGTTCAAGTCTGCTTACTTTTTCCATTTTCCCATCTGCAATTCTTGACACAGATTTGTGACTATCCCTCTTTGGAAGAGAATGAGTATAGATGTATGAAAAAAATCTAAAGAAAATGCACCATTAAAGTGTTCAGATAAAAGTTAAATGAAGCTTCTTGTGATTCACTTGGAGTTTGCTTTAAGATTTTTCAATTTCTGGACAAGCCTGCACCTGTCCACAGATTCTGCTTTTCCTCCTTTAATAATTCAGCTGCTGACAGTTGGAGCTTTGCTTCTGCTTCATTAACCTGCTCCTGGGAAGTAGTATTTTCTCAAAATTTTGGTGACATTTTCATTTCTCATCTTTAAAGGATCCCTCTCCACCTCTTCCCCAGTCACACATTTCTACCATCTCAGTCAGATGAACTCTCTAATTGTTTATTCAACCTGACAGTGTTCAAAATCAGGTGCTTATTTTTGTCCTTTGATTTACACTGATCATTTACATCTTTGCCCATTAGATAGATAGTCTCTTTCTTCTTCCTTTTGTCTCCAAATCACAGCACGCTGAATTTGCATCCAGACAGATATTTTGGGTTTGTCTAAGGATGTAAGGAGTTTTCATTATTAATGAAAAGTTAATCAAATGAAAGTAGAATTACTATAATATGTAGACTCCTTAAAAACATTTGCAATGAAAAAAGATCATGGCATATTTTAAGTGTAGGTGTATTGTTTTTCAAGTTCAGAGGACAGTCTGTTTACATACTTATGTTCTTTTCCGCTGTTTCTCCTGGTTTAATTCTGGGCCTCTGCTTGGATGCCAATGTATTCAAGAAGGTAATATTCTTTTTCTTCCAAACATACTGATGTTACCCACATTGGGTCATATTTACAAAATCCAATATTATAACACACACTGATGTATTTTTTCTCGAGTCAGAAAATTTGAAACTAGCAAGTTCCAGAAAAGAAGGGATAAGTTTAGAGCAAAAAATGATTTAGAAGAAGGCTCTGACTCCTACTGATTATGTGACATTGAGTTGGTAGCTTAATCTTTCTAAGCCTCATTTTTTCTCATTTCTAAAATGGTGCAATTATCACTGCCTATCTCGTAGCACTGTTGGGAGCACCAAATGAATTAGTAAAAGCAAAATTCTCAACATAAAACATGGCAACTTATTGAAAATGCTTCTATTATTATTGATATGAAGAGTTTTGACGCAGAAGACACATGGGTCTCCAGTGGTAGAGTTTTCATATCTGAATTGAGAAAGAAAACTATATATTATTGGCCAAATTGTGTTTCCCCCCTAAATTCACGTGTTGAAGTCCTAAATCCCCATTACCTCAGAACGTAACCACATTTGGAGATAAAAATCTTTACAGAGGTGATTAAGTTAAAATGAGGTCATTAGGATGGGCCTATTCCAATATGACGGGTTTTCTTACTAGAAGAGTTAATTAGGATGCAGACACACACAAATCAAGGCACAATCATGTGAGGACACAGGGAGAAGGCAGCCGTCTGCAAGCCAAAGAGAGAGGCCTCGGGTGAAACCACACCTGCCAACTCCTTAATCTTGAACTTTTAACCTCCAGAACTATGACTAAATAAAATTCTATTGTTTAAGCCACCCAGTCTGTGGTATTTTTTTATGGAAGTCCTAGCAAATCAATATACTTTCCTTTAAATATAAAGAGCATAACATAACGCCCATACATAGGAGACATTTAGTAAATATTTATTCCATTTCCCCCACTTATGACTTCTATGACATTCTTAATTTTATAATTTGCATACACATCTTTTTCTCTTAAGAACATATATTCTTGATGGCAAAAATAATATAATCCCTACTTAGCACCCTTCTTTTCATAGCTAAGATCAGTGACTTGCAGCTAGTACATTGATGACTATTGGTTAAGTAAATAAATGGACATATGAATGAAAATGCAGATGAATTATCTACAGAAGACTGAAAATTCTGTTTGGACAATATATGGTTAAATTTAATGGCAACTTTATCTCCAACATCCTGTAATAGCCAGATGGTTGTAGCCATTTTAACAGAATATTAATTGGCAACCTAGAAGCAACACATTACAGGAATATTTTCCCATGTAACTCTCCTTATTTAGGTGGTATGGAAATGTTCATCTCTAACTGGACTTAAAACCCCGTGAATATGGCCTATTTAATATTTTACTTATGTCCTTTTCTTTGTTATCTGGAGTGAGATTATTAATGCAGAATAAACAGGTTAGCTAAATATTCTTGCCAGCCACAAAATAAATATAAACATGCATAGGTCAATAATGCCTTACTTGGAAACTTCCATCAACATTTTTCAGGGAAAGTGTAGGGAATTTGTGCAATCTGCCCAAGACAACTTGAGGCAAGCAGAGACTACTTGTATAGCTGATACCACGCCTTTACACATAGCACCAACAGGAGGTTAGGAATGCCACCACACAGACTGCCATCTAGAATACTGTAGCACATCACAATCTTTTTCAGATTGATTCAGTAGGCCCATGTGAACACTGAAACAGAATATTTGACTTCATAAGCTCATATTTGGTCGTGCCCATTTACAGTTAAGGCATCTGTCAATAGGTTTATTTTCAATCTGGCTACATAAGAAACTATATAACATAGGCACTAAAACAGCATTTCCTAACGTGTGTTTTGTAGAATACTAATTCCTTCACATGTTAATTAGTAAAAATAAAAAAGAGGTAGTAGCATATTCCCTAGTCAATTCAATTTGGGAGACCATGACTCAGAGTTAAACTGAATTTCACAGATTTGCAGAAATTTTAATATAGGAATCTATGTTAAGATTACCCAGACATATGATTTCAAAATATATTTGACTGTGACACCTTAAACCTAGAGAGTGTCTTATTGGCTTATCGTACTGTACAACACACCAATGAAACTGCTCAACATAACAGTAAACGTTGCCAACTCAGAAATCAGAAATGTAACATTGTCTTGCAGAGTGAGGACTATATCCCAGAGGCTGGTTGAAACGTAGGAAGAAGAAACCTTGAAAATTCCTATTAATAAGTCCAAGGAACGAGCATTTAGGAGATCTCCCTTTGGCTTTGGCATAAGACTGGTTTTTGTTTGTTTGTTTGTTTGCTTTAGACTCTACCTACAATTCCTTCTTCTTGAAGGACATTTGAGACCAAATGCATGTGTTTTGGTTAATCATCCAAAATCAGAATTAACACACAATCCTAGGCCAACTAACAGAGGGAGATAAAGGGCTGTGGAGTAGTATTTCCCTCAGTGAAATAAGACCTTAACAAAACCAGGTGTCCCTCAGTGGTTGACCTATTTTATCACTCAGTGTGACACAACAGTGATAAATACTGGAGGTGTTTATTCTAAACTTGTCCTTAAATAGATTCATCTTCCCAATTGCCTAGCATTACATTGAAATGTAATTTTAGAATATTTTCATCACCCCAAAAAAGATAGTATAGTTTTTAGCTGTCACTCCCTAATCTCCCTTCCCCGCCCAGGTCTAGGCAACACTTAAACTACTTTATGTATAGGTTTGCCTATTCTGAGCATGTCATATAAATAAAATCATGTATATGGGGTCTTGTGTGATTGTTTTTCACTTAGCATAATGTTTTCAAGGTTCATCCATTTTGTAAAATACATAAGTACTTCACTCCAGTTTATGGTTGAATAATATTCCATTGTATAGATATGTCATATACTATTTATCCATTCATCAGTTGGTGTACATTTTGGTTGTATCCACCTTTGCTATTATGAATCATGCTGCCATGAATGTCTGTGTACAAGTTTTGTGTGCATATTCATTTTTGTTTCTGTTTGGTATACATCTGGAAGTAGAATTTCTGGGTCAAATAACTCTGTGCTTCACTTTCTGAGGAACTACCAGACTGTTTTCCAAAGCAATTGTACCATTACATACCCACCGGGTGTGTTGGAGGGTTCTGGATTCTGTACATCCTCACCTCCACTTATTTTCTGTGTTTTGTTTTATTTTTTGATAATACTCATCCTAAGAAATATGAAATGGTCTCATGGTGATTTTTATCTTCATTTCCATAATGATTAGTGATATTCAGCATATTTTCATGTGCTTATTGGTTATTCATATATCTACTTTGGAGAAATGTCTGTTGGAGTCCTTTGCCCATTTTTAAATTTATTTATTTATTTTTGGCTGTGTTGGGTCTTCGTTTCTGTGCGAGGGCTTTCTCCAGTTGCGGCAAGCGGGGGCCACTCTTCATCGCGGTGCGCGGGCCTCTCACTGTCGTGGCCCCCCAGTTGTGGAGCACAGGCTCCAGATGCGCACACTCAGTAGCTGTGGCTCACAGGCCTAGTTGCTCCGCGGCATGTGGGATCCTCCCAGACCAGGGCTCGAACCCGTGTCCCCTGCATTGGCAGGCAGATTCTCAACAACTGCGCCACCAGGGAAGCCCCTTTTGCCCATTTTTAAATTGAATTTGTTTTCTTGCTGTTGAGTTCTAGTTGTTGTTGTTGTTTTTTTTTTTTGGTTTTTAATATTCTAGTTTTTTTTTTTTTTTTTTTAATATTCTGGAATAGCAATCCCTTTTCCAGAAAAGGAGGGTCCTGTGGGGAAGGTGGTCGACAAGGAGACTATGTCTATCAGTCTATAACACTTCCAGTCTCTTATCTCAGCTTTCATTTGTTTATTTATTTTATTTATTTTTGGCTGCATTGGGTCTTTGTTGCTGTGTGTGGGCTTTCTCTAGTTGCAACAACCGGGGCTACTCTTCGTTGCAGTGCACGGGTTTCTCATTGCGGTGGCTTCTCTTGTTGCGGAGCACGGGCTCTAGGCATGCGGGCTTCAGTAGTTGTGGCACGTGGGCTCAGTAGTTGTGGCTCACAGGCTCTAGAGCGCAGGCTCAGCAGTTGTGGCGCATGGGCTTAGTTGCTCTGCGGCATGTGAGATCTTCCCGGACCAGGGCTCTTACCTGTGTCCCCTGTACTGGCAGCCAGATTCTTAACCACTGTGCCACCAGGAAAGCCCTCGCCTCAGCTTTCATTCTGAGGTTCTGAATTTCTGTTTACATTAGAAGCACCTGGGGGAGTAGTTAAATTCCATGACATTGCCCCTATAGCTTTTGATGCTAAGTCTCACATTTTTAATAAACACCATGCATAATTCTGATATAGTTCGTCTAGTTCCCAAATTTGACACATTTCCTTACATCTAAGGAACTCCTCAAGGGAACAAGAAAAGAAAGTAGAGAATCCAAATCAGTCAACATTTCTCCTAGTTAGCAAATCTGAAAAGGCAAAGCTGATGTATTTAACTACAGGTTTCAATATCTAATTATTTTCTTCTTCCATCTATCTGTAGCTAACATACCTGTATTAAATTCATCAATCTTTTATATTATTTACTTATATGTTTGTATTGGGCCTCATTCCAGAAAGGATTTTAAAGCTTCTTACAAACTGTATCATATATAAGCTGAAATAAAATTTATAATAAAGGATTGGAAAAATACAGACTAAAAAGCAAGGCTGCTAAACTTGAAAAGGAAATGTTCATCATTAAGTAGAAACTCTAGTACTTCTTTATTTCATAAAAATAGAAATCATATATACCCTTTACAGTCATTTCATAGCATAATTGATATGACCTAAATGTTGTAAAAACTTTTAAAATTAAAAAAAAAACACTTTTGATAGAGAACTAACATATCAGTGCAGAGAGTTGGAAAATGATGTTACATTAAAAAAACTGAAGACAATCAACTTTAATATTTAGGTGTACTTCCTTCAACATGGAGATATATATGTAGATGCTTATCTATAAGGATAGATTGGCTACATCATAATTAGGATTATGCTGCAATAAGTTTTTTTTTTTTTTTTTTAACTCTGCTCTGTTAAATGTCCAAAATAGGAAAATTTATAAACAAAGAAAAGTTAGTGGTTGCTTAGGACTGGGGGATGGGGAGGTGGGGTGAGAGGGGATGGGAAATGACTGCTAATGGGCAAAAAGTATCTTCTTAGGGTGATAAATATATTCTAAAATTATTGTGATTATTGAACAATACTGTAAATTTATTAAAAATGACTGAATTGTACACTTTGAGTTAACTTTATGATGTATGAATTATATACCAATAAAGCTGTTAAAATATTTCAGTTAACTACATACCAAGATTTCACAAAATAAATTCCATATTTTCTTTGCAATTTCATTCCATCACCTTATGTTAAAATGAATATAAACTTAAGTTAGTTTGTTATATAAATAGTGAGCTTATAAGGGTGATCACTTTGCTCTAGTTTGAAAAGTTTACAAAATATTTTAATAAAATAATATATGTCTTTCCAGAAAAAAAGGTTTTTAATGGATTCCTTAGAACTTTCTATATATATAAGATCACATTATCTTTTTTTTTTTTTTTTTGCGGTACTTGGGCCTCTCACTGTTGTGGCCTCTCCCGCTGCGGAGCACAGGCTCCAGACGCGCAGGCCCAGCGGCCATGACTCACGGGCCCAGCTGCTCCGCAGCATGTGGGATCCTCCCAGATCGTAGCATGAACCCATGTCCCCTGCATCGGCAGGGGGACTCTCAACCACTGCGCCACCAGGGAAGCCCAATCACATTATCTTTGAATTGGGAGAACATTACTTTTTTCTTTCTAATATCTCATTTTCTTTCCTAATTGATGTTACTATAACTTCCAGTATAACGTTAAATAGAAGCAGTGAAAGCTGATATCCTTGTCTTGTCCTTGATCTCAGTATGACGTTTGTTGTGGGTCTTTCACATATGCTCTTACCAGGTTAAGTTCTAGACACGGAGTACTGATTGTTCAGTGTTTTTATCAACAATGTGTGTTGGATTTTGACAAATGTTTTTTTCTGTATCTATAGATACAATCTTGTAGGGTTTTTTGTGGTTTTTAAAAATTAATATGTCCTATTACATAAGTTGATTTCTGATGTTCAACCAACATTGCATTACTGGAGTAAATTCAACTTGGTCATGTTGTATAGAGCTTTTTATATGTTCCTGGATTTGTATTGCTAGTATTTTGTAGGGTTTCTTTTGGTGGTTTTGGGGGATAGTTTTAAAATTACTAATTCAATCTCTTTACTTGTTGTAGGTCTATTCAGATTATCTATTCCTTCTTGAGCCAGTTTTGGTAGTTTGAGTCTTTCTGGGAATTTGCTCATTTCATCTAAGTGGTCTATTTTATTGGTGTACTATTGTTCATAGTATTCTTTTATAATCCTTTTATTACTGTAAGGTAGGTAGTAATGTCCAGTCTTTTTATTCTGATTTTAATAATTTGAGCCTTGTATCTTTTTTTCTGGATCAATCTATCTAAAAATTTGTCAATTTTGTTGATCTTTTCAAAGAAAGAAACAACTTTTGGTTTCGTTGACTTTTCTCTATTGCTTTTTGGACTTCTGTTTCATTAATTGCTATTCTAATCTTCTTTATTTCCTTCCTTTTGCTGGCCTTGGGTTTACTTTGTTATATTTTTCCAGTTCCCTAGTGTGGAAGGTTAGATTATTGATTTTTAGATCTTTACTCTTATTATTTTAAAGAGATATTTACAGCTATAAAGTTCCCTCCAAGAACTGCTTTAGCTGCGTTACATAGTGTTGTGTTTACATTTTCATTCATCTCAAAAATATTTTCCATCTTCTCCTGTGATTTCTTCTTTGACACATTCGTTTTTTAAGAGTATGTTGTTTCATTTCTGTAGATTTCTGAGTTTCTCAAATTTCTTTTGGTTATTGATTTCTAATTTCACTCCATAGTGGTTATAGAGCATATTTTGTCATCTTCCTTATGGATTGACCCTTTTATTATTACTGTTATTACTTACATAGCTGTATGTAATTCTACCATTTTATTTTAATCTATATGTCTGTGTTTTTTGTTTATCTGTTCCTTGTTTACTGCTTTTTTTGGTTAAATGATTTTTTTTACAATGTAATATTTTAATTCTTTTAGTTTTTAAACTATATTTTTGAGTTATTTTGTCAATGGCTGTTCTAGAGTTTACCATATATTTACTTATGAGAATTTACTTTAGAGTTACACTAAATTAATTCCAGTGAAATACAGAAATATTATTCCAGTATAACTCTGTCTGATAAACTAAGCTGGCCCACAAGTTACCTTATATCTCAATGAAGTTATCTGTCTGTCTTAATTGCTTTTCACCACAATCTCCATTATTTTGAAGAGTACCACTAGGCTTTAATTTCCCCACATTCTATTGCAAACAAAGTCAGTTCCTTTGGGAAGAACTTCACTGCATAATATTTTATAACCTGTCTCTCCTCCGGACAGAATCTCAGAGCCATGGCTCTGAAGCAGAAGACAGACATAGCAGCCACTTGTCTCCACATAGCATCCGTGATTCAGGAGCTGGGTACTTGATGATGGAAGACAGTAGCCTCTGGTCTTCTCAGCTTATCTCTCCCAGCATGGGACCTCTATCTTACTAATGGTTGGACAGAGGCTAATCAGGATCCCAGTATTCTCAGTGGGCCAAGGTAAAACTTCCATCCCATGGGTGGAGGCTGAGTGGAAAAATGACACCTCCCTTCTTTGGTTGTACTCACCAGGAACTTAGACTCTTTAACAGGTGCTTGAGAGATAGGATGAGATATGCTGATGATCCACCACTTCTCAGAAGACACTGCAGACTTATACAGGGAGATGGGGGTAGTGGGAACCACATGCTCTTTGTTGCATTCACCTGTAGTAGAATTTCTGTCACAAGACTGAGAAAGAGTGGGAGCGGAATGGGTTTAAATGCCCTCAAACTCTTGCTTTTCTAACTGTGTGTTAGCAGATTTTCTTGAATAAATGTCTCTTTATTTGCTGTATGCCATTAGTCCATTTCCAGAGACTTTAAATGGTTGCTATGTCATAATTTTTATGAGTTTCACTAGGGAGCAGGTCTACAGAATACCTCATGTTGAAATCTTGGATATATAACTGCTCTCTTTAGTTTGTTTCTATACTTATCATTTATCTGCTGAGATGTTGACATTTACTATTCACTACATCTTATCAGTGTATTTTAGTCTTTGATCATAATTTTAAATTTCTTTTCCTCAAATTCAAACATTTGAATCATCTCAAGGTCTGTTTCTATTGATTTGTTTTATTTTTATGACTCAGATTTTCCTGATCATCCTTGGTTTACATTTTACTGATTTATGATTTGTTGGACACTGGGAATAATAAGTTGTGTGGAATCTGGACTATATCATCTTCCCTTAAACAATACTGAGTTGTATTCTGTTAGTAGTTATTTAACTGGTAATTCCTTTTCAGCCTTTCAAGCTTGGTTCTATTCTTTGTCAGTGGTAATCTATTAATATTTTGACCTCAATTCTGCAGCGTGGCTTTAATTCTAATGTGTGATTCTTACTCCTAAGACTTGATTTTTCATGGGTTTCAGTAGAATGCTTATTCCATGGGCTTCAACGAAATCGCCACACTCTGCCTGAGCCTTGTCATCTTGATCTGTCACATTTCCACAGTCAGAAGGCCAGTAAAAATGTTGAACTGATCTTATCTGCTTCCTCTCAAATTTCACAGTCATGTCCTACTTGTTGTTCAATATCTGAAACAACAGATGGTTGTTGATGATTTTGTGCATGAGGTTTCCATTCACTGAGATAAGAGCTACAGGACATAAAACTGGTTTTGGGAAAGGATCTTGAGTTCAAATTTAGGGGATGTAGAATTTGCGGAATCTTTAGCATATACAAAAATATATGCTAAGTTAGTTATAGGAATGCTATAGTAAGGCATTATAGATGACTGTGAGGACATCTGTGATCAAAGCTCAAACAGGTACCTATGGTTTCAACCAGGGATTTGAGATAAGACCTCAGAATGATTTCTAATCCTCACTGGAGATTGGGCCAAATGTATAGTTGCCAACATTATCCTGGCTAGGTTTGTATAAGAAACTGGGCAGACATAATTTTGAGGAGTCAAGGGACATTGACATTGGATGAGGTGAGGCACTACACAGGACAGAGACTGATACTTCCAATGAGTTTCTATTTCACTGGACAAGATAAAAAAACATTTGATGGGTAGTTTTGTGTTGTGGCTGAGTACAAAACGTTGATACCACTGCATTTAGGGTCTCTTGTGAAAGTCAATATGCATCAGCAATGCACTTCAAGTTAAATAGTCACGTACTATTTGTTGGAGAAACAAAATAACTATAGCTTCTCATAGTTTTTTATCTCCTGAGGGCAGATGTTCCTGATAAACAGGCATTAGTGTTTCTTCCATTAGGAACTTTAAAAAATACAAATTAATGTCTTAGTATTGTAGCTTCTGTAGTGGTCTCTTGTGTTTTAGAATAGCACGAATCAATTCACCAAGGCTAGAGTCCTCTCACATTGTAAACCAGTGAAGTTAAGTTTGTGAATCTGAAAAGCTGAAAAAACACCCCTGGGACTGAGGAAAATGTGAGAATAAGACTGAGAAGCCATGATTCCCTATCCATCTTCCTACACACTTACATAGCCTCTGTCATCTGGGAAAGAAAAACAGTTCTCACCATGCAAGTGAAAAGCTGTGAATGTGACCTAGATAATTCTTGAAGAATTTAAGTTGAAATACCTCCTTTAATGTCTACGGAAAGAAAAAAACTAAACCTTCATTCCTTAGAATGAAATTATGGTAAAAACAAATGTATAGAGAGAGATGGACTGAGATGAAAAAAGTTTTTCTCCCAGGTAAACTGTCTGAATATGTCTGGCCATGCTTTAGAATAGTCTCATCATATTTAAATCATTGGAAATACTGTGTGTGTGTGTGTGTTGGTTGAGATAATAACCAAACATTATTCTCAGCCATAAGAATAAATAACTTCTCCACAGGAATAAGAAATACTTGGCATTCAAGAAATACCTAATTTGAAATGAGTATGCTATAAATAATTTTCTCACTGAAAATATATTTTACCCCTTAGTATAGTTCTCCTTTGATACTTATCTCAAGACAATAAATTATATAATAAATTTTAATAGTAATCGCTTCCTGTTTTAATTAGAACAAGGACAGAGTATAAGCAGGATGATATCCTGGCTTGATGCCCAGCTATTTTATAGATGCCTGAAAAATTTTTTCTGAATGATTAACAGTTGGTATTGAAACAATATCAGAAGAATGAAAATTGAAGAAAAACTTGAGCTGTTCAGCACATAAAGGTAAAGTCTCCATGTTGGCATTCCCATTATCCAAAATTTAATGGGAAAAAGACATTGGGCATGATTTATCCCGCTCATAAGAAGAGTACATTTAAAAGAAGGAGAAACTTGGCTTATTATAAAGAAAAACACTAAGAAGTGTTCCACAGTAGTTTAATTTGCTGGCCTTGATTCAGTAGTGCAGTTCATTGACTAAAGGGAATGAGAGAAGTGTTATTTCTTCTTTGGAGACAGTCTTAACTGGGTGACCTAAATGGTTTTCTCCAGCACCAAGCCTATAAAAATTTAAACATCTCAAGATTTTGATTAATTTGTCCATTCATCCAATAATTCATTCATATTTAATTTTTAATATCTACTTTACTTCCCTAATTGTGTTAGTTACTAATGATCAGAATTTTGGAAGGTACACGTTGCCCTTACCCTCTCATAGCTTCAAGAATAGTGGGGAAAACAAGAATGAAACAGGCAGTGTCAACAACATGTGTTGCGAGGTATAACTGAAGAAGGAGAGGGAGTTTTGGAAGCATAGAGCAAGAGCTCTTCAGCGTTAAAACTGTGCAACAATATGGAGTGTTCAGGCACCACCAAGGAAATTTCACACTCCTCAAGATACTTCTGTCAAATATCCTGGGACCAAAGTATAGTTTGGACCATCAGAAAAATCAAGAATCCAGGGTCACGTTTAGAGAGTGAGAAGAGGCAGAAGAGAAAACCCATTTTCACTGAGGCCTCTACCATTCAATTAATTTTCCTGGAGGTCACTCTAGTGTGGTAATATCTCTTCTTCACAAACAGCATACTATCCATCATTACACTCATTAGTGAATTCCTGTGACGTAAATTGATCTTAGTCAATGAAAAGATGGAAGTTTTGGGTTTGGCTGTGCAAGTGTTTTCTGGGATTTAATTGACTTGACATTTGAGATTTACCCAGTAAACATTATACACCCTGGAAGCTCCAAAGGATTGATAACAACTTTAGAGTCTCCCTGTCAAAGGATGGAGAAAGCTCATTTAGCCTTTCTGCAACTATTTTCCTAGGGAAAAAATGCTTCCAATATGGTACAATAGTTATTTCCAGGTGGTGGTACGCAATATATCAACACAAAAGAGGATTTTGTCCCAAATAGCAACAAGGAGTAGCAAAGTAGTTTGACCATAGCCACATCCAATTTAAAAACATGTCTATCATCTACAAAAGAAATCACTCTTCTTATCCTCTCACCACTAATCCTAAGGAAATACAAATCTAATCTCTGCCTGTATGAATGTGCCTATTCTCAGCATTTCATATAAATGAAATAATATAATACTTGGTCTTTCGTGAATGTGTTCTTTCTTGTAACATAATGGTTACAAGGTTCATCTATGTTGTAACATATATTGGGACTTCATTCCAATTTATGGCTGAATAATATTCCATCATATGAAAATGTCACATTATTTATTCATTCATCAGCTGGCAGACATTTGAGTTGTTTCCACCTTTTGGATAATACTCCTATAACCTTTGTATACACAATTTTTTTTGTGGAGGTACATTTTTGTTCTACTTCAGTATATGCTTAGGAGTGGAATTGCTGGGTTATATAGTAACTTTATAATTAACATTTTGTGGAACTGGCAAAATGTTTTCCAAATGGGCACCATTTTACATTCCCACCAGCAATGTTTATGGTTTCCAGTCTCTTCACATCATAGTCAAACGTCTGTTTTATCTATTTTTTTTTTTACTATAATGATCCTAGTGAGTGCGGAGTGATATCACATTAAGGTTTTGATTTGCATTTCCTTAACAACTAACGATACTGAGTAGCTTTTCATGGGCTTATAAGACAATATATATCTTTTTAAGAGAAATGTCTATCCAAATAATTTGCCTATTTCTTACTTGGTTCTGTATCTATTTTTGAGTTGTAAGCTATTTTTATATATGCTATATACAAAAGATATATGATGTGCAAATGTTTTCTCCCATTTTATGAGTTGTCTTTCCACATTCTTGATGTTATCATTTGCAGCATAAAAGTATTGAATTTTGATACAGAACCATCTTCTGTTTTTCTTTTGCCAGTTGTGCTTTTGCTGTCATGTCTAAGAAGTAACACCTCATCTAAGGTCATACAGATTTGCTCCAATGTTTTCTTATAATAGTTCTTTTAATTTTAACTCTTATGCTTAAATTACTGCTTGATTTAATTTTTGTATATGGCATGCAGTAGAGGTCATACTCACTATTTTACATATAGATGATCAGTTACCACTATACCCTTTATTGAAAGACAAATCTTGCCCCATTGAAATGTTCTAGGCACTCTTGTCAAAAAAATTATTGACCAGAAAGTTAAGAGTTTCTTTCTGTACATTCAAGTCTATTCTATTAATCTATAATTCTATTAATCTATAAGTCTACTGTAAACCCAGAATGACCCTGTATTGATCACTGTAGCTTTGTTGTGAGTTTTGAAATAAGAAGCATGAGTCCCCCAAGTTTATTCTTCTTTTTCAAGATAATTTGACTCTTCTAAATCACTTCTATTTCTATATGAATTTTAGGATAAGTTTGTCACTTTATGCCAAAAAGCCAGATGGGATTTTGATTCAGATTGCATTGAATCTGTAGATCAGTTTTATGTACATCTTCTTCTTAACAATATTAAGGCTTCCAACCTGTGAAAATGGTATATATTTTCCTTTACTTAAATCTTCTTTAGTTTCTCACCAATGTTTTGTAGTTTTCAGCACTTCTTTAAGCTTTATCCCTAAGTATTGTATTTTATTCTTTTAGACGCTATTGTAAAGAGAATTTTCTTCATTTGATCTTCACATTGTTCATTCCCTGTGTATAGAAATACAATTGATTTTTGTATATTGAACTTGTATCCTTCATCTTTACTTAGGTTGCTTATCAGTTCTAATTGTGTGTGTGTTTTAGTGAACTCTTTACAATATTCTATGTAAAAGATCATGCTATCTACAAATAGAGATAAATTATTTCTTTCTTTCCAATCTGGATGCCATTTATTTATTTTTCTTTCCTAATTGTCCTAGGATATCTGGTACAATGTAAAAGAAAACTGGTAAATTAAGAGGTTGGGATTAATATATACATATTACTATATATAAGATAAATAATTAACAAGGATCTACTGTATAGCACAGCAAACTCTACTCAGTACTCTGTAATAACCTATATGGAAAAAGAATCTGGAAAAGAATAGATATATGTATAACTAAATCACCTTGCTATACACCTGAAACTAACACAACACTGTAAATCAACTATACTCCAATATAAAAAAAAAAGTGGTAAAATCAGATATCCCTGCTTTGTTCCTAATCTTAGGAAATAACTGTCATTCTTTAACCATTGATTATGATGTTAGTTGTGGTTTTTCCCTAGGTGCCTTTTATTAGGTTGAAAGAGTTCCCTATTATTACTAATACGTTGAGTATTTTTAGCATGAATCATGTTTGATTTTGTGATATACTTTTTTCTGCTAATACTGAGAAGATCATTTAGTTTATATTTTTAATCTGTTGCTATTGTATATGACATTAATTAATTTTTAGATATTAAATCATCCTTGCATTTCTGGGATAAAGCCCTCTTGGTCATGGTATATAATACTTTTATACATTATTGTATTAATTTTAAAATTATTTGTTGAGATGTTTTGTACCTATTTACATAAAGAGTGTTAGTTGTTTTGTTTTCTTGTGCTTAGTTTGTCTGGTTTTGGTACTTAGTCTGCCCTCAAAGTTCAGAGATTATCTTACTTAAAATTCATTGAAATCACCAGTAAAGCCATCTGGTCTTGGGCTTTCTTTTGTGGATAGTATTAAATTACTAATTTATTTACCTCTTACATGTCTATTTAGAGTTTACTATTCTTCTTGAGTCAATTTAGGTAGTTTGTACCTTTGTATGAATTTTTCCACTCTATATAACTTACCCAGCTTGTTGACATGTAATGTTACCTTATAAATTCTTTTATATTTCTAAAATTAGTAGTTAAGTCCACTCTTTCTTTTGTGATTTTAGCAAATTCAATCATTTTTTCCCCCCTTTGTTAGCTGAGGTAAAATCTCATCCATTTTGTTCAACTTTTCAAAGAAACAACTTTTTATTTCACTGATTTTCTAAATTTATTTTCCAAATCCTTTAAAATTTATTCTGTGATCTTTATTTACTACTTTAGGCTTGCTTTGTGTTTACCTTTCTCTTTTTTTATTTTCTTAAGGTGAAAGACTAAGTTACCAATTTGAAACATACATATATAGAGAAAATATTTAGTTATTTACTTATTTATTTAAATACAGGTGTCACAGCTCTAAATTCCCTTCTCAGTACTCCTTTAGCTGCATCGCATAAGTACTGGTATTAGTAGCTTCATTTTCATTCATCTGAAAGTGCTTTCTAATTTTCCTTATGATTTCTGACCAATTTTTTTATATCTATGTAGATAGATGTAGATAGATATTGTAATCATTACTTTTTACAATTTTATGTCTCTTAAAGAAGCTGAGAAAAGAATAGAAAGTAAACATATATTTGTAGAGTTTATTATGTCAACACTTTATTTACCAGTTCTGGTTTGCTTGATTTTTTAAAATGTGAATGAGTTCCCATCTGGTCTAATTTCCTTATTCTAATACATCATTTTTTCTCACCCACTTCCTTGTGCTATTACTCTTCATTATTACAGTTCTCTAACATATATTGTTTACTGTAATTATTGTTTAAATCAGTTGAAAGGAAAAATATAAAATGATACTGTCTTTTATAATTACTGATATAATTACCTTAACTAGGGTTTTTTTTTTCTTTTGTGATGTTGATTTAAAGTGCTATCTGAGGCAAGGGTAAGTTAAAATGCCACAAAGCTCTCCTACCATGTTTCAGTCATCTTATTCTTGACTTGTTGTTTTCTTGGCTGCTATAAACTTTTGACTACTTTCCAGAGTTCTGCCAAACTTGACGTTGAGTTTTTGTCCATTTTTCTTACCTGTGGAGGAAGAGGCCGTTGGAGCTCCATTCTTTGCCATTTTCACTTAGAGACTGATCTTAAGCCCCACTGTGCCAGTGAGGATTCTGCCCTTTGTTGATGGATTTGTGTATGGCTTGGAAAATGCTTCACATTTCCCCTACATCTTACTCTGATTGTTCCTGAGTGGGTACAGGCTAGTTCATGCATATAGCCTCCTAACCCACAATTATGTGTGATCCTAGGAGGGCCCTTTGGGCTGTATCCCTCTCTCTTTTATACTTCTGACATTTCTGATTTCGTGTGTGTGTGTGTGTGTGTGTGTGTGTGTGTGTGTACAGCTATTCCTCTTGGCTATTCCCAGCAAGAACAAAGTTTCTGCATCATGAGGTGATGAGTAAATTCCAGCAGTTTCCCCTGCCCAGGGTGAAAACACAGCCCTAGACTGTGAGTTGTGATAAGATGGAGTCCTTATACTGGCTATACCTAACCAGTATAAAGCCTCTGGTTTACAGCTTCCATTATCTGCAGCTAGTAGGACTGGGAATAGGAGCAGCCTCTGGCGCACATGTCAGACTCTTTCTGCCTTACTAAGATTTATTAAATTTTTTTGAATAAATGTTTTTCACTTGCTATATGCCCTTGGGACAATTTCTAAAGAATTTTAAGAGTTTTGACTTTATGTGTTTGTTTTGTTCCTTTCTAAACATATTTCTCTACTTAAGTGGTTGTTTCGCTGGTAAAGGGTTCACGGAGCTACTCATTCTGTCCAGAAAGGAGATGTGCCCCTCCTGCCACACACTTTTTTTTTTTTTTTTTTTTTGCTGTACGTGGGCCTCTCACCGCCGTGGCCTCTCCCGCCGTGGAGCACAGGCTCCGGACGCGCAGGCTCAGCGGCCATGGCTCACGGGCCTAGCCGCTCCGCGGCATGTGGGATCTTCCCGGACCGGGGCATCGGCAGGCGGACTCACAACCACTGGACCACCAGGGAAGCCCGCCCACACACTTTTTAATGCCACGCTCCTCTTTCTTAATTCAAACTCTGCATAAGGATGAAAATTTTGAGGTAGAGGGAAGAAGGCTTAAGGAAATGTGTCTAAAAGACTGCCAAGGCAACCTTGAGAAGTGATTTCTCAAGATGATCTTGAGCTCTCCAGTAACCAATAATTACATTTCCCCACAGTGATCAAGCACTGGCTATTTAACTACATCTGTAGATATATATTTTGGTATGACTTACTATGTATTTACTTTAAAAAATAACTCAATTTCATTGTAGACATCCATTCATCCTCCACTCCTCATGAACTTTTTTATGAGGTAGAGCTCACCTATGAGTCGGGAACTATTACTATTCACTCTTTACAGATACAAACTGAAAGCAAAAAAATTAAGTAACTTGTTTAAGGCCATGTAGATATCAAGGTCATCAAGATACCATGTTATCAATTTATCGAGATATCATAGTTATCAAGGAAGCCAGGGTTCAAATTAGGCAGCAGGATCCTAGTCACTAAACCCAGGCCTGACCAATCAGAACCTTCCTTTTCTTTAGAGTTTAGGAATAAGCTTATGTCCAAATTAAACCAATGCAACCAATAGATGTTTGGCTTTCAGAAAAAGAGATTCACTCCTCCCATATGCACTTGAATCTCTGAGTATGTTAGAATTCTTCCTTCCATCTAGCTACTATGCGACTGAAGAGACTAAAGCTGCAGAAAGGAAGGCAGCCTAAAAGTTGGAACTTGATACTTATCACCATTTGAACCATGGATCCAGCTGTGCTTCAATTCATGAAAAACTGAACAATTCAGTTATATAAGCCAATACATTTATGCCAGATTTTTCTGGGTTTTTTTTGAGTGTTTTAACGGACGTGTCACCAGGGTCACAGATTCCAAAGTTCAATGAGATGCCTTTAAAAACAGAATTTGGTGCCGTTCACTGTCAGTAAAAACACACTACTTTAAAAGTTATATCTTGACAACACTGTCACTTCTAAGAAAAAAAAAAAGGCTATGTGTGTGTTTGTGTGTGTGGTGTGTTTATACACAAATGTACATTTAGTCATGTTTTTTATCGGTTTCCTGTCATTTTAGTAAGATAAAATGTACACATGTACGTATATGTGTGTGTGTCTGTTTATACACAAACATAGATTTTATTATGGTTCTTGTTTGTTTTCTGTCATACTGGTAAAAAAATAAAGTTCAGGTTCACGATATTGCTTGTGAACATCAAACACTCTTCCCACGCAACCAAGAAATACATCTTTTCTGAATGATTTACAAAATTAATGATGTCCGTTAATATGAGTCCAAAAGACATATTATCAGTTTTATTATGTACAAGAGAGGTATAACACAAGGCGTAGTTCATAAACATAATTTGTTTTCTTATTTATCTCACACTAGAAAAATAGGACTAGCAAAGTTGGAATATGCCCTGGAATTATTTGTTTGTCCTGTCATAGAACATTTAATTTAAAGGTCTGTATAACTCAGAGAGAGACTTCCATGTTTGCTCAATTTGACTTCTGATATGTCTCTCCTAATCTTGACAACAAGAACAAGACTACGGGCAGATCAAAATAAAATGTATATCATTCATCATGCTACCTGTCAGGAACCACAGAAACAAAGAACAATCAACTATGGTCTTTGATTTCCCCATCTCAGCTACTTCTTTTCCTCTACACAGTCTAGTATGGATACCAACATGTTTGCAACAATATGATGAACTCTCTAATAGACATGACCAAGGTATTACTCATCTTTGCATACTCCACATGCCTCTCCCAGGGCCTTTTACAAAGGAGGAACTTACTAAATGCTGCTTGAATTAATATTTGTAAAAGGCAGTGGGTTGCTTCACAACTCAGGTAATAATATATTATAATAATAGACCTGTTTCTATGTCTAAAGATTTCGTATGGAGTAAAATGTATCTATCTATCAATCTATAGTTATCTATGTATCTGCCTACCTACATATCTATCCATCCATTCATTTATCTATCCCTTAACTATATATATATATAGCAACAGAAAAAAACCCTGTTATATATATATAATATATTTAAATATATATAAATATTTATATATATATTAACTTAGAAAGTTTTTTTTCTTTAACTTAGAAAAATCTTGATAAGCAAATGCTTTCTCTGCTTATCTTTGTATCTCAATCAAAATCTATAATGGAATCATCACAGCAACTGCCCACAATTTACTTTTCCTCTAACAGTTAAACAATCTATTTATCTATCATCTATCTATCTATCTATCTATCTATCTATCTATCTATCTATCTATCGAGAGAGGTTATCCAATTATTCTATTACACTTACATTTCTATATTTTATCCCCTAATCACTAGAAAATTCTACCTAAGTTTTATATTTCTTCTGCGTTGTCAAGGACAGTCTTAAAAGTTAACAGACATTACATGCAATCCAAATGCTTCTTATTATGATTCAGGTTGTTGCCCTATTGGTTTCCCCAGGGATATCATAGAGCTTCAGGTACAAACACCTTCATCTTTACCACTCTAGTAATTCGAAGGGGTATTAATAATATACTGAGGCATGGCATAGGAGACCTCTGGATCCAAAGTTCAGAGTTAATTAGATTTCTATACTTGGAATCAAGAAGAAAGAACATAATATCAGCTTCACACAAAAAGGATCATGAACTATTGGAAACATACTTGACTGGATGTCAGCTGATATAGGTTTTAGTATTAATTCTAGCACTGATTCACTAGTGACCACGCACAAGTCCCTATGTCTCCTAAGCAAAGGGCGTTGGGTCAGTGGCCAGAGAACCCACTGTTTGAATCCTGAATTCATTCATAGGAGGGTACAAATGACCTTGAAGATCCTCTCCCCATATTTCAATATTCAAATCCCTAATATCTTCAGCTGTAAAATACTGATATTTTCTGTCACACTGGTTGAGCACAGATTCGTTTCAAGATTCAAATAAGATGATGAATATGAAATTACTCTAAGAATCATAAAATACAGGCTTTATTTTTCTGATTATATATTGACTACAAAAATAATAGTTAAAAGAATGAATAAAGGTATTATAATTCTTTGTGTCTCTGAATTGTGTGACAGGCAAAGAAAGATTTCAAAGATAATACAATGAAGTGTTAACTGCAAAACACTTACTGCATTATGCCAAGTCACTGAGGCAAGTGGAGCCGTGCCTGACTTTGCCTGGGCTGATGTCTGTAGTAATTTCCATCCATGTGTTCAGCAATGGCCTGGAGTAAAACATGCTCAGGATCAGGGTTCTTAAACAGGTTAGGTTGCCGTAATGCTTTCTAGAACAGCTGGACTATGTTTTCCAGGAGTAAACAATAGCACCTAAATAGCTATCTTGCCATGATTTAGAGATTTTAAATTTGTTCTCATGTTTAATTCATCACGCAATGCTCTTCTGACATTTTAATATTCAGATTTCTTTCCTTTTTTTTTAAATGATGCCTATTAATTAAAAGTTGCCTTTTCCATTTTGGCATATCTTTTGATGGATCTCAATAACAGAACCAATGTTTGGAATTCTTTTCAGAGGAGGAAAAAGCAACAAAGTGAGTAAAGTGCATAGCAGGACTGGATGACCCAGTGGTAGTACAACAAAAACCATGAGGGAAGGGAAAATATGAGTACATTAGAATGCCAAATTTAAACAAAAATTGTCTAAACCAAATTTGAAATCTCAGGTCCCTTAAACTACTGGGTGTCTGTATAAGTTGAGATAGAAAGCAATTCAGGGAATTTCCTGGTGGCGCAGTGGATAAGACTCCGTGCTCCCAATGTAGGGGGCCTGGGTTCAATCCCTGGTCAGGGAACTAGATCCCACATGCGTGCCGCAACTAAGAGTTCACATGCTGCAACTAAGGAGCCTGCCTGGCACAACTAAGACCGGGTGCAATCAAATAAATAAATATTAAAAAAAAAAAGAAATTCCTAACTAGCTTCAGATTAAATTAATTGGGGATTATTTGTCTTAATACAACTGGAAATTCCAAGGAGCCTACTTAGAGCTGCGTCAGGACTTGAAAGGTGTCATCCAGGACCCAATTCTTCTAAACTTTCTGTTGCATCATACTAGAAGTAATGGCTTTACGTCTTTATGATTCTCACCTCACAATTCCGTGAAGTTGCTAAAGATGATTGCTGTGCCTCTGAATAAATTTGTTTTCTATATGAGAAGAGAAGTCCTCCCTAGCAAACTTATTTGCATTTCTTATTAACAAGACCTGGGTAAGATACATATCCTTAGGCCAAACTGATCAAAAGAATGCATTTTCTAGAAACAGTACAGATTAATGATTCTTTGGATGTGTGGACCAGAGATCTGTGTTTTAACCAGTTCTCCAAGTGATTTTGATGCCCACTAAAGTTGGAGAACCACTAATATGTGATCGCAGGTTGGTTAGGGTCTATCCTTCCTAGGCCAAAAATACTTTACTTATGACCTAAATATACTAGGAATATGACAACAAGTAAGAAGTGGGGATGGAGCAGTGATGGGTATTGAGAACTCAAATTCAAAGGTCTTAGAAATGCATCTAAGTTCTTTAGATTTCAGCGTTCTTTTTCCTATTTTATATGGGATTAATTTCACCTATATAACATTATAAGAGCAAGTATAAATAATACATTGGTACTATATTCAATATTAACATTGAATGATGATACAAGAAACAACAAACAAATAAGCATGATTTGCTAAACAGTGGAGTTGTAAACTGAGTGTGGGGTCACGGTGAAAAAATAAGAGAGAGATAGATATCAAAAGACTGTTTACAGGAAGGATTATGGAATCCAAGATTTGCTCTTATTGTTGTTGAATAAAGAATTCATCCTTCAGCTTGGACAACATTCAGAGTATCACTCTGCTCTGCTATAGCACAACACATACAGGCACACCTTGGAGATATTGTGGTTTCAGTTCCAGACCATAGCAATAAAGCAAATATCACAAAAAAGCTAGTCACACAAATTTTTCCCAGTGCATATAAAAGCTATGTTTATATTATACTGTAGTCTACTGTAGTTTACACTATACAATAGCACTATGTCTAAAAAAACAATGTACGGACATTAATTAAAAATACTGTGTTGCTCAAAAAAAATGCTGACCATCATTTGAGCCTTCTGTGAGTCATGCTATCTTTGCAATTGCAAATTCAAAGATCACTGATCACAGATCACCATAACAGATATAATAATAAACTTGGAGATATTGAGAGAATTACCAAAATGTGACACAGAGAGATGAAGTGAGCAAATGCTGTTGGAAAAATGGTGCTGGTAGACTTGCTTGGGGCAGCGTTACCACAAACCTTCAAGTTGTAAAAATGCACTGACTGAGAATCATAATACTAAAGTGAAGCACAATAAAATGAGGCATGCCTGTACTGTGAATCGACCCAGAATCAAGAGAAAGCAATTAAATTATGGAGACAAGCCTTTTCCTGAATGAAAAGCAAGAACAAAGCATTTTGCTAAATTAATTGAAGAAGCAAACATCCACAGAAATTAGTTGATTAAATACTGCTTTGAAGGGGGACATTTATAAATGGCAGTAGAGGTTGAGAATAAATTTCTAATAGTAATGAAGGCTTTTTAAAATGACCAATAAAAAACACAGGTGGTATGGGAAAAGAAAGTCATGGGGCACATAAAGATGAAAGAAGAATATGGACAAAGGCATTGAGACCACACTGTACCTTTTTTGCCATATTGTTCAAAAAATTCCCTTTTTTGCCATATTGTTCAAAAAGCCCTTAAGTAGAGAGGAATTAACCTTAATATCAGAGTAAACTGGATAATATTAAAATTTTTAATTTTATAACTGCAACACTAAGGGCATAGTAAACTCTGTCTCAGTCTCATACTGAAGTGTAAGTTAAGCCATTCTCAATTTAAAATTCTGTTATCTTTATAATGCCATGAACTAGAGAATCCCTCCAGACAGCACAGGTACTAATAGCGAGAGAGAAGCCTATGTGAATACTAAGTCAAAATCCAGGTGCCCAGAGGGGGTAAACAAAGGGGAACACAGCCCCTCCCCCCGCAACACAATGTTGTTTCAACAAGGATTACTTCTGACTGGATCTGCCCTATGTACAGAAGCACTTAATGAATTTTAAAACAGTACATAAGAAATAAATGATTAATATTATTTTAAAACACCATGAAATACAAGCATAGAGAACTAAGGGAATGTATTTGTGGTCCTTCATGACTTAGTAAGAAAAAGATCCCCATGGATAAGTGTCATTCTAATTATTTTAGTGAAAAGTTGGATTATGCCTGATCAGTTTGGTAACTAGCAGGAAAAAAATCCTTAGACGCCGTGATACTGGTTCTATTTTGTGCCTGACCAGGATAATTTGTCAAGGACAATCAATTTGATTACTGAAGAGAAACAGGGCATGTCTAAGAACAACCTGAAATATATTTGTACTTCAGAGCTTATACCTGTCAAATGGGAAATTCTTTATAGTCAATTCATTGTTACTGTGACTTAAATTCTTTTCACAGTGGAACAAAAGTACAGTAATTTTGAAAATGGCATTTTAAGTGAAGTTATTTATTTATACTTTACACTATATTATTTATTGTGTTGGAAACCAAAAAGAATCACATGATTTAAAAAAAAAAGAATGCAACATATTTTCTGCAAAAAAAATGCATTGAATACAACAATACAACTTCATGGATAGAAGGATGGAATTCTGAATTGTACAAACATGTGCAATGCACAGGAGCAAGTTACAGTGGAAAAAGCATCAACCTCCACAGAACTCCTAAGGTCACAATCATGGTCCTATCTAGGCACTGCCATACACTATGACCTAAGAGAGGCTTCTCCATTGTTCAGTAAAAGGACTGTACCCACATAACCTCTCTCTCAATTCCTCCAGATTTGAGTTTATGAATTGTAGTTTTTAAAACCTATGTGGATGGGTGTTTTAAAATATGCTTACTTTATTATAAGATTTTCTATAAGGAGTGAAACAAGAGGTTCTTTAAATATATATATATATATATATATATAATATTAGCATACTAGAAAGAAGCAGATGGAACAAAGAAATTATAGGATTTTGAGAATGTCTTAATAAAGACACTATTTAAACATATGTAGAAAGGTTTAAGTTATACTACCAAGAATAGTACATCATCCCAAGGTTTTAACCACCCTTAGGTACAAAGAGATAACTGAATACATGGGGTTAAGGTAATTTGAAAGAAGAATATCCTATATTAAGGGCAAACTTGAGAGAAGCTTTCATTTAATTCAGAAACAACAAGTCAGAGATGATTCTTTAGAAAGGGAATGAATACTCTGATCTCACTTTCTTCTTCTCTTCCTTAATCTTCTGCCATGGCTCCCAATTGACCAAAGTCAATGGGAAGCCAGAGTGCAAAGAAGGCCCACTGATAAACTAGATACTTATTAGTGGGGGTGAAGTGAGTGGGGGGATGCACAGAGCAGATTGGAGAAGGGTGGGCAGGGGATCTGGAGTGACAAAAGGAAGATACCTTGCTCCACTGGCTTTGTTTGCATTTAAATGAAATTACTGGTCTATATCCTAACAGATGACTGATATACTACTAAATTACTGTCTTCTCCTCTACAGATCATCTTTGTGTGTAGAGTAAGCTGTTAGATATTGGTTTATCTTGATGAAGAAAGAGGTATATTCGTATTTTCCAAATCCCATATGTTTTGAAAAATTAACGACTACTGTGAATGCACACATATGAACTTCCTGGAGCCTTTCTTAGACCTAATACCTACATCTTGCTTGAACACACACACACACATACAAACACACATACATCACATATACAGATCACATACATACCAATACACTTGAAACAATCACTTCAAATTCTGTGACTGTAATAATAATGGGTACTGATTACTACACTTCACTGTATGGAAATCTACATACCAAACTGCCTAAGAGCGTAAGTTCTGCCTTTAGATTGCCTGAATCTAATCCTACTGTTGCCAGCTAGAGTTATCTGTATGTTCTTGGCCAAGTTACTAAACTTCGCCAAGCCTCAGTTGCCTTATGTATAAATTAGGTATTTTGATAACCCTAATTGATTTGGGGATGGGGGGTGGGAAGGGATGACATGAAAAAAGTAGGTAAAGGGCCTAGCATGACTCAGTTTAAACGTGCTTGAGTAGTTAGTAGTAATACTACTCTCTCCTCACTCTACTCCTCTAACTTGCACTACTAACATTGCTACTACTTTGTGTAAGGAAAGTTGCTAAAGTTTTAGATATGTGTGTTGGCTCTACCTCTATCATTATAAACACTTACTTAAAAGTCAGGTAAGAAAATAAATGACATTCTCTCTTCCTACTTGATTTTATAGAAATCTGGCACACAGTTGAAATGGAATAATATGGGAATTCTACCTGTTGGTCTCCAACTGGATAATGTAGCTTCTTAGAATACATTACACCAACTCAAACAATTTCCTTTATATGTTGCATGCTTTAAAAGCTGAAGAAAAAACATCTTTATGGATCACACTGTACCTTTGTCTGCTTACTTGAAACTTCCAAGGTGACCTACACAGGAGTATTGAGTAAAGCTGAGATCAACACCGCTTTCCCCAGGGAACATTTTCTCTTTGTTTGTTTTGTTTTTATCTTAGAATGATGAAGAAGACCAGGGATATTTGTGAAGTACCAGAGTTGAGATTCCCCATTTAAAAATGAAGCCAAATAAAACGCCAGTGACATATTCTATATAATACAATGTAATGGGGGACATTGACTATTTACTTAGAGAGCAGAGAGATTTGAGGCCTGAATTTCTCTTCCAGCTTGTTAAACTGGCAGGTAATGTTTAAATGAGGTTACATAGATTTATGTGTATATTTAAAATACGGAGACATCCCAGTGCAACAGACCTTGACATGAAACACCTAAGTCAACTAAGGAAAGAACTGTTTTTCCTCTCTCTACTTTCTCTGCAAAATCTATTTATGAAGAAAAGGAACTAACAATTGAGTGCCGTGAGTATATATGTGTGTGTGTGTGTGTGTGTGTGTGTGTCTGTGTGTGTGTGTGTGTCTGTGTGTCTGTGTGTATGTATGTATGTATATATCAAGCACTATAACAACTTCATATATAAAATTTTGCTTTAGGATTTAAGTGAACAGGTAGGTGAGGGAGGTACCACTAAAGATGGTGTCCTTAATGTGTGTCTCAGTGTATATTATGAACAGTCATACGAACAGTCATCACTGTTCGTATTGATGACTGTTCATATTATGAACATATTATGAATGGTCATCACTTTCTGGAATCTAATAGCTTTACTAATAAAATATTGTGAACAAAGCAATAATTATTAATTTTCTTAGGAGACAGTGTGGAAACTTAACTAAATACCATAGGTAGGTCTCATTAGGCCTGTAGTTGAGACAAAAATAGGGAACACTGGACACTCACCTCTTCAATCCTTTCTTCCCTCCCTAAAAGGAGGCTTCTTCAAAGAATACTTAAATAACCCACAGTTTCCACTACAACTGAACACCACTGCTTTCATTTGAAGGTCATAGGATCTGTGTCAGACACACGTGGGTTCAAATCCAAATTCTACTACTTAGTAGTTGTATGAACAAAGTGGACTAAATTAAACTCTGTCTATTTTCTAATCTATGAGCATGGATAAAACTACCTCAGAGGATACTTGAGATATTCAGCAAGCAACAAGAAAAACTACAACCATATCTAGCATTATACATTTCAGAACTATTTCCAAACAAAATGATCACAAAAGGTAAGGTCAACCTCTGAATTCACCAGGATGGAGTAGTCACATTCCTCCTAGGTCTTCTCCTTTACAACTAAGGTACCTTGGGAATAACATAAAAACCACTACTAGACAAACTCTGAAAGGTGGAAAGAAGGTTTGCTGCTAAGGAGCTTGAGACTTGAACTACACTGCAGTGAATCCCCTGGGTTTACTATTGCTCTTATATAGCCCACAGAGGGAGTTGCAGAAGACTCCATCCCTGAACCACTAACAGGCACTGACCAAAAAAAAACTCCAAATAAAATACTTTTTTCCCCTAGCCATAGGATGGGGAAAAGGGTGGGCTAACAAAAGAACACCCTTTTTTTTTTTTTTGGCAATACATGCTCAACTACAGCTAAATACCGGTGGAAAACCTGCACTTGGACAAAGTGGAGAGTTGATTTTTCACCCTATCCCACTTCCACCTGCAGAAAATAACAGCAGTGCTACTATTCCCCAACCAAGTGATGTCAGTAGGACCAAGCACAGATATGATCTTCTATTCCTTGCCCACCAAGAGCAGGTGGTGGCATTCCAATCCTTCCATTTAGATAGTGACAGTGAGGCTGAGCAGAGAGCTGATCTTCCATCCCCACATGGTGGAAGCAGACGGCGTTCTATTTTCATTGCCAGGATAGTTGACAGTGCAGTAGAGTGGAGAACTGACCCACATAAGCATTGACAAGTTTGAAGGAAATGGTATGAGTGAGGGATAGGAAGCATACTGCTTCCCTCCATCCTTAGCATCAACAGGCCCATTGGGGAGCTGGGTGTCCACCCCCATCCAACATCAGCAAGAGAGAATAAAGTGATAGAAGGTGCAGCTATTTGTCATTCCTCTTCTACCCTCCCCCTTCTGAAGTTTGTGGATCCCAGCAGGGAGCTGAGCTTCTATCATCACTCTGCAGTAGAAGTGGTATGAGTTACCAGCCTTCCATGTCTACCTTGGCTAATGACAGGGGTCCTAGTAGTGATCTGAGCGTATATCCCCACTCAGAGGAAATGAGGTGGTATGTGTCAGTGTTCCATATCACTAGGGAGGTGTAAGAGGGACTGAGGGGTAGCTGAAATTCCACAGCACACATCTGCAATAAGGCACTTTGAGTCAGTGCCCACTTTTGTTGAGATGAAGTTGGAGGAGTCCAATGGGAAGCTGAACATAAATACATACTGATCCTTCCCATTACACCTCAAAAGGGAGACTGTTTAAAAAGAACATTATATAGAATCCGGAGCCTCATAATATGAAATATGAAATAAAAAATGTCCAATCAAGATACAATAAAAAATCACTCAGCATCAATAACCAGGATAATCACAACATGTACAAGAAAATGTAACCAATCGATACTAACGCTGAGATGAATCAGATTCCTGAATTATCTGACAGATTTTGTTTGTTTGCTTATTTTTCCAGCCTTGAGATGTAATTCCCAGAAGCACTGTTTCTGGGAAGTGATAAATGCTATTGGTAGAAGTAGTGGTGGAGATGGAGTATGTGAGTAGGAATTATATTAACCAACTTTCACCTTTACTTCCCTTATTTGCTTTCATTCATTCATTCATTCGTTCATTCATCGTTTTCTTCTTTAGAACTATCCCCTCCAACATGATTCACACAAATTTTAAAGGTAAAAAGAGAAAAAAAAGCAAGAAAAATCTAGCATTTTTATAATTGTTACATTTTTCTTTCCTACTTTTCTTTCTTCTTCCTGCCTTTCTTTCTTTAGTTCCTTCATTTTTTTCCTTCTATCCATCCAAACATGATCCCACAATTTTTCTAAAATCTAAGATGTTCTAAGCTCTGAGTTAGGTGCTGTCAATATAAAGATTTGATGTGGTCCCTGAGCTCAAAATGTGTGGTCTCTAGTGGGTTTTCAGAAGTATAAAATGGTATGCACTGTGACAAATTTATGTGAAAGGTTTGGGAATCCAACAGTATTGAGAAGAGCATTTAGGGTCACACAGACCCAGGTTCAAAGCATGTCTTCATAACTGGGGCAGGTTACTTCCCCTTTCAGCCTCCGCATGTCATGGGAATTTTATAAAAAAATCATTGATACACATGCTGAGCTTAGAGTGATTAGTTCCTCCTCCTTCATGCAAGGAAGATATAGTGATCACAAAGACTTCACATAGCCTTCTGATCTTAATCTCAATTATTACTTTCTTGCTTGGACCTGGAAATGCCGCTATTTGATGTGCTGGGAATAGTTTATATTTGAATCTGGGTGGTGGCTACATATGTTTGCTTATGTTAAATCATTCAGCTATACACTAAAGTTTAGTGGTATTATATATTTTCTGTTTGTTTGTTTCTGTGAGTGTTAATCCAAAAAAAGAGAGAAAGATAAGAGGAAGGAAGAGGAGGAAGAGGACAAGAGGGAAAAGAAGAAGAAGAAAAAAAAACCTTGGTGGTAAATATGAATTTTGAAACACAAAGGATGATTTTAAAGAGAGACCAGATGTCATCAGAGTTTAATGGAAGGCTAATATGGATTTTTATATAGTTATGATATCACAATATTTGTGGATCATGTTTGTATTATCTTAGATTTATTTTTTGAGCCAAGCGTGAAAATCAGACTTATCTCATGAACCTGTCATTTGATTCCATCAATCTTCCCACCAAACAGGTACAGGAGAGATTAACATCCCTATCTATGAGCTCAATGATGCTCAGGAAGATGATGATAGAGGAAACAACAAGAAGTGATAGTACCTGGATTGGGCAGTTATAGTGCTGATGGAGAAAAGCAGGTAACATGTCTCCACTATCACAGAATAAGGTGCATTAATTTTGATCTACTTCCTCCTTTGGGTCTACTCCAACATTTAGAGCTTTTCATGTTTTATGTTTTCTGGGTCTTAGTTTAAGGAGAAATCTAAGGCTAAATTGAATTTTGTTTCTCCTACATCTCCGATTCACTTTATTTTAAAAATGCATGGGTGTTTGTAATTGTTCCCCTTTATTCTGAAATCCATCAATTCCATCAAGAAATATCTAAGTGGTTGAGTTCATCAAGATACCCTGTTTTCTGAGAAGAATGCCAAGGTAGCTCACAGATTCAAAGAGAGAGTTCCATATCCTTCATCCCATACTTTAGCTCTGGGTTATAAAGGGAAAAGGCCTCTCTCTGTTTTCTTTTCTGCTTAGCTCTGCCCAGTTTTACTCTGAAAACAAGCTTTTCACATATAGCAGTTACAAAGGATGTCACAGCCCTATGGTCAAACTCCCCAGTCTTGGAAACTGTTTTGTAAAAATAGAACTTCTTCATCCAGTTACTGTAGATCAACTTCTGAGAAGACTCCTTCTCTGCTTGATGTCACCTCATTAATGCAATTGCCCTTAAATTAAATACTTGAATTAACTATTAAAACTAGGGGGATAAAGGGTATGTTTTACCAGGCCCTATATCATGGGCCATCTCTTCTCAGAGACATAAAAGTTGCTAAGACTGTCAGCTCAATTAGTACCACATGGAATGGGAGAAAGGTAGTTTTCTGAAGGATGGAATGTTGAAAAAACGGATTGAATGTGTATCTAGTTTACAATGTGGGTTGTTATTAGATAAAGTCTCCATAGAGATAGGAACCAAGTACTTTTGCTTAATATAGTATGTGTCATCCAATCCAGTACCTGAAATAAAATTATTTCTCAAAATTATGTTACACAACTAAATAAGTAGATGAATGGATGAGTGAGTAGATAGATGGCTAGATGGCCAAATATTTTATTAGTTAAAATAGTCTTAGATATATGTATTAATTCAGTAAATATTTATTAAATTCACACTTCAAAGTAAGCCCTGTTTTTCTATACTGAAATAAACGTATTCTCATCAATGCACCATAAGATATTCACCATTCTAATTGTCTTGGAAGATGAATCTTTTTAACAAAGAGGCTTTCAAAGATTTCCTCAGGCTTTGTACTCTTCTATCAAATGTATCTGTCATTAATTTGCATTACATACAATGGTACAGACATATACAGATTTTCTCTTCTTTGCTACTTTTGGAATGGTAAGGAACTGCCAACGTTCAGCCAATGGCCCCTTGATCCTCTTTATACCATGCTCACAGTGCCGGGGAAGAAAAGAGTCTGCACTTCTTTCTGGGTTCCCAGGGAACCCAGAGGCTACTTTGCCCTGAGCAGTCTTACCCAAGCATGACATGCATCTTATTTCCTAAAAGGATGTTACACACAGAGAATACATAACTCTTAATAAAGTAGTAGAAATTAATTTTAGCATCTTTTTATGAGTGATAGCTCTCTTCTATCAATTAATATAAATCTGTATAAGCAAGTTACATCTAGCAGTCATTCATTGGGAATATTAATAAGTTCTTAATAGAAAAATAATAAAAGCTTTCTTAATATCAGAGCAGCATTATTCATGACCCTTTAAAAATAACCCTATGGAGGAGAATATTAAAAGCTCATTTATATTTTGTAACTAATAGGCATTTTCTTGGCCAGTTAAAGATACTCTGAATAATGCACAGAATATAGTTGATTAGAAGCTGGATCCTCAATTTCACACCTCTGTCGCTGTAATGACATGTGTATGTCCTGAGCTGGATTCACATCAGCCCTCAGGCATCTTTATAATAGTGTGGTTGCTGAGTACGTATGACAATGATTCATTTGTTCTTTTACTCTTTAACTCAGGCAATGTTTAGTAATGGCTAACAAGTACTGAGCACTATCTTAGATGATTTATATATAGTAATTAGTAAAACAAAGATCACCCCTGACGTCATAGAACATAATGTTTCCTGAAGAAAGAATGTTGATGCATAAGTCAACCAATAATAATAGAAAGTGAGAAATGAATGCTATGATGTTAGTAAACAAAATACACCCGATGGAGATTAATTAGAGAAGGCTATTGGGATAGGTTTAGTTTGGAAGACCTGGTAAGAAAGTAATTAAAAAAAAAAAAAATCAATGGAAGTCTTAGAGGATAAGAGGGACATGAAATTCTAAGACGAATACAGAGTATGTACAAAGTATTTGACACCAAAAGTATTGTAGTTAATTTGAAAACTAAAAGGAATATTGGGAAACTAGAATAAAGTGAAGGAAGGAGAGAAAGGCTCAAATTTGAGTTACAGGGTTTCAAGATTATACAAAAACTTATTGGCCTGATAAGGAGTTTGAATATTAGTTTATATTCAATATATACTAAGATTCTTATTATTTAAAGCCAAGTAATGTTATTATTAACATTGAATACAAATATGTTACTAAATAGCTATGTCTTCTTGAGTAAAATAATTAAAACTGGTTCTCCTTTAGTTTCTTCTTCTGCCCAAAGAATAGTTGATGTTAACAGTATCTAAAATTTCATTACATTTTAATTTTCTATGGAAAACATTTGAAAATAGCAAAAGGCTGGTTATTCTTTTGCTTTTCAGCTTGTAAATATTTCTGTATGTAAGTTTCCTCATCTGAAAAATCTTGATCCATAGGATAATGGAGGAAAAAAATCAAATGTGTGGAAAGAGAACATGTTCTATATTTTTCAATGCTCTAGAGAGTTTTCAGATTCCTTATTCAATTTAACAAACACTCATTACTCCCTACTGCATGCCAGATATTGAATGTGTAGAGATCCAAAATATAGCATCTGTTCCCAAGGTGTTCATGGTTGAATAACTGATGAGTAGATGACAATGACAATCCAAGGAAGTATCAGAAATGATTGAGCTATTAATAACATCATGATTCTATGAGATTGTGAACATCTATGAGATGTTTATTTTCTTTGAGTTTAAAAATAAATATGACTCTTCTGGAGTCTATCCTACACTAATTGCTTCCTTAGCAATTTCCCAACATCTCTAATGACAGCTCCTATATAATTGGACAAAATACTTCTGCAAGAACTATCTCTAGCCACATAAAATTGAAAGTAATTTCGAGGTCATTTTCTGCAAACTGATCAATACGGATTGCACACCACATGTCCACCCTGAATTTATTCCTGTAATTTATCTTAGCTTTGAGTGTAGCCATGGTTAATTGCTAATCCATATTCATTGAATATCACAAATGAGGGCATAGTCAGGAGATACTTCATGTACCATCTCATCTACTGTGGAAAGAAGTTATGGGCTCAAATTTTCATCTTCTTTTATGGTTGCTTGGCCTCTCTAAACTTCTTAAAAAAAAAGAGTTACTCTTGGAAAATATTGAAGAATTTGCATGGCAATGCTTAGCAGGTAATTACTTCATTAAAAGTAAGAACATAATTTAAATTGCCACCATATAGCAATTGAATTGGTTTAATCTGACTATTTAAGTTAAAGATAACTTTTTAGCTGTGAAATTATTTGTATTTCCAAAGGTATCAACTCCAGCATTGAAAATGTAATTATTTGGAATTTTTCATGAATTCTATTTGAAATAATGTATAAATTAATGTGAGGCATGGAATTATAAACTAACACTGTCTGTTTAAACTCCGAGATATTTCCAAATCACCTTTGTTCGTTCACTCTGAGAACAAAATTTGTTGAAAACTGTATGGTAGAAGGGCCACTAAAATTATATGGATAGATGAAGTAAGAAATTCACTTCTGATTTATACAAGGCTAATTTTGTAGAGTTTTCCCACCCTGAAAAATTTGGAGCACCATTTTTTGATGGTTTTGATTGTCCTACATTACATGTGAGCCATAATTAAACTACATAACCAACATTCTGACTTTTTATAATTACTCATATATATGTATGAAATAACATTTGGGAGGTAGCAAATTTTTAACTTAAAAATGTTCAAAAGAAGTTACATAATGATATTAATTATATTATGAAAGGAAAGTCTCCCCTAAATCCCTAATCCTTACCTTAAGATATTTAGTTGGATATTGGAAAGCTATACAAAGGGAGAGAAGAGAAAAGAGAGTGATAACTAACGCTACATTATTTAGTCTTTTGCTTAACATTTATTATTTTTATGTATTGACATGCTTTTAATAATCATCATTTAACTTATATTTACCTACGACTTACTCTCTTGGACTTTATGAACGCTTCATTTTTAACAATAATAATGATAGCAGCTGCATTTGAGAGTCTGGGTCTGTATAAAATATCTATGTTAATAAACTTATTCAATCCTCAGGATATGAGGCTGAGGTCCTATTTCAGCTATTGAGGAAACCTGAGATCAGAAAGATTAATTTGTTCATGGTCATACAGGAAGTAACTGTCAAGGTCCAGATTTAAATTCAGTTTTGTCTAAATATTTTTACAGATCATACTCTTAACCACTTTAATAAACTAGTTCAGCTCCTTTGTAGATAACACTAAGGTAGCATTTCCTTGTTTCTTTTAAACTAATTTACATTCATCGTGTCCCCACAGTATGTTTGTTATTATATACTAATAGAATTATAGTCTCAATCTTAATTTATACACTGCTTTCCACAAAATGTCAAAGTATTTAGCAAGTCCCTACAAGTATACACATTTTATAGTCTCTCTACAATTTCAAATGAAGCTTCACTAGATAGCTTTATTTGTATTTAATTGAGTTATCCCCTTACTTAATATATTTATTATTTTAATTCCAACCATTAGGATAATAAGCTGTCCCTTCAGTGCCACTGGATTTGTTGTAGACTGCTGCTTCTTGTCCTAGGACACGTAATCTCTACCAAGTCTTTACAATTTTCTCTCATGTTACTAACTGGCCCACAATTCTCAGGATTTCTCAATCCAGGCTTCCCAAGTCCCTGATTAATATATAAACTACACACATGTCTGTTTTTAATCATGTTTACATTTTCGTGATAGATTGACTCATCAGTGTAGTGAAAAAAAATGAAAACAAGAGTTGGAATTCAGATGAAAGCCATTCTCCTGACCTGTATAAGCAACATCAACTCCTGGATCCTTTCTTTTTGCCCTTATAAAATCACACTGGCTAAAACTGAAGAACAAAAACATAAAAATCTCAGTCTTTTGGCTTTCGATGTTATATCCATTATTCTCTCCCTACTGTAAATTCTAGCACAATCTTTTTAAAGTCACATGGCAGACAAGACCTTTGCTTATCACACTACCTTCTCATTGCATCCTGGGCAAAGTCTAAACTTTTTTTCCATGACTTTTCAGACGTTATGGCTTTATAGATGAGAAGACTGAGCTTTAGAAAGACCAATATAAACAGCTTACAGTGTAAACTGTAGGTGGAGCATCTAAACTTGAGTTTATCTAACTATAAACGTTCTTCATTGTTGTAATCTACAGACTATACAGGGTTTATGTTTTTTTTTAAAAAAATATTTATTTATTTATTTTGCTGTGCCGGGTCTTAGTTGTGGCACATGGGATCTTCCAGTTGCGACATGTGAACTCTTAGTTGTGGAATGTGGGATCTAGTTCCCTGACAAGGGATGGAACCTGGGCCCCCTGCATTGGGAGCATGGAGTCTTACACTGGACAACCAGGGAAGTCCCCAGGGTTTATCTTCGTATGAAACTCTCTCAGTCTAGGTCCTAGCAGGAAATTATGGCACATACAGAATGACTTAACTAGAGAGAATGTAATTTAGGAATTATTTATAGAGTTGTAGTCAGGGTTATAAGAACCAACAAGTGATGATGAGTCACACAAAGACTAATGGTATCTGGAAGCTGCTACTATTCCTAGATTGGGTAAGGGAAATGACTGAGTTACCTAGAACCTGGTGTGAAATGGGGTTTGGAGATAACTCATTTAACTGTACCCACAGGGGAATTAATCCATTTCCAGAGACAGAGCAAAGCAGGAAAGGAAGCTGAAGCATAATGCCTGAACTCTCCTTTTGCTTTTTTATCTTCTGTTGGTGCCTCCTATTGGTCAACCCAACAGAAGTTAGAGAGCATGGGAGCTCAGGAGATACCATCCTTGGAGATCATAGAGCAAGACAGAGCAGAGAAGGGCACAGAATGTACTTGGGAGGCAAATAAAGGATAACTAGCTCAGAAGCCTTTATTACATCCCATCAGTGTTAGGTGTTCCCTCCTAGGAGCTTTCTTTGCACCCTGTCCTTTCTTCTTATTAATTCTTATCACGTTGCATAAAAGTATACTTTTTAATTGTTCTAACTCTCCCCCTACCCCCATATGTGAGGTCTCTAAGAAGATAGGTGGATCATGTCTATTTTTTTTCACAATTATATCCCTGGTGACTAAAACAATGTTTTGTGCTAGCTTCCCCGAAATACCCCTTGGCCACTATCCCTAGTGCCATTGTTTTCAGTATATTCAAGCAACTGCTGACAATGGTTCTCTGTTTTGTTAAATAAATAAATGAGCTGATAGTTTGGCAGTTTGGCACTGTTAAACCCATACATTTAAATAACTTTAATGGGTGTTCTACCGTATCCTTGGTACCCAGTCCACTCCAAGTGAACTTACTTATATTTCATCTTGGAATCTACTCAATAGTTACACCTATATCATAATGTTGATACTTGGCCTGATCCCAGTTTTTCTCATGTTGAAAACAGAAAAAAAATTAAGCCAATCACAATCGGTTTGGTGATAATCAATTAGATAATACTTATAAAGGAAATAGTCCAATGCCTACACGACCTAATATAAGCACAATTAATGTCATTATTCTCTTCCAGATCATTTTTAAATTCTGGAAAAGGATAAAATTAAAGGCAGGTTTTTTTCATGATACAGTGGAATACCTCTTTAACACCATCATCTCCATTTTTTCCTGGTTTAAGACAGCCTGATAAAAATACCATACCAAATCCCAGTCATTTTCTATACCCAGGTCATTTGTTTACCTGTATTATTTTTCTAATGATTTTGACATGGAACACTGTCAAAAGCATTTACAGTCAGATAAGTAATATTTGTTCCAAAATATCCCTGCATCCCCAGTTCTGTAATTGAACTATGAAATCTACAATACATTTATGGATATATATATATATATACACACACACACACACATACATACACACATGCGTGTGTGTGTATGACATTCCTTTGTCTACTGATACTTTGAAGAATTAATGAGTTGAGTTTTTTTTTTTTTTTTTTTTTTTTGCGGTACGCGGGCCTCTCTCTGTTGTGGCCTCTGCCATTGGGGAGCACAGGCTCCGGACGCGCAGGCTCAGTGGCCATGGCTCACGGGCCTAGCCGCGCCGTGGCATGTGGGATCTTCCCAGACCGGGACACAAACCCATGTCCCCTGCATCGGCAGGCAGACTCTCAACCACTGCGCCACCAGGGAAGCCCCTGAGTTGACTTCTTTGAAAAAGTAAGGAAGCAAGCAGATTTGGGAGAAGTCCACTTTATGACTTCAGTGAACTGGTTGTGTTCTGATTAAAGAATAATGCTTAGAACTTCATATTGTCAACGCAAGGGAAATTAGCATTCCATATTTGAATTTAGTGCATCATTTGGCATGTAGTATAATACCATAAATATGCTAGTACATGCCTACATAACAATTTGTGGTATGAATCACATGTAATATTTTCTCTGAGTTGGTTATAAAGGACATTTGGAAACCAGAATTAACCAGATGACATTTTATTATGCAGTTGGACTGATGTAATGTAAAATTTAATTACATAATATTTCACACACAGCTGTGACAAAACACATATGAGCTTCCAAGATTCACCAGCTAAGCTGAAATGGAGCTCTATTGGGGAGGTGATCAAAGTGGGTTGTAAGTAGGAACATCTTCCAAAGCTGACTCTTCTCTAGATAAATGAGTCTATTTATATGTCCTGAGGCTCTTTCTTAAATACTCAAATGCTACTTTCACCTAGTTCCTCTGAGAGAACAGATATACTCCAGCGAATCTTTTACAACAAAGCAAAGCAAACAATACAAAACAAAATAGATCATCCAAATCTCCTTGAAAAGCATGACAAGTAGTTGGTGAGCTTGCTGTACTTTAATCCCCCTTGTGTTTACAAAAGCTTCCGATTTTTGTTATCTACTTGCTAGCAAATGACAGATAATAAAATGCACTCATCAAACCAAACAGGATTTGAGTTCATTTTGTGGCTGCATTGTCTGTGTCTAAAAACTTCTATCTGAAATGTGCTCAATGAAAAGTCATTTTACACCTAGAGAGATAAATTTAATTAGAATAAAGTGAGTGAGATGCCAATACTATCAATTCAACAAGCATTTATTGAGTCTTACTATTTACCCAGGGCTGTGCAAGAAGATGCAGAGAAATGGGGGAAAGATTTCTTTTACAGCTTATATTTTCAGTACCTCTTTTTTGAGCTTTTGTGATACTGTGGGAAACACTCTCATGGGCTACACAAGAAGCCATTTGATGCTTCCTTCCCATATTTCTGTTCTGAGCATCCGACCTCCAGTCCAGTCTAAACCACTATTGACAAAAATAGTCAGTAAACAATCTACAATAGGAATAAAAAAGAGTTTTATTTTAGCGAAACTAAGGACTATAGCCTGGGAGACAGCCTCTCAGATAACTTCGAGGAACTGCTCTGGAGAAGCATGGTTTTCAGAAGTTTTATATCTTGTCAGAACAAAGCACATCAAACAAGTCAGGGATACGTTCCTTCAAGGTTTAAAAACAAACAAACAAAACAAAACAAAAAACAGATCAACATGTACACAACTGGCCTTGGCACCTGGGAAGGGAGTCTTATCATCAAAAGAGTACCAGCATTGACATCCCAAGAAGGGACGCATTTAATCTTTGTTTTGAACATGGACATTCTTTACTTCTGGTCACACACCCTTTTCTTTAATAATTAAAGCAGATGTATAGTGTATGTTTGATAGGCCACAAACAGGCTGTTTTAGTTAGTAAAAAATTCATGTTAAATCATATATAAGCCACAATGACTTCCCCATACTTCAACATTGGAAAATTTCTTTCATCACAAGGGAGATTCAAGGGGTCACTAAACGATAAATCTCTGTTTTAAAACAAGACTTTAACGAGCACCATCCCAGAGTGGGCCTTATCTGCTCTTCAGCATCCCTCTCCAATAAAAGGCCTTCTTACTAGCTCTCAAGGCCTTCCAGTGTGTTTGGGCAGGGGATGGAAAGGAATGGACCTGGAAGAGCCAAAATCATCATTGCAGTCTTTTCAAAGGAAGCAGCTTCTTCTTGTCAACTTCAGGGCATCTTAACTTGCAACTCAAAGAGTAAAGCTGGCCCAGGATGTGTGGTAAATATGTCAGTAGTGTTAACACTTATAATACTTCTAGGTTGAGATAACATGCAAAAGGTTCCCGATTCATTAAAAGCAACTAAATTCTGACAGCAAATCCATAGACAGAAGATTAAGGGCAGCCAAAGCAGCCCTCATTGTCAGCTTCTCCTTAAAGGACTTTCTTAATTCAATTATCTAAATACTCATAGGGGCAATTAATTGTCTCTCACCCAAAAACCATCCTTGCAATTACAAACGCAATTACAAACTATTTCTCTATGGCCAACCTTTTTCATGTTGTCACTCCTTTATGCTTCTATCTATAGTTTCTTCTCCCTAGAATATTCATCATATAGAACTCACCTCCTATAATATGGTACAACTCCTGCACCATTTCTTTAGGTAATCCCTCTCCCAAGGTTTCTTAACTGCTCCACTATTGCAGCTTATCATTATTATGACAGTAAGACATTGGGGTTGTTTTTTCTGTTTGTTTCCACTACCAGACTGTAAACCTCTTCAGGAAGTACTCAGACTTTTTATCCATGTGTCACCAGTTTCAAGCACCATGCCTGGTACATCCTAAGTGCCAAACTGAAAAGAAACAATCAACTGAGATATCCCCTCTGCAAAAGTTGTCTCACAGATTTATAAACTCCAAACCCCTAGGGGGAAGGGTAGGGATGTTTGGGGGTTCTCAATCATTCTGTTTGCATGACAGATAATAGCCACATTTGCAAACACCACCTCTGGGGAATACCTATTTGGGTGAAAATGCAAGGGTATAAATTACTACAGTAATCTCTAGTCACCACACTCGTTAAGAACATACTGATAATATCACTTGGTTCACTGCAGGCCTAGATCAGGTAAATTTCAGATTTTTTACAATTTTAGACATTTTAATAATAGAGCTACCCACCTAGAAACCATATCAGAATGGCCAGCCACTGCTTATTTAATATATCCAGTCCAGCCTACAGTGAAAAATTGAATCCAATTATTATTTTTTTAAAGTAAACCATTCGGAAATCTTGGCAGTTTTTCCATGATTATTTTATTGTTATACTATTTCTTGAACCCTTGACAAATAATCTCACCACACCAGTGCTCTGCTCTACTTTAGAAACCTATTGATTTCACCCAACCCATTCATTTTGTAAATGAAGGAACTGAGGTCCAATAAGGTTGGGTGACTTAACAAGACTGGCCACATAATAAAAAAAAGTGTGAGTTATATCTTATTATCTCATACTTGGTCCTGAGGTGTGGCTTACAAAGCCCATCCCTTGCTCTTCGTTTAATTTACCTCTCAAGGCCAAGTCTTCTCTTCCTTGTATAAATAGCGACTGGGAACAAAGCATGAGGGTATATTTTGCATAAATGAAAATAAATAAATGTAATTTTACTGATAGGAAATGCATTTAAAAGAAATGTGATTTCAGTTGTTTTTATGTTCCAGCACGAAATAACCTTGACATGTGAAGTTTATTTGTAAGCTTTATTTTGCTGTGTGTAAGTAAGAAAAGAGAATATAGCCGAATTCTATGTTTCACTTTATTTTAGTCCACCACTGCATGGGTGCTTCACCGGATGAAAATGAGTACCTGATAAGTTATTTATTAATAGTGGATGAGTTCTGTGTGCTGAGCTCCAGCTGGCACAGCTTACCCTACTCCTGACTGAGCACTGGAAAAAGGATGAGCCGATAATGTTGTGAGAGAAGACTACTCTCATTCCTAGACAGTTATATATAGTAGAGCATTGGTGCCAACCATATTTATGGGACAGGTTTCTTTACAAGACTGGTGAAATTAAAATAGACAAAAATGAGCTTCAGATGCCCAGCCTCCCTCACATCTCATATAGATACAGGTATATAAATATAGATAGATAACTGAAGAAAATTTTTCTGAACAGATGTCATCAGCTAAGCATTGTGTTGCCATGAAAATGTTCACCTGATCAAATGATGCCCGAGACCGCAGGGAAAGAAACAGTTACTATAGTAAGTGGCACCCCCACCTAGATAGGGTCCTTTCTGGAAGAGGTGCTCAACACTTTCTCATGCTGCGCATCATCCTTCTCCCAACAAACGGTTTGAATCAGGTAGATCTCCCCATGGTGGAAACTTTAACAAGTTACCCAACTACTCTGCGCATTCTGTTTCTCATCCGAAGCAAAGGAATCAATGCATGCCTTATAATGTTGCTATAATAATTAAATGAGGTGGTAGCCACTTTTAGCTTAGTGGCTGCTGTAAACTCAGTATTGAAGAAATGGTAGTAGTAGCCTGCCATATAAATGAGAATTTGTAACAATAACGTAAAAACATATTTAAAAATGCCTGAATTCTTACATTATTGAATACTTACCAAAGCATGTATAGATATGCATTCAGAATAATACAGAACTTGGCCATTCACTGTGTTTTCTATGAATTGGCACCACTGGCATCTTCTGGGGGCTTATTAAAAATGTGAAATCACAGAATCCACCCCATGCTTACTGAACCAAAATTTTCCTTTTGAATAATATCGTCAGTTGTTTCACATGTATGTTAAAGTTTGAGAAGTGTTGAGATATGGTACAAAATTACCTATTTTTGTTGTTGTTATTGAGTATCGGCTACATGCCAGGTACTGCATTTAGTTCCCTTATGTTGATTAGCTCATGTATTCTTCACGAAAAAATATTATAAAGAAAAAGAGTTATCTCTCATTTCAAAGATAAGGAAACTGGCTGGAAGAGAGTTCAGACAACACAGTTTGATAATGTCTGAGACAATTTTCAGAGCAAGACTTTTCTTTTTCAAACATTGTACTTTTTTTTCCCCCCATTATTTAGCACTACATGCTTGTTTCACTAGAGGTCCTAGCAGGAAATAGAACTCTCAAATTGTAATTTGAAGAGGGCTTATTAAAGGTACTATTTACAAGTTGTGGACAAGATGTAGAAACACCATAAAAAGATAATAACAATGAGATCTTACCTCAGTTGGTCTGAAATAAATTAGAGTAGGTAGAGGTTAACACAATTTAAGGGTAGAGATGGCTGCGCTGAAAGGAACTAAGAACTTTGGTCAAAGACTCTACCAAGCTGAGGCAAATTTCTCATGAAAACAAAAATTGGTGAAATAAGTTATTCCACCTCACTTTCCTTATTCCCTCTGATATTGGCTTCCATCGGCCAAACTCAACAGGGAGCCAGAGGGCACGGGAAGCCACTGATGTAATCCATCCCTACCACACCTAGCACAGAAAAGTGTGGAAATAGGAGCTATATGGACCATGCCCCAAATCCATGCATGCTATTTGATATGTGTATTTTTAAATATAATGAAACATGTACCATAAACTGTATATCAAAAGCAAGTTAGAAAATCATAAACAGTATGACAACAGAGACATAAAGAAATATATACAATGACTGGAAAAATATCTAAAATTTAACATTTGTGTTTTCCACATGGGTGGATAGTTACGTCATGATTTTTAACATTTTAAAATATGTCCAAAGGGAGTTCCCTGGTGGCGCAGTGGTTAAGAATCTGCCAGCCAGTGCAGGGGACACGGATCCAGGAAGATCCCACATGCCACGGAGCAACTGAGCCCGTGCGCCACAACTACTGAGCCTGCACTCTAGAGCCCATGAGCCACAACTACTGAACCTGCATGCCTAGAGCCCATGCTCCACAACAAGAGAAGCCACCACAATGAGAAACCTGAGCACCACAACGAAGAGTAGCCCCCGCTCGGCACAACTAGTGAAAGCCCGCACACAGCAACAGACTCAATGTAGCTTAAATAAATTTATTAAATAAATAAATAAAATATGTCTGTGTAATATACTTTGTTTTAGCATATTTTATCATATTTTGTGCATCTAAGTTAATGCATGAATATAGGTGAAAACTCAAATAGTAACAGGGGATTTATAATAAAAAATAGGGTAGCCCTTCCCCAGTCTCACTTCCATAAGGTGGTGAGGTTCAACTCATTTAGATGTCTCCTATAATATTTTATTCCATCTATCTAAATTAGATGTAATAAACTAACTTTTCTTGATTTATAAAATTTATGCTTTTTTTTGTTCTTCTTATATCTCTTTCCCATTGCTCCATCATCATTCAGCTAATACTTTTATATCACAATTGTCATTTAAAATCTATAGTGTGCATGGTAATGTAAATTTTACTTATAACTGAGCTAAATATTACATAGACATTTTTAAACATTATATTCTTCTTAGAATTAATATTTTAACTTGTGTAAGGATTAACTTGTCCAAGACTGATCTCCTGCATTTGGCCTTCCAGTAAAGAACTTTGCCTCTTGCTAAACTCCAGAACTTAGACACACCCAAGTACTTGTAACAGTGACAAGGTTGTATCCCAACATTCCAACACTCCAGGGGAGGGGATGGTGCTCTTCTAACCATTTACAGTGAGATCATGCCATATCTCACCACATCACAGAGCTGTAAACTCAAACTCAAACTCAAACTCATTCCACAGATTGCTTAGCTGTCAAGATAAGGCTAGAGATGAGATACTGCCACATTATATTTCTACTACATTGAGCCCCTGATGATGGTAGGTGAGGAGCTAATGATTCCCAAATCAGATATATTGAAGTTCCCACAGCACAAAGCTCTGGGTCTTTCTCCGAAAGTCCAGTACCCAATTCTGCTTGGTCTCTGTGTTCTGACCTTGAAAGTAGTGAGCAACAGGAGCCCACATACCAGTTATCATTGTCTCCATGTGATTCCCTCTCTAAGAAGCCTATGTATGTGTGCTTCTTTATCATTTGTCCTTGTTCAGTTGACACTGAGCAATATTTCCCCCACAATCTTGTAACCTATAGCATACTTTGTCATAAGCATTCCCCTAAGACTTTCTTCCTAGAGCCTTTTGTGTTTATGCTGCAGTTTGTACTGGTGCTTCTCTCCAAGATCTACAATGAAAATTTGAGGTTGCAGAATCATGGGATATCCATTTGCTATCCTCTTGATATGGAGTTCTGATACCTGTATTCCATGCATTCATTTAAATTTATTACATAATTTCATTTAAGGACATTTCTAATACTTCCATAAATGGATATACATATATATCCATTTATATAAACAATTTTTAGACCTTCCATGTTCTGCCCTCTCACTTCATTGATAATTGGGTTGGATATAGAAATCTAGGATGCAAGTGATTTTTTTTTCTTATGAATTTTGAAGGCATTGCTGCAATATATCTTATTATCCAGTACTACCTGAAAAGTCCAATACTACGTACATTTACATTATTTTGGTCATGACCTTTTAGTCTATTTAGAAGCCATCAAGGATTGTCGCTTTATCCTTGGTATTCTGAAATTTCACAGTTGTATGCTTGGTGTGCGTGTGTGTGTGTCTATGTATGTGTGTAATAGTTTTGTTTTTCTTTAGGCTCCTGTTGATCCTTAAATGACCTTTCCTTCCCTTTAATTTTACTTTCTCTGTCTGAAACTTGTTAAATTAAATGTTGAGCCTTCTGATTAATCTTTTTCATTTGCCTCTTCTACTTTCCATATCTTTATGATTTTGGCTTACTCTTTATAAATTCTTTCAATATTATCTTTCAAACTTTCTAGTGATTAAGGAGTAAGTTTATATACATATATATTAATTTATATATGAAACATTCATTTTTAAAGTTTTTTAGTTGCTCTTTGCATTCTATCAGTTTCTTATTTATTTGTATAATCCTCCAACAACTCTCTTGTTGGAGGATTTCCTCAAATATCGGGTGATTCTTGTCTATTCATTCAACGAAGCACTAAACTTCATGCAAGGGGGGATATATTGATGACCAGGGGTCCTCAGTTTACTGTCTATAGGTGCCTGCCATTGTCTTGTGGATATATATATATTTTTTTATATATATATAAAAGATATAGATATCTATATAGATATATTATATATAAATATATATATTTTATATATTTATATTATATAAATTTATATATTTTATATTATATAAAAATATATATTATATATATAGAGATATAGAGATAGATATAGATATATCTATATCTATCTCTATATATAGAGATAGATATATTTTATATATATAAATATATATAAATATATATAAAATATAAATAGATATAGATATAGATAGTATATATATATAAAAGATATAGATATCTATATAGATAGATATATATCTATATATAATAAATAGAGAGATATATATATTTTTAATTGGGGTCATTCAGTTTCTCTACAGAAGAATCCTCTAATTTCCTGCTTTGGTATGCATAAGCCATGCTTCCTGAATTTTGTGATTAGGGTGGATAATGATGAACGTGCCCCATTGTACAGTACATAGACCATACTTTTTTCACTTTTATTTAACTGTTCCCCCCCTCCCCATCTCAGCTTAACATTTCACCTAGTTTGGCTGAGTTCAGGTCTTTTGATTAAATATTTTACATGGCAGCCTTCTTATCTTCAGTGAAGAGGAAGTCAGTGGGAAAGGAAGAACTAATTTAATCTCCTGGAGTGTGGGATGAAGGGGAAACCTGAGAAATGCCAATCACTTTGTAAAAAACAAAAAATGTATAAAGAATTCCCCTGTGTTCACACCCTCTTCAATTCACCTCCAAATTCTGAGCCCCTCAGGGGTTCTGCAGGGCAAACTGCCCAATTTCTTACTAGTCTGTCTTCCTCCTCAGAAGCCACTTATGTTTTACCTTCTGTCCTAGTGTGACATTTCCAACTCCTCCATCTATATTCTACCTGCTGAATTTGTTGAAAAAATTTGTCTGCTCTTTTCTTCTCACCTGTCCCATTGTCATTGGGTAAATGGTGATTTTACGCACATTTTCCCATTAGTGTAGTGAGGTTTTACAGGGAGAGAAAAGTAAACTGCATGTGGCCAACCCCTTGCGTTATGCTTATAATGAGATATTACACAAAGTGTATAAGTGATGGAAGAAACAATACATTGATCTCAGCCTAAAATGATTAAATTTGACAGGAAAATGTTAAAATATGTAATATGAATAAGGTGCATAGAAGCTTCATGGATGTTCCCTCACACACATAAAAAACATAAAAACACACAAAATATAGTTGCAAAAATATAATGGCTAACACAGAAAAACTTCCCCCAATCAGGAAAACATCCAGGAAAATGAAATATGCTTTTCTACCCCGAAATCATCATGTTCAGTACGGAAAGGAGGGCAGAAAACTGATACAGAAAAGTGAATGCAACACTTTGGAAAAATAATACGACAAAATGAATAAAGAACAATTTGTGTACTAGTAATCCCGATTCTGGCAATCCTATGGAGTGGTAGGAAGCAACAAATATTGTAATAATAATAAAAAATAAATTGTATATAATGAGTGAAGGAAGGAGGGAATATAGAAAGAAAAGGAAAACGAAAGAAAAAATTGGATACAACCTAATAACTAAGACATTTTACTACACTGACATAATGTGTTACTTGCATATAAAAAACTACATGAAGTTGTTCAAAATAATGATCTCACATAGAAGAAAAATATTATCTACTAGCGTTAATTTTAAAAAGTTAGACACCAAATTATATTATGCATGCAACATGACCAAAGCTATGTCATAATTAGCACTGAAAGAGCCTAGAAAGAAATACATTTAAATGTATGCAATGGCTGGTTTTGAGTACTTAAATGAGTGATTCTTATTTTTCTGCTCTTGTATTTTTCAAATATTGTCTGAACAATAATATTACTTCTACATTAAAATAGCAAAATAAAATTTTAAAAATTTAGTTTGGAAGAAAACAACCCAGTGGTGTGTTTAAGGGAAAGAAAGCCTCCACACCTACCTTTTCAAGCCACTGTTTTCATACAAACTCTGAACACTAGCTCCTGCCCAGGCAAGAAGTCCTCCCACTGTTGACTCTCTCCACTCCTCACTGCTTTCGTAGTTGAGAACTTTACCTTAGACTTAGTCTGACTTGATTTAAAGCCTGGATTGTACTCGTATACCAATATTTCTTTGGTTTAGATAATTCTTCGTGGTGGGAGAAAGGATGCTGTCCTGTGCATTTTAAGAAGTTTAGCAGCATCCCTAGTCTCTACCCACTAGATGCCAGTAGTATATCTTCCTATAACAACCAAAAATGTCTCTAGACATTGCCAAATGTCCCTTGAGGGGTAAACCAGCCACCTTTTGCAAACAATTGCCTTGCTTGTTGTGTGACTCTGGGCAAGTTATTAACTCTTTTATTTCCTTTTATAAAATCAGGCTACTAATATATTAGTTTTAGAGTTGTTGTTATTAAATGGGCTCAATATAGCTTGGCATATTATCTGGTAAGTGTTCAAGAATTCTTACCTGTGATGAGAAAAACAATAATTAGTGTTATTGTTGTTTAGTCACTAGTATTTTTTTTTTTTTTTTTTTTTTGCGGTACGCAGGCCTCTCACTCTTGTGGCCTCTCCCATTGCGGAGCACAGGCTCCGGACGCGCAGGCCTAGGGGCCATGGCTCACGGGCCCAGCCGCTCCGCGGCATGTGGGATCTTCCCAGATCGGGGCACGAACCCGTGTCCCCTGCATCGGCAGGCGGGCTCTCAATCACTGGGCCACCAGGGAAGCCCAGTCACTAGTATTTTTATGGGTTCAATTGTGTCCTGCATAAATTTATATAGCCAAGTCCTAACACCCAGTAACATGGAATGTGACCTTAGTGGGGGCTCTGGTCTTTACAGAGGTAATCAAGTTAAAATGAAATTATTAGGGTGGGTCCTAATTCAATATGATTGGTGTCCTTATAAAAGAGGGAAATTTGGGGACATACAGGCATGTAGGTGAAATACTTTGTGACGATAAAGGCAGCTACTGGGGCAATGCTTCTACAAGCCAGAGAACATCAAAGATTGCCAGAAAACCTCCAGTAGCTAGGTGAGAAGAATGAAAACATTCACAGCCCTCAACAGGAAGCAAACTGTGAATACCTTGATTTTGGACTTCTAATGTCCAAAACTTTGAGACCATAAATTTCTCTTGTATAAGCCACCCAGTTTGTGGTACTTTGTTATGGCAACCCTAGCAAATGAATACTATTATTTTATTGTTGTTGTTGTTATAGTTACTATTTCTCTATTAATCCCCCTATATTCCATAGCAGCTGACTCTATGCAGATGTTAGCAGGGTGTTAGAGATTCTTTTTGCTTGGCAGTAAAAGATAAAAGAAAAAAAATAAAACTTCTTGAATTTCATTGTGTTTTTTCAACAGCCATCATCAGGATTTATTTTGGAAAGTAAAAAATGCTGCAGCATCCTGATTCAAGTTATACATGACAAAAAGTTAAAACATTTTATTTTCATTTCCTCGGAGTTAGTTTTATAAAGAGTCACAGAGACTTGAATGATCACTTTGTAAAATTTTTGGCTATAATGTAATTGTAGATCATGGTTAAAGTCTCTAAGGAAAACCACTTTATGGGATATTGGAGTGAAAACTGGGCAAACTGCATTCTAGTCCTGGTTCTGCTCTTTGCTCTAGGACTTACCACAGGTCAGTTTAATTTTAGGGACATCAATTTTCTCACCTATATATAATGTGAGATAGTTGGACAAAATGATCTATAGATTTCTTTGAAGTACTGATGTTTTATTTATTTATTTGCGGTACGCGGGCCTCTCACTTTTGTGGCCTCTCCCATTGCGGAGCACAGGCTCCGGACGCGCAGGCTCAGTGGCCATGGCTCACAGGCCTAGCTGCTCCGCGGCATGTGGGATCTTCCTGGACCGGGGCACAAACCCGCGTCCCCTGCATCGGCAGGCGGACTCTCAACCACTGCACCACCTGGGAAGCCTTGATGTTTTATATTTTTATACAGAGAAAGAGTGAGCGGAAAAGGACAAAAGCCAATGATAACATTTTGGTCCTCTCTCCAGCTTGTGCTTCATATATCATATGTATTAACATGTACTTCATGTATAATATTTGTCTATTTTGATTATGTTTCTTGAAAGAAGGAAAACATGTCTCTTTCTCTCTCTCTCTCTCTCTCTCTCTCACACACACACACACACACACACACACACACACACACACTAAGGAACTGTGTAATCATCCTTACCTACTTATCATAGAGCAAATGAGTAAAGTCTTCTCAGGAGAAAAACATTAATATTGTTCCTTCACAGAAAATGCCTGTCATCTTTCCAAGGGTTCTGGCACAATACAAGACTATCTTCATAAACTGAGAAGCCTACACCATTGAAATCCAACATTTTAACCTAATATGTTGATTATTTCATTTACCTGATCTGAACATATTACTGATCTGGACATACTGCAGTGGAAAAAAAGGGTGTGGGGGGAGAAATAAAATTTTAAAAAGAAGGAAAAGGGAAAAGACATAACTCAACACTGACCTGAGAAACCTATCGGCATCTCTTGCTACCTGATTCTCCACCCCCAAAATATACATACCTGCAAAGACACACAGAGGAAGAAAAGCAAAACACATCCATCAAATACATAGTCTTTTATATGTTAACATCTTCATTGGAGTATAATTGCTGTACAATGGTGTGTTAGTTTCTGCTTTATAACGAAGTGAATCAGTTACACATATACATACGTCCCCATATCTCCTGCCTCTCGCATCTCCCTTCCTCCCACCCTCCCTATCCCACCCCTCTAGGTGGACACAAACGACCGAGCTGATCTCCCTGTGCTATGCAGCTGCTTCCCACTAGCTATCTATTTTACGTTTGGTAGTGTATGTATGTCCCTGCCACTCTCTCACTTTGTCCCAGCTTACCCTTCCCCCTCCCCATGTCCTCAGTCTTAACACAGTCGGTTATTTCTCAACTTTGGAGTGCTACCGCCTGCCATAGATTTCTGCCTCACCTGTCTCCCTCTGCTTTTAGATATCCCACCCATTTGGATTTTCTCTTCTTTCAGTGCCCTTCTTTAGATAGGACCACCTGGTTTCCCAGTGCTAACTAAGCACTCACTTGGTGGAAACCTGAAAACTACATTAATTTTGAGACTGGGAGGGGGATTAAGAATGTATCACTTAGGGCTTCCCTGGTGGTGCAGTGGTTCAGAGTCCACCTGCCGATGCAGGGGACACGGGTTCGTGCCCCGGTCCGGGAAGATCCCACATGCCGTGGAGCGGCTGGGCCCGTGAGCCATGGCCGCTGAGCCTGCGTGTCCGGAGCCTGTGCTCCGCAATGGGAGAGGCCACAACAGTGAGAGACCCGCGTACCACAAAAAAAAAAAAAAAAAAAAAAAGAATATATCACTTAAATATATTTAAGTGAAAGCAAATCCTGTGTTGTTTGTTTCAACAGCTGTTAGGAGAGGAGGATTTTAAATAAGGAGAATTGAAAGCATAAATTAGAGAAGAAAATACTATTTCAGATGTTCCTTATATTTCTAACTTAAATACATTTCAAAGCATCTTCACATATGGATGACATAAAGCTTTGATATCAGATGACTCTCATGAAACTTAGCAATCTGGGCTTGTTCATCTGTCTTGGGTTCATTCTTACAAGTCGTACTGAAACATCCCAACTACATCGTATCAGAATAAGCCTGGATAACTGTAGTTGCTGAGGGTACCCAGTTGGGCAGAGTGATCAACCAACACCTTTCTCCTCTTTCTTGCATTAAACAAGATGTCCTTTATGTAAGTAGAAGTTGAGACATTGTTTAAAGGACGAAATTTGCACCTTTGTCATAAGAGCAAATGGAAACAGTACATGGCAATTTTTATTTAATATTAGTAAAGTTGTGACTTGTAAAAGTGTGCTGTTTAGCTATAGAACACAATGGAGTACTCAACTCAGTGACGCTGAACATCCAGAATACATTATCATTCTTTATGGTGTCAATTCCCTTCCCTAGTAAAAGTCTAAAGGACAACACAAGTGAAATCATATTCACTTTGTTCCCAATTGATTAGTTTTATCTCTCAAAAGGTGAATTACCTGGCAAGATAAAATAAGTTTTCATATGAATGCATGAGTTTAACCATGTAACCCCAGTTCTGAGGAATGTAATGCAGATTTCTGTGTTTCTCTCATAATCTTCATTACATAGTCAGATTTTCTTTTCTTAGTTATTACTTATAATGCCCATTATTCTACAAGTGACATTCTGTGTAAATAGCATTGTGCTAGAGATTGCAATCTGGGGAAGTCATGTGAAAGCACAGAGAACAAGGGGAAGACACCAAGAGGCCGAGAAGCAGTTGCATATGATTCTATCTTTCGCTGCTGTATCCAAGTTGCCTGACACATAACAGGTGCTCCCTAAATATTTTTGTAAAACTGACTGATGAATGTATAAGTGAACTGGAGTTGGCATTTTGCATTTTGTTTCTCTTTTCAAAATATTTTAAATATTAGATTCTTTCTCATATCGTCTCTCGCTCTCTCTCTCTCTTCCTCTTGCTCTCTCTCTCTCTCTCTTTGGGGGCTTGAAGCTAACCAATCTTAGGCCTAAAATAGGCCCATCAATAAACATTGAATGACTGGTCTTCCATGATCCCTAGACCGTATGCCTGATATTCTGTTCTCATCCAGCACATTCTCCTTAGTCAATCTGAGTCATGTCAGTGGTTTCAGTTACTATGCCTAAGCAGATAATTTTCAAATAAAAATCTTCAAATCAGATTCTGTCTGACTTCCAAATCTGTGTGTAGCTCTGCCAACTTGCTGTCTACCAATATGACACTGGCTCTACAGACTGAATATTTTCAAAACCCACTTTTTTCATGCTCTCCATCCCTAATACTTTGTTGTATTTCAGGCCCTTGTCATTTGGCATCTTGAATCTAGCCATTGTCTCTTGCTTCTAGTCTTTGCATTCTTTAATCCAACTGCTTTGAACTGTTCGTTATAATGCAGTTTCTTAATTCACTGTCTTTCTAGCATCCTTCGGGAGTTCATAATGATATATGTTACATTCTGAACCTTTTGCAAGCCTCTACGTGTCTCTTCATGTTGTAACCCCGCCTCCCTAACCATTCCGTCTGACAGGGGCTTCCCCCATTCAGGGAAACAGTGGGCACTCCAAAACAGCAGCCAGGAAAGACAGAAACTGTGGGGAGAGGAATCTCCCTGCTGATGATGGAAGAGTTTTGAGAATGAATCTTATTGATCCTTGGTAAGTGAACGTTGCAGTTGTGAATTCTCACTCCATGATACTGACGTTTAAAGCCCATTCTAAAAGAAGTTGTGCTTAACCCACTAAGCTGACTCTACTGAAAAAACTGATGAGGCTTCCCCATCCTCTAGTGATGTATTCCTGGAAAGGCTTTCTTCCAGGATGTGAGCTCATTTCGAGTAAATCATGTAGTTACCTAGCTCTCAGGAAAGCGTATCTATTAGACAATAATCTTTGAGGGGGGGTGATGCCATATTCTTACTTGCCAAAATGAACTGCATGCTAAGATTTCTGCTTTGAAATCCCTTAAGATAATTTTGCTTCATCAATTCAGCTATTATTAAGAGTTAGAAAGTTTAGTATTGTTAATTACATTTTCTAAAAGCAACCAGTGATATGTTTCAGGATCATAGAATTTCCTGTTTTAGAGAAGCCTCAGAAATTACCTGGTGGCATTGGGGTCCTTGAATTACTGCCCAGTCGTTCCTTTGAGAGGTCTCTGTTAGGGTCCCACCATGGACAGGAGGTGCTGTTGCTGCCTCTCACACAGTTGACATGTGATTTTAGGCAAAATGTCCACACAGATTGTGTGGGCACAGCAATCAGCTTCACTGACTGGAATGACCACACCTCCTGTGCAAGCTATCTGGTTGAGATTTAACTAGTATTTACCGAATGCCGATTACATTTCCACATGGTTGCATTTAACTTTCACAATTTTGGAAGTCTTTAATATTGTTCCCATTTGAAAAATGATTAAATTTAAGCACAGATGATTTAAGTATTTTTGCTTAAAATCACTAAGATGAAGTAGCAGAGAAAGGATTAGAAACTAGGTTTCCTGCTTCCAATCCTAATGTTATTTCCTACGCTCTCACCTCTCACTCATTGTGTGTTTACTTGATAGGGTTTAACACGTCATGATCAGATGGTGCCTGGTAATTTCTGTTCATTACCTCTATTTTCCAAACTTCTTATTTTCTAATTTTATAAATACCTCAAATATACATAAATATTTTTTCTGGAAATCTCATATTATAAAAATTATTTTCCCATTACTAAAACAGTGTTCAGCAAGTTACTATCTGCTTTTTTGTAAATAAAGCTTTATTGGAACACAGCCACTCCCATCTGTTTATTTATTTTCCATGGCTGTTTTTGTCCTGCAACAAGAGCTGAGTAGTTGCAACAGAGACTTTATAGCCTGCAAAGCCTAAAATATTTACAGTTGGTCCCCTTCCAGAGTCCTGCAATGGAATTGAGAATTCCAGTCCTAAATACAGCCCTTGTGTTGGTGTTATTCCACCTGTGTAGCTTCTTTACTTGATTGTATTAAGATGGCCCTGGATAGCGCTTCCCTGGTGGCGCAGTGGTTAAGAATCCACCTGCCAATGCAGGGGACATGAGTTCGAGCGCTGGTCTGGGAAGATCCCACATGCCACGGAGCAACTAAACCTGTGCGCCACAACTACTGAACCCGCATGCCACAAGTACTGAAGCCCGCGCGCCTAGAGCCCGTACTCCGCAACAAGAGAAGCCACTGCAATGAGAAGCCCACACACCACAACGAAGAGTAGCCCCCACCAGCTGCAACTAAAGCCCCCGCTCAGCAACGAAGACCCAACGCAGCCAAAAATAAATAAATTAAAAAAAAAAAAGATGGCCCTGTATAATGCTGATGTACTCTGCACATTTAAAATTAATGTATTGTCTAAAAGGTTTGCTCACCCCTGGTTTAAATCATGGGAAATCATTCACAGAAATTATTTGCATTTGTGCATGCACATGAGGGGATGCACACACATTTAAAATGCTGACAAATTCTTTTTGGAAAAAGACTAGATGGAAACAAATATTTGCATATGAATTTTCTATCTCCTATCTATCATCTATCTATCTATCTACCTATCTATGTATATGTTTCAACTATCTCATGCCCCACTTTTTATTCTAGTCATTGCTGCAAAAACGAGCTTTTGCAAGTATATATTTAGAGTGGATTGTCTCAGCTGAACTACATTCTGTCTCTTGCTGTCTGAGGACTTCTCTGATGTCATAGTATGGGATATCTGGAGGAAACTAATCCCATAAATGCATGAAATTGGAAGAGCAAGGGCAATAACAACCCAGGGTCAATCCTTGACTAGCATGGTAGAAGAACTAGGTGGACAAATGCTCCCTTTTTTGTCCCCTGGATGGACAACTCTGAGGTGCATTCTGCATGACTCCTTAGACGTTAGCAGAGATGGAGAGGGTCAGGTGCCTATCATGATGACCAGTTTGATTATGTACTCTTAGACAGGCTTTTTCTTCTTCCTCATTTTTCCTTACTAGTTCCTCACTCCTAGTCTCAAGAAACACTTCCCAAAATAAACTAACTGCATTTATGCACCCACTCAAAAACACAGGATATAGAACAGTGTATGGATATGTGTTGCATATACTTAGAGTTGGCAAATGAGAAGTAAGCTTGCAGCAATGTCCTCCTACTGTGACCGTGGTATCTTTCATTATGCATTATGCTTGTACTTTCCCATGGCAGTTAGATGAGCCATCTGAATCCTTTCCAAAATAGCATTCTAGAAAATGACTACTCAATATCCCGAGTTGCCAATGGAAATGAAAACTATGTTTAATACCCAGTATACACCATATTGCATAGCTTAAATGTAATGTGTGTGGTGGTGGAAGTGGGTGAAGGTAAGTACTCAAAAGTATGCACATATACTAGAGCAACACACAATATATATTTTCAATAATATATGTATTCTTGCATACATTAAAAGATTATAAGTTTGCATTACATAATGACATTTTTATAATATATGGAATAGAATTATTTGAAATCTTGCTATTTAAAAAAAGGTGATGTGGCATACAGTATCTGATAAAACACAAAACAGGGAAATTTAATACAGAACAAAATACTAATACAAAAAAGTGATATATTTTTGACCTAGCTTATAAGGTTAGATTTATTAGAGTTTCATTTGTTTAACCTTTGTTGCTAGATTCTCATGTTTTAAAAATCGTGAATGTTATTCTTTACTGGACAGAGAAACAAGGGTAACGTAAAACACACTGCATTATAAAGTTACTGTTGAGTGGTAATACTGAAGTTCATTCCAGTGGCACAGTAGCTCCTATCAGTGGACAGCATGATGGTATTTATCAGTCAGTTGTGAATTTAACTGGCATCATCAAACATAATAGAAAATAGATTCTACTGTAAGTTTAGAGAAGACACAGACACGCTCTTCAAAACGATGTTTTTTATACCCACCTTCCATAAAATCTGATGTCATAATATAATATCTTTACCCTGTGAAAATATTTTCATGTCAGCCCCAGAAATTATGTCTCCTCCTGCTATAAAATCTGTCCTTGATCCACAAAGGAGAGGCTTCTAGAGAAAATATATTCCTCTAACACAGGTTAGTGTGATAGATTATGGGCCCTAGAGTCAAACTCTAAGTCTGGGGTGTGTGTATGTATGTGTGTCCTTCTCTGACCCTCTGTCTCATTCTCAGTTTCTATTGCTGCTGCAACAAATTACCAAAAACTTAGTGGCTTAAAACAACACAATTTTTTTTTTAATCTTAGAGGTCTTTAGGTCAAAGATCAGACATGGGTCTCTATTGGCTAAAATCAAGGTGTCAGCAGGGCTGGGAGAGAATTGGTTCCCTTGCCTATTCCATTTTCTAGAGGTCACACAACCTCCTTGGTTCCTGGGTCCCCTGCTCTATATTCTAAGTGAGTAACATAGCATCTCTCTGACCATTCTTTCATAGTCACATCTCCCTCTGACCACAGCTGGGTAAGGTTCTTTATTTTTAAGGACTCACGTAGTTTCATTGGGCTCACAGACTCATTAATTAGAGATCCCACTCAGGAGAAGCTTCCCATCTCATGGTGCACAACCTTAATCACATCAGAGAAGTCATTCTTGCCATGTAAGATAATGTTACTGAATTAAGTCGTATGGACCCTGCTCGGGCCCTAGCCTGGCTGAGTCTCTCTGCCTTGACAGGGGAGGATTGTTTTTCCACTTGGGCTCTAGTTAGGTGAATACCAAAACCAAAGCACAAGCTATATTCAGCGGCCAAAGAGTGAAGAAGTGGGAACTAGGTTCGCAGATCAACTTCTTGCCCACCTGGAGAGTGATTTAATTTTAAAGAGTAGAGACAAAGGGAGGAGGAGTGAGGCTAATGATGGGGAGAATATGCATTAGTCTCCTGGGGAAGGGACAGGGCTTTTTCGAGCGAGTGGGGTGCCACCCTCTTTCTATCCTTCTTTGGTACTTAGTGTCTGGTCATGGCCACCGGTAGATATGTCATTTAATATGCTAATATAGTAAAATCAACTTATAATGAGACTCAGGGTGTGTTGGAGGTCAGATTAATCACCATCTTGGTCCCAGCTAGTTCCATCTGCTTTTTTCTTTTTCTGTGTGTTGCTCCATTTCTTATCTCTGGACCCTTTAACTTAAAGATTTATGTTCACTCCTGCTAAAGGTGGGGTTGGCAGGTTTTGAGCAAGGACACTCCTGTTAATGGCGGGGGTTGCAGGGTTGTAAGCAAGGACACTTCTGGTAACAGTGGGAGTTGGAGGGTTGTGAACAAGGACACTCCTGCTAAAGGTGGGGGTTGATGGGTTTTGAGCCAAGACCTGGACGAGCTCTGGCAACAATAACATAGTCACAGGTTCTGTGGATTAGGATATGGATAGCATTCGAGGGAAGGGCATGATTCTACCTAGCACACTCAGTACTGAGATTAGAAATATGTTTCAGAGAACTTCATATGATTCAGTAAGATGACATAGGCAAAGTGCCTTCCATTCCCTAGGCCACAGTGGGTGATTTATAAGTGTAAGTTATTTTCCATTTTCCCCATTCCCTTCCTGGTATTTAATCACATGAAGTTTTTATGAGTCAGACATATAAGAATACTGATGCATGTTGAAGACAAAGTGCCACCACATCTTGGGTGATGATACCAGCCTCGAGCAGAAGTAGATTAAGGAGAGAAGATATTTCTGATTTGGCAAATGGACATATTCATGTGCACAAAAGTTGCAAATCCACCAAGTAAGGACAATCTCTACAGGAAATTAATGCTTTTATGTGTATTATTTGTACAACCTCACTGTATACTAACAATCTGTTTTTATATTAGTTTCACTACTGGATAGTGACATTCTTTGGGAGCAGTATTTTTTTTCTTATTTATCACAGTATTTCTGTACTAAATATTGTGTGTGAGCGTATGTGCATGTAAAGAATGCTTTTACCGTAAATACTACATACTACAAATAAGTATTTACAGAATGCATATTTTATGTTTCATATAATATATAAATAAATATTAAGCAATTTAATACAATTACACATACACATACATGAATATGTATATGTGTGTGTCTATATATACACTATGTTTGTTTTTTTCATATATACTTGTTTGAGTTCATCTTTTCATAAGACAATCCAATGTGGTTAGAGTATTTTGCACACGTTGAATGTTAAATATTTAGCTACTATGTTATATGAGTTTACACACATGTACTTGGTTTTTCACCTTTGTCATTGAATATGTGTCACGACTTTTGTTTCAGTTGAATACCCAAAACTTGAGATACAGCCGAATGGTTGTGATTTTAAGCTGTTAAGTTTTGAAGTAATTTAATTAATAGCAACTGGCAACTGTATAGTTAAAGGCAAGGATGGTCTTAAATTCCTAGAAAATTTCACAGAAGGTGATGGGATGAAAGGTAATATTTCAGGCTATGATTAAAGTTAGATGGAGATTAGCAGTAAAATAATCATACATTTTCCAAATGGAAAGATTGAATCTGAATCTTAAGTTTTAAAAAAAGTTGTAAAGAATGCCGGTTCTTTGAGACTTCAACATAGCAAGGACATATATGTGCTATATGAAATTTTTGTATAAGCAGGTCTAGTGGCTAGGAAGGAAAGATAGACAGATGTTTAGTTTGAAAAGCATATCAGTATGTAGGTCAAATAAACCAGGGTCTAAATAATCAGCTTCCCACTGGTTGAAAGGGCCAGTTCTTGAAATCTTTCCTCTAGTGGACATGATACCATAGTTTTTAAACCATCAAGATGCACAGGATGTAATTCAAGCTTTTTAGAAATTGTGGTCCCTCTTGAGTAATGCATGGATGCTTGTAAGTAAATGACAACTACAGTGTATTTAGTTGTTCTCTGAAAGTATCCATCAAATTTGCTAATGTTAACTCACAGTACATCATGGTTTGGAAACACCACCATTTACATTCAGGACTTCCCCAATTGTATAGCACATGATACTTCTTTTCCTTAGAATCCCTCATTCCCTTGCCTTTCCTTCCTTATGATGAACTCATATTCTGTCATTAAAAGTTAGTTAATTCTGTGAAGAATGCCACTGGTAGTTTGATAGGGATTGCACTGAATCTGTAGATGGCTTTGGGTAGTATAGTCATTTTCACAATGTTGATTCTTCCAATCCAAGAACATGGTACATCTCTCCATCTGTTTGTATCATCTTTGATTTCTTTCATCAGTGTTTTATAGTTTTGTGAGTACAGGTCTTTCACCTCCTTAGGCAGGTTTATGGTTAGGTATTTTATTCTTTTTGTTGCAATGGTAAATGGGAGTATTTCCTTAATTTCTCTTTCTTATTTGTCTTTATTGGTGTATAGGAATGCCAGAGATTTCTGTGCATTAATACTGTATCCTGAAACCTTACCAAATTCATTGATTAGTTCTAGTAGTTTTGTGGTGGCATCTGTAGGATTTTCTATGTATAGTATCATGTCATCTACAAACAGAGACAGTTTTACTTATTTTCCAATCTGTATTCCTTTTATTTCTTTTTTCTCTCTGATTGCCGTGGCTAGGACTTCCAAAACTATGTTGAATAAGAGTGGTGAGAATGGACATCCTTGTCTTGTTTCTGATCTTAGTGGAAATGCTTTCAGTTTTTCACCATTGAGTATGATGCTTGCTGTGGGTTTGTCATATATGGCCTTTATTATGTTGAGGTAGGTCCCTCTATGCCCATTTTCTGGAGACGTTTTATCATAAATGGGTGTTGACATTTGTCAAAAGCTTTTTCTGCATCTATTGAGATGATCATATGGTTTTTATTACTTAATTTGTCAATGTGCTGTATCACACTGATTGATTTGTGTATATTGAAGAATCCTTGCATCCCCGGGATAAATCCCATGTGATCATGGCGTATGATCCGTTTAATGTGTTGTTGTATTCTGTTTGCTAGTATTCTGTTGAGGATTTTTGCATCTATGTTCATTGGTGATATTGGTCTATAATTTTCTTTTTTTGTGATATCTTTTTCTGGTTTTGGTATCAGGGTGATGGTGGCTTCATAGAATGAATTTGGGAGTGTTTCTCTTTCTGCAATTTTTTGGAAAAGTTTCAGAAGGATCAGTGTTAGCTCTTCTCTAACTGTTTGAGAGAATTTGCCTGTGAAGCCATCTGGTGCTGGACTTTTGTTTGTTGGAAGATCTTTAATTACGGTTTCAATTTCATTACTTGTGATAGGTCTGTTTATATTTTCTAATTCTTCCTGGCTCAGTCTTGGAAAATTGTACCTTTGCAAGAATTTGTCCATTTCTCCGTGGTTGTCCATTTTATTGGCATATAGTTGTTTGTAGTAGTCTCTTATAATCCTTTGTATTTATGCAGTGTCAGTTGTGATTTCTCCTTTTTCAACAAAAAATTTTACAATTCGTATGGAAACACAAAAGACCCTGAAGAGCCAAACCAATCTTGAGAAAGAAAAGCGGAGTTGGAGGAATCAGGCTGCCTGACTTCAAACTATACCACAAAGCTACAGTAATCAAGGCAGTATGGTACTGGCACAAAAACAGAAATATAGATCAATGGTACAGGCTAGAAAGCCCAGAGATAAACCCATGCATATATGGTCACCTAATTTATAACAAAGGAGGCAAGAGCATATAATGGAGAAAAGATAGCCTCTTCAGTAAGTGGTGCTGGGAAAACGGGACAGCTACATGTAAAAGAATGAAATTAGAACACTACCTGACAACCATACACAAAAATAAACTCCAAATGGATTAAGGACCTAAATGTAAGACCAGACACTATAAAACTCTTAGAGGAAAACATAGGAAAAACACTCTTTGACATAAACCACAGCAAGATCTTTTTTGACCCACCTCCTAGAGTAATGGAAATAAAAACAAAAATAAACAAATGGGAGTTAACTAACCTTAAAAGCTTTTGCACAGCAAAGGAAACCATAAACAAGACAAAAAGACAACCCTCAGAACAGGAGAAAATATTTGCAAATTGAACAACAGACCAAGGATTAATCTCCAAAATATACAAACAGCTCATGGAGTTCAAAATCAAAAAAACAAACAATCCAATTAAAAAACGGGCAGAAGACCTAAATAGACATTTCACCAAGGAAGACATACAGATGGTCAAGAGGCACATGAAAAGATGCTCAACATCACTAATTATTAGAGAAATGCAAATCAAAAGTATAATGAGGTATCACCTCATGCTAGTCAGAATGGCCATTATCAAAATATCTAGAAACAATAAACGTTGGAAAGGGTGTGGTGAAAAGGGAACCCTCTTGCACTGTTGGTGGGAATGTAAATTCATATAACCACATGGAGAACAGTATGGAGGTTCCTTAAAAAACTAAAAATAGGACTACCATATGACCCAGCAATCCCACTACTGGGCATATACCCTGAGAAAACCATAGCTCAAAAAGTGACATATACCACAATGTTCATTGCAGCACTGTTTACAATAGCCAGGACATGGAAGCAACCTAAGTGTCCATCAACAGATGAATGGATAAAGAAGATGTGGCACATATATACAATGGAATATTACTCAGCCATAAAAAGAAATGAAATTGAGTTATTTGTAGTGAGGTGAAAGGACCTAGAGTCTGTCATACAGAGTGAAGTAAGTCAGAAGAGAAAAATAAATACTGTATTGTAACACATATATAGGGAATCTTAAAAAAAAAAAAAAAAAAGGTACTGAGGATCCTAGTGGCAGGGCAGGAATAAAGATGTAGACAGAGAATGGACTTGAGGACATGGCGGGGGAGGGGGAAGCTGGGGTGAAGTGAGAGTAGCATCGACATATATACACTACTGAATGTAAAACAGTTAGCTAGTGGATAGCAGCAGCATAGCACAGGGACATCAGCTCAGTGCTTTGCGATGACCTAGAGGGGTGGGATAAGGATGATGGGAGGGAGGCTCAACAGGGAGGGGATATGGGCACATATGTATGCATATGTCTGATTCACTTTGGTGTATAACAGAAACTAACACAGTATTGTGAAGCAATTATATTCCAATAAGGATCTATTTAAAAAAAAAAGGAGAAAAAAAAAGTTAGTTAAGCTAGCTCATGAGATAGGTTGACTGCATCCAAATTCTGTTTCTGTCACCTAGTGGCTGTGAAACGCTGACAGTCACTTAACCTCTCTTGGCCTCTACTTTTTAAATCTTAATGTGCTAAAATTTGCATTGATCATTTAGGATACATGGTTATTATAAGGAATTAAAGATTTGATGCACATAAAGCAGTTAGAATAGTACCAAGCATGCAGTAGAAACTCAAACATATTCAATATTATAAGACTCAAAATCAGTGTTTCCTTAAGGACTTCTCAGAATCCTCCAGTTGGCTTTATTTTCCTATACCTTTTGCCATAACATATTTTGAAACATATGTCATAACAAATATTGCTGCTTTATAATTATTTGTTTTCAAGCCTGTTTCTCCACTAGAGAACGCATTCTTGGAGTGGAAACTAAGTTACTGCTGCATTCTTGGGGGTTTTCAAAATGTGGGACACAGATTAGGTTATCTAATTTGTGAGATTAGATACTCATGAAACAGAATCCAAATGAATAAATGAATTAATCAATGCGTCTGTCAACCTATTTGAGGCTGGTTAAGGTTAAGCACAGATATACATTATATATTATTATATATTATATATATATATTTTATATTATACTCCTATGTATAAATTTTTCCCAACATACATGTATATGTATACACATATGAAGGTTAACATAAAGTAAGAAAATATTAGTTGGAAAAAAATGTAGAAGCTGATATCATACAGAGCAGGATTAAAACAAACTCTGGCATCAAGCACTTGCTGTTGACCTTCAAGAGGTAACTTAACAAACTAGAGTCCCTTCTACCTACACTGCATCAGTGTGAAAATTCATATAAAATCTATAAAGGACCTGACACCTTGGAGACACCTAATAGCTGATAGCTATTGCATTGGCATTGCCAAAGGTTAGAAGGCTTGGCTATTTACAGAAGCACATTATGGATTGTTAGGAATAAACAGTCCTGCCTAGAGTGAACCACATTATTATTCTGTTTTTTAAACAAAAAAAGTGAAGTAATTTAGGGCCTTCCAGATAAGCTCAACTTTCCTATATTGTTACCTGGGGCCAGGGAGAATATCGGTGAGAAAGCAACTGGTAGAAACAGATAGGGCTCTTTGCTCTCTAAGTTGGGCCTGTGAAATGATGGTTCTACAGGCAGATTTCCCAAAGCCTGTGAGAGAGTTACTGCTCTGCTGGAACTCTTTACCTGTGCACTAAAATAGCCAGTGTAGCTTCTTTCATATAAGAAGTATTAAGTTTGTCCATTTACTCCAAGAGATCAATAAATCCCAATCCCTGATTTTATTCCGAGTATTAATCTGCCACTGATACAAAATCTAATGAAAAACTTTTACCCTCAAGGAAGAAATTACCATCATATCAGAAGGTGCCAGATATGTAATGCCAATAAAGCTATGTTAAGTGGTTTATGTGTATTATTTTATTTAATCCATTCAAAGACCCTATGACTTAGATTCTATTATTATTAGCATCATTATATAGAAGAGGTTCCTGAAACTTGGAATACTACATTAATATTCACACAAGTAGGAGGTGGAAAAGATATTTAAACACAGATCTTTCTTACTCCAAAGGCCTGACATTTCCATTCAATCAGACTGTCTTTTAAAAAATATTATTTAATTGGCACATGTTAGTGGGAAATAGAGCTGAACTGGAAATCAAGCTACATAGGCTAAATGCCCTTATTTTAATTGTAGAGTGAAGGGCCATTTGCTAACAGGATGATATAAGAGGAATATCCATAGGAAGACCTTTATCTCAGTGCAATTCTTGAGGTTAAAAATTACAATGTGTTTGGGTTTGGGATATATGTAGCCTTGTGTCACCTTTATCAATTCTTTCCTGTGTGACTTTAAGATAGTCAGTGATCTTCATAAAGTTGTTTCCCCAAAGGCTGACCTTGTGACAAAATTTGTGCGCAAGTATTTTCTTAAGAAGCCATCCTAGAAGGCACAGTAGGGAAATGGGGAAGATATATGGGAAAGAGATGGAAGTCAATGCAGAGAACATTAATGAACTCTGGGTTCATTGTGGGTATAAAGGTTCAGTCCCACTTGAGACCTCTGGGACACTGCAAAAAACATGCATCAGAGCCTCACATCTCTGAAGAAAAGTGAGGAAGGTAGCACATTTATCCACTAACTCCTGTCATTATTGAGCAAAGACTGCACTAGAGGCATTAATCTCTATCATTTCTGGTCTACCCTGAAGAGGCAAGCCTGCTCCAACTGCCAGAAAACATCATCAGTCAAAGTATCACAGGTTCTGGAAGTAGAAAACCGTCAATGCATATAGAAAGCATGAATGCTGAGGACATATGGATGGGGCACTGACAGCATCTGCTATACTCACAGAGGCTCAGTTTTCCTATGTAGAAAATAAGGATAGTAATCCTTTCTCTGTCTGACTAGATATCATTAAAGTATAAATAACACAAATACTGAAATGATTTGAAGAAAATCTGAGCAAATACCATTGTTATCCTTTTTGGTGAAATTGTTAGTTCCATTGTTGTAGCAAAATCTTATTAAATTACTTTAAGTAGTTCCCTTCTATGGTGAAAAAATCTATCATTTCTCACTCCATCTATCTTTGTTAAACTAATGAGAGATATATCAGAGTTTTCCTTATTATCTTGTTTTTTAAGCCATATACTTTTGGACTTTTCAATTGAAGAGAAATTTTTTTTCCTTAGGGGATGATCAGGAAATAATTTGGAAGGGCATTCTGGGAAAAGAATACCTCATTCATCTTTGTGTATCCCCATTAATAACTACGTATATTGGAGGTGATTCATAAATATATGATAGATAAATGAATGGGATTTATAAAGCCTTATATGGTAGGCTGAATACCTTAGAAGTATTTCTTCTAAGTTTATTATTTTTAGAATTTTTGATTATCCTTTTTCATTCTGTCCTCTTATTTAGAATATTTTTAAAGAAAATTTAAACGAACTTCTCATACCTGATTTATTGTTTCGAAAGAACAGCCATGCTCCTCCCCTTGAACAAAGGGAGACCTTGGCATTGTTTGTTTATCTGACAGATGCTTCTGACATTTGGTCATTTACTACTTAAAAATTTTTAAAGACTATTTTCTCCCCTTTGAGGGGATTCACAGAACTCTTGTTCATTTAGTTGTTGCATATACACCCAGCAGCCTATTGTCAATATATGGGGCAAACATATCTAAATGACATCTTAAGCATTTGAGGGACTCCAACTCTTTTCACATGTATAAGCTGGGGTATCAAACAACGAACCATGTATGTAGGCATGGGTGAGGGCTAACAGCAGCGTGGTGTTTATAAGAAATTTCGAATTTCAGAAATGAGAAGAAGATTAGGAGAGACTAAAGAGCAAACTCGAGGAGCCAGGCATGAAGGGCCTTGAAAACTATGCTGATGTGATTGTGATATATATATTTTAAAGGATTTTCAGCATGTGAATAGGTAGTTAAAATTATATTGTAAAATATGTTTCAGCTAGTACCAGATCAGGCTAGCACTCCTACCATGAAAACCATAAAAGTAGACAAGATACATAAGGTGACACTTTTCATACTCAGAGAATAGGCATTACAGCTGGGTCATCTCTGAGGGGAGGAGGGCTCATAAGGTGAATCCCATTGCCCGGATATCTGTCTAGGGAAAATTTCTCAGCACATAAGGATAAAGTCTGAGTAGGGAGGGTACAGTTGTCCACTGAAAGATGGAACTTCAGAGAAGGGCCCCAGAATTCATGTGGGATTCCTTCTTAAGTTTGTGGATGAAAGTTGGGTTGTGCATGTGCATGGTGGGGCCACCTGAGGCTTAATCAGAGAGTATCTGCTATGGAGTTGAAAACAGAAGGAGACAGTAGAGATCAGGCTGTGAATAGGGAAGCGTAGTGTCTGAGTTCCAGCCCCACCAGAGTGGAAAGATTTCCTTATTACCTTCTTCTCAGCCCTACACCATTTAGTATTTAATAAAGGCTGTGCCTTTATTAGGAGCAAAGATCACACACAAAAGTAAGATGTACTTTCCTGATGAAGAAAGCCCGAAATGAAGATTGATAAGATTTGTAAGGGAAACAGAGTGGAGTTTGCGCCTTCAAAAGTTAGAAGAACGTGGAAAATACCTTGTGTTTTCTAGCAAAATATAAAGAGAAACCTGTACAAGTTCAAGATGATCAGACCATAATTGAACATACGATTCTACACATAGGTACTTACCTCAAAGAAATAAAAACATACATTCACTCAAAGATTTGTACATAAAAGTTCATAGCATTTGTACTTATTATTGTCTCAAACTGGAAACAATACATCTACCAACAGGCGAATGGATAAACAAAGTGTGGTATGAAATACTACTTATTCAGCAGTAAAAGGGAAAAACTACTGAAACAGACAAAATGGACACATCTCAGAAACATTATACACAGTAAAAGAAGCAAAACGCTGTATGATCCACTTATAAGGAACTCTAGAGAAGACAAAGTAATATACAGGGACAGAAGGATGATCAGTGACTTACTAGATTTCTTTTCTTTTATTGGTTGTTTATTTGTTTTTGAGTGTATAAGTGTGTTGAATGTAAAGAGACATAAAATTCTTTTTTCTTGGTTAAGGAAATGCTTTATATCCGGATGGAGATGGTGAAAACATGGGTGCTATGCAATGAATTATGTCTATCCAAAATTCATGTGTTGAAGCTCTAACTTCCAATGTGACTGCATTTGGAGATAGGACCTTGAAGAAGTAAGGTTAAATAAGGTCATAAAGGGGCTTCCCTGGTGGCGCAGTGGTTGAGAGTCCACCTGCCAATGCAGGGGACACGGGTTCGTGCCCCGGTCCGGGAAGATCCCACATGCCGTGGAGCGGCTGGGCCCGTGAGCTATGGCCGCTGAGCCTGCACATCCGGAGCCTGTGCTCCGCAACGGGAGAGGCCACGGCAGTGAGAGGCCCGCGTACCGCAAAAAAAAAATAAAAAAAAGGTCATAAGGATGGCACCTTATAAGAAGGCATACCAGAGAGCATTTTCTATTTCTCTTTTGGACCCATCTGCAAGCCAGGAAGAGAGCTCCTACCAGAAACCAAATAGACCAGAATCTCAGTCTGCCTTCCTAATAAAGATTTCCTTATTACCTTATTCTCAGCTCTACACCATTTAGTATATAACAAAGGCTGTGCCTTTCTTAGGAGCAAAGGTTGTGACTTTCTTAGGAGCAAAGTCTGTGCCTTTACTTTCTCACACTTCTAGCCTCCAGAGTGTGAGAAAACAAATTTCTATTGTTTAAGCCACCCCGTCTATACTATTTCTGTTATAGGAGTTCAAACTCACTAATAAAATGGTATTTATATATGTTAACACTCTACATTTAAACATGTATAAAATTTATATATAAATTATACTTCAATAGAATTGATTAGGAATATGTTATTGAGACAGCATGCTGAGAGAAATGTGGCTTATTGAGGAATAAGGATGAAGATAGAAAGCAGAATGCCTGGTTATTGTTCATACATCAGTTTAATGGGAGTATCAAACAAAATTAAAAAGAAAAAAAAAACTAGTCTGGGATTTGGACAGAAAGTGAAAAATGTGCTCAAAAACGACCATATTATCTAGAAGTTATAATGAACTTATTTTGGAGTTTGACAGATTGTGTTGTGGTGACAAAGATGGAAGAGTTTGTGGTGATGTCCAAGTTTCTGGATTTAGTGACTAGGTGAATGATGACATTTATCTGGAATACAGGGGACCATGTAACATGCACATTAGGAAGAAAGATGCATTTATTTTGGATATGATACGTTGAGTTGTCTTGGGAACATTCAAAAGGAGATGCATCTACAGCACTAGATATAGAGCTTTGAATTTCAGAATGAGTTCATACTTGCCTATAAATGGAATCATTAGCATAAAAATGAGAAAGAATTACAACCATGAGAGTGGATGAGATCACCCAGTTGGAGATGTTAGAGAAGAGAATGACATTAGCAGAGAACACATAAAAATATGAATATTTAAGAGACACACAGAGGAAGTGAAGTCCGTGAAGGAAGCAAAGAAAGATAAAAGAGTGAATAAAGAAAAGTGGTGCCACAGGAGTCAAAGGAACAGAGACGTTTGGGAGTAATGTTAAATTCAGCTGAAAAGCCTAGCAAAAGAGTCCATTTAGGGCTGGAGCACTTGGCACTAAGAACTAGGACTGGCCACGGACAAGAGAAAGAAATCTTGGTCTAAAAGCGACAGTATCTTCATTCACATGCAGACTCCAAATAATTGCTGTGTGACACAGAACATATTTCTTTATCTCCATGAACCTGAACACTTTCTTTTTCAAAATTAAAAAAATAGGCTGTAGGAAGATGAAATGCAGTAAATAATATGGAAGCAGCTTTTTACTTCTGATGTTTTCTTCCCATATATAAGCTATTTTATGTGCTACTCTGCTTTGTGAGCAAAGAATAATACATCAGAAATATTATCATGTCTTCCCTGGTGGCGCAGTGGTTAAGAATCTGCCTGCTAATACAGGGGACACGGGTTCGAGCCCTGGTCCTAGTCTGGGAAGATCCCACATGTCGCGGAGCAACTAAGCCCGTGTGCCACAACTACTGAGCCTGCATGCCACAACTACTGAAGCCTGTGTGCCTAGAGCCTGTGCTCTGCAATAAGAGAAGCCACCGGGATGAGAAGCCCGCACACCACAACAAAGAGTAGCCCCCGTTCACTGCAACTAGAGAAAGCCCGTGGGCAGCAATGAAGACCCAACGCAGCCAAAAATAAAATTTAAAAAAAAGAAATATAATTATTCTTGTATATCTCCATCTGTCAGGAGAGGCTAAACTATATTGCAGTAACCAAATACAAAAAATCTTCATGGCTTAGCATGACTGAATTGTGTTTTTCATATCCATGCTACATGCCCAACACACGTTACCCTACACAGTCACCCTATGCCATTTAATAATATTATGCCATCTTATGATATGCTATTGCACACAAATGCCTTCAAATTCTTTGTGGCACAGAAGGAGACAGCTGTATAATCAAGTACTGACAGTTAAATGTCTTGTCCTGGAAACGGCAGGCCACTTCTTTTCATATATTCCATTGGCATAATTAGATATTTAACCATTCACAACATTAAAGGGTTAGGAAAGTTCAATTTTCCCATGTGCTCTCAAGGGAAGAAGAATTAGAAAGATTAGGAATATGTAGATTTCCTATTACAACACACTAAAATGATATTAGGACACAAGTCCTACAGAGTGACACTAAAAGAGACATCCACACTTCTGGTCTCATTCAATGCAGGACTTTCTTTTGTCCCCAGCTTTGTCACTTATAGCATCTAACAATGTCCATAGACTTGTTAGAAAAGCATAATCTTTCCACTTACATAATCATTTAAGTTATCATATAGAAAGACATAACTTCAGTGGAAAGAACACAGGTATTGGATAAAGCAGACGTGTTTGAATACTGTATATGCATTGTAACTACAAGCAAAACACTGAAACTCTCCAAGATTTGCCATTTTTATTTATATAATAAAGACAATATATAACCCTCAGATTTTTTTTCTGAAAATGATATGAGATAAATAAAATCACTGAGCACAATATCTTAGAACTGGTAAAGCATTTTCTTCATTTATTTTTTAAAATTGCCATATCTAAATCTAGGCAGGATACATCAGGTTTAGAGATAATTTTGCATCCTTCTCCTCCGCTTACAGAATAGGTTCATATCAGCTTCCTTGAATACTTGATTGAAAATACCATATAAATAATTATAATCAGAATTTCTGGAGAAATAGTCCTACTATTCATCCACACTCCACCTTCCTCTAGCTCCCATAGATATACTTCATAGGAAAGGAGGACAGATTGTTGTCTCTGAGATATCAAGTTTCTGATTCAGAAGTACTTGCACATGCTTTATTTGGCTTATTGCTCTGTGTCTTTTGCGGAATGGGGAAAACTCAGACTGTGAAAATCCACAGCATCCCAGCTCTAAAGAGTCCCTAATCTCAACCACCACGCACACTTTGCTCACACTCTTCCATATGTAGGACAGAATGCAATATAATATTTTTTTCATTATGGCTTGTGTGTTGCTTTCACTTAATTGCAATTTTCCCAGAACCCATAAATTAGAGTCAATACTTTAATCACAGTGCTAGGTCAGCCACCCAAATTGTCAATAATCAGGCTATTACCCAAGCAGGTGTTTTGTGTCTTACTGAATGAAACCATCAGAGGCAACATCTGTATTTCTGTTGTGAAAGAAAATCTACTTTTTGAGGGAGATTAATTATATTGCTTTCCATAGCTCCTTTAGGTTTTTGTCTAATTTATTCCACTGCACTCACTCAGGAGTGACTATGAATGAAGTGGCAAGCATCTTCTCATGACCAAAGAAGCGTTGGCAAATGATGCTGCTTGAATCTGATACAGATGCTCTTGCTTACTATTTGACTAGTGTGTTGGAAATATGTTAGACATCTGTGTCATGGTTTGATTTAGTTAACGTGTAGTTATATATCTCAATTTATCAGAGAAGTACTCAAAAATAAGTCTTGCTCCTGTTTCCAAAACATTGACTTAGAATCAGGAATCAAGGACCAGGCCATTGACTGTCAATGTTATACATCAATTGATGAATCAATGATAGTGATTCATCCTCCCTGAAAGGAAAATCACTTCTGTGTTCTTTGGAAAATGAATAATAAACTTATTATGGTATGAAAGTAGTGAAACTGTAAAAGTGCCATCATCTTCCTTCCTTTTGAAATAATTTATTCAAGTAATATAAGTCACAAACTGAAAAAGATATAGAGCATTAAAATATGATCAATCCTTAAAAATCAGATCAAATTTGTATTACTATTGTGTGACAAATAGCAATTTCAATTTTAAAAGTTCAAGCATAAATAGTAACAACTATGAACACAAATCAAAATCCAGCTTCATTTTCACAAATGCTTTTCTCGCTTATTTTTTTTTATTTTTTTATTTTTTTGCGGTACGCGGGCCTCTCACTGTTGTGGCCTCTCCCGTTGCTGAGCACAGGCTCCGGATGCGCAGGCTCAGCGGCCATGGCTCACCGGCCCAGCTGCTCCGTGGCATGTGGGATCTTCCCGGACCGGGGCACGAACCCGTGTCCCCTGCATTGGCAGGCGGACTCTCAATCACTGTGCCACCAGGGAAGCCCCTTGCTTATTTTTAAAGAGATAAAAAATAACCCATCTCTATTCCAGTGAAGCTGGTTTTAAATGAAATTAAAGCTGAAGGGTTGATTAATAAGTATTGACTAATCCCTCTAATCCTTAAGCAGATTATCTGAAAGTAGATTGATTTCTGATGGCCACAGACAGTGCACCATGAATATATTGGAGTTTTATATTTCAAAAAATTGTTGCTCTGCTTTTAAAAATAAATAAAATTATAAAACCAAAACCAAAACAACTCCCATTGATATTTGCTTAAACTACAGTAATCTAAGTTTAATTTGGATAAATTACATGTTGTATTAAGGTATATAGTCATATGTTACAAAGACAGAAGTTTGAATTTGGCTTCTCTAGAGTTAGTCTCTTTTACAGAGCTGTATTAGTCAGGTTTACTTAGAGAAACAGAATCAATATTATGTGTATATATATATATATAATATAATAATATATAATAAATATATATATGGAGAGAGAGAGAGAGAGAGATGGAGAGTGAAAGAGACAGAGGGAGGGAAAGGGAGAGATTTTAAGAAACCGGCTCACACAGTTAAGGAAGCTAATAAGCCTGAAATTTTCAGGGCAGACCTCCAGGCTGGAGACCCAGAGAAGAGCTGATATTGCAGCTGGGACGCACAGCAGGAGATGAGTGGCAGGGAAGTGAGTGAAGCTTCATCTGCCACCCCCCATCGCTCTCCATCGCTCGCATTACCACCTGAACCACTCCCCCGACGCCCCTGATCTGAGGAAAAATCATCTTCCACAAAACCGGTACCTTGTGCCAAAAAGGTTGGGGACCACTGCTCTAGATCTCCTTATCCATGATCTTCCAATCGTTTTCTTTCTCGGCCCATGACCAATTAGGTTATCCATTTGCTACTACCTATAAGTCCATGTGCATTCTTGTCTCAGGCCACTATACTTTTCACACATATTGGATGACAACTGCACCACCAAGAGATCTTCCAACTGTTGCTGTTGTTTTTTTTTACTCTCCCTGATATCTTTCATGACCCCTCATTAGTGAGGATGTACTACAGCAGTCAATATTTATCTCACACCCACATATTGAGCCAACCTTTGCAAGTAACACATTTACCCTATTTCCTTTTCCATCAGTTGGTGATCAGAGACACTGGCCTTCAAGAGACGATGTTGTTACAATACTACAGAATCCACTAAAAAGAATATGTGCCATTGTTTTTAGCACCAAGTCAAAGAATGACATAAATACCCCAGCTTGAGTAATTAAATAGACCTCATGAAAGAATTTATATTTTCACTTGATCTTGATAAATTCACAGGAGCCAACTGTAGAAGAGATAAAGGGATATATGTAGAGTCAACATGACTAGCATTTGCAATGCACGGAGGCATTAAGGGGTGTTGCATATTTAAGTAACATTAAAACTCCCATGAGCTTCCACATGTCTAGACAATGTCATGCTCCATGCTCTTCCAGTTAATCTAGATTTTGTTTTTAACTCATGCACTGAGGGACCTCAATTTATTTCTAACCAACAGCTCAAGTCATCTCTTCATATTTAATGCCTTCCCTGAACATATTTTCTAGCCTAATTTATGTTTTTACAACTTTATTAAGGTATAATTGATATACAAAAAAAAAGCTGCACATACTTAATATCTACAATCATTGAGTTTGGATGTACACATATGCACATGACACCTTCACCACAATCAAAATAAATATATTCATTACCTTCAAAAGTTTCCTGTGTGTGTGTGTGTGTGTATGTGAAGAACATTTAACATGAGATCTATCCTTTAACATTTTTTAAGTTAATGATACCATGTTGTTAACTATAGGCACTACATTGCACAGTAGATGTCTAAAACTTATTCATCTTGTTGTTCTAGTCTAACTTAAATGCCCATTTCTCCTGTTCCAATACTCGCCTGAGATTTCCTCTGCTAAGTTCTAATGTTCATTTAACTGAGCTATCTCTGTAGGAATACTATGATTCCTATTAAGAATGGAGAATTTCCTTGTTCATCTGTATCTTCTCAGTGTCTGGCACAGTAACCTGCCCAAAGTAGATGCCACAGTATTTTTGATGATTGAATAAATGCACATAGCTTTCTTGGCAGGAATAGAGACAGACACTACTTGAGTGAACTGAAATACAGTAGGATATAAATCTTACTTTCTGTTACCTAGCTTTGGGACTAAACATATTGGCAACAAGGAGTCATTAGAAGTTTTAAAAGAGGGAGAGCAAATGCTGAGTTAAAACTAGAAAGACGGGGCTTCCCTGGTGGCACAGTGGTTGAGAGTCTGCCTGCCGATGCAGGGGACGCGGGTTCGTGCCCCGGTCCGGGAAGATCCCACATGCCGTGGGGCGGCTGGGCCCGTGAGCCATGGCCGCTGAGCCTGCGTGTCCAGAGCCTGTGCTCCGCAACGGGAGAGGCCACAACAGTGGTCTCTCACAGTGCCTCTCACAACAGTGCCTCTCACAACAGTGAGAGGCCCGCGTAATGCAAAAAAAAAAAACAAAACAAACAAACAAAAAAAACTAGAAAGATGATTAATCTGCCTTGAAACTCATAACTGAAACTCTATTGACTGCTTTGACCTGCATCTAAGTTTTACTTCCAATTCTCATCAGAACAACAAAAAAAAAAGATTAGTTTTGAAACATCACAAAGATATTGAGATATCTGGAAGCCATATAAATTTTGTCAAAATTTTATCAAAAGCACAATTATACAAAAATGTAAACAGTATATACTAACTACCTTCTCTTGCCTAATTCTCATTTTGAGATATTTGCACATCTTTTTATTTACTTCACCTTTATCAGAATCACATGAGACATGCATGGTCACTTTTATTTCATAGATGAGATAACCACAGACTCATTGGAACACACTGACATTTGAACAACTCAGGCGTTAGGGGTATTGACCCCACATGCTGTCGAAAATCCGCATTTAAAGTCAGCCTTCCATATCCTCAGTTCCGCATTCATGGATTCAGCCATCCATGGATTGTGTAGTACTGTAGTATGTATTTATTGAAAAAACAAAGTAGACCTGTGCAGTTCAAGCCCATGTTGCTCGAGGGTCAACTGCATACTGTCTGAACCTGGCATTACTAAGCCATTCTAGATTCTAGATTCTCTTATTGTAAGCAGGGATTGAATTTTGATTACTCATGTGTTTCATAGTTCAAATGTGGAAAACTCAGAGTATTCATTACACATGTTTAACTTATCCCTGGTAGCTTTCATTGCAATATTCCCATTTGGAATACATATTTCCCTTGCTAGGCTTCTCATATTAATTGTAGCTATTGGCTGTTCACACCCAGACTGCTGGTTGAGTGCTATGACATTTCACTCTTATTTCTAACAGTAATTCTTTTCCATCATGTTTTCTATTCATCTTAATTGTCAGAGATTTTTATTTAAATCTGTAGTATCTGTGATTCCTCCTCAAACATTTTTTAGCATGTTGCCAATTTTATACTTTTCATATGTTTAAACCTTTCATTAAACCAATTACTTAAATATTTAAAAATATTTGACTACTTAAAAGCCAAAAGTACATACAATCCTTAATAAACAACCTTTATGTGCTCTGCAGTTTTGTAAAGTTGTACATCATAGGAATTCCTGGATTTTTAAAAACAAAATAAACAGTAATGCAAAAGTTTCCAATATCAGTCATTGTCTATCCATTACCTCTCATTGTCCATAAATTATCATAAATTAATGTGTAATTTGCATATTCTCCCTGTGTACATAAAAGTTCTTTATTTTTAACTTTTTCTTTTATATGGGAGTATGGCCAATGAACACTATTGTGATAGTTTCAGGTGCACAGCAAAGCGACTCAGCCATACATATACGTGTATCCATTCTCCTCCCAAACTCGAAGTTCTCTAGAAGAGTAATCATGCGATAATGATGCCTAGATAAGCTAAACTGTGGGAAAACATATATAAGCATAATTTAGATAAAATTAAGGCATGAGGTTGGTGGAAAGATGATGAAATGAGAGTCTAAATAGAAGGGGATAAATTGACAATAAAGTGAGAGAAAAACATGACTTGTATGCAGCTTTACAGTTGTTTTTTTTTTTTAACATCTTTATCGGAGTATAATTGCTTTACAACGTTCTGTTAGTTTCTGCTTTATAACAAAGTGAATCAGCTGTACGTATACATATATCCCCTTATTCCCTCCCACTTGCATCTCCCTCTCACACTCCCTAACCCACCCCTCTAGGTGATCACAAACCACCGAGCTGCTCTCCCTGTGCTATGCAGCTGTTTCCCACCAGCTATCTATTTTACATTTGGTAGTGTATATATGTCAGTGCCACTCTCTCACTTTGTCCCAGCTTACCCTTCCCCCCAAGCTTACCCTTCCCCCTTCCCCGTGTCCACAAGTCCATTCTCTATGTCTGCGTCTTTATTCCTGTCCTGCCCCTAGGTTCTTCAGAACAATTTTTTTTTTTTTTAGATTCCATATATATGTGTTAGCATACAGTATTTGTTTTTCTGAGTTATTTCATTCTGTATGACAGACTCTAGGTCCATCCACCTCACTACAAATAACTCAATTTCGTTTCTTTTTATGGCTGAGTAATATTCCATTGTATATATGTGCCACATCTTCTTTACCCATTCAACTGTCTATGGACAGTTAGGTTGCTTCCATGTCTTGGCTATTGTAAATAGTGCTGCAATGAACATTGTGGTACCTGACTCTTTTTGAATTATGGTTTTCTCATGGTATATGCCCAGTAGTGGGATTGCTGGGTCATATGGTAGTTCTACTTTTAGATTTTAAAGAACCTCCATACTGTTCCCCATAGTGGCTGTATCAATTTACATTCCCACCAACAGTGCAAGAGGGTTCCCTTTTCCCCACATCCTCTCCAGCATTTATTGTTTGTAGATTTTTTGATGATGGCCATTCTGACTGGTGTGAGATGATACCTCATTGTAGTTTTTTGTTTTTGTTTTTGTTTTCTTTTTGCGGTACGCGGGCCCCTCACCGCTGCGGCCTCTCCCGCCGCGGAGCAAGGCTCCAGATGTGCAGGCCCAGCAGCCGTGGCCCATGGGCCCAGCCGCTCAGCGGCACGCGGGATCCTCCCAGACCAGGGCACAAACCCGCGTCCCCCGCATCGGCAGGCGGACCCTCAACCACTGTGCCACCAGGGAAGCCCACCTCATTGTAGTTTTGACTTGCATTTCTCTAATGATTGGTGATGTTGAGCATTCTTTCATATGCTTGTTGGCAATCTGTATATCTTCTTTGGAGAAATCTTTATTTAGATCTTCTGCCCGTTTTTAGATTGGGCTGTTTGGTTTTTTGATATTGAGCTGCATGAGCTGCTTGTATATTTTGGAGATTATTGCTTTGTCAGTTGTTTTGTTTGCAAATATTTTCTCCCATTCTGAGGGTTGCCTTTTCATCTTCTATATGGTTTCCTTTGCTGTGCAAAAGCTTTTAAGTTTCATTAGGTCCCATTTGTTTATTTTTGTTTTTATTTCCATTTCTCTAGGAGGTGGGTCAAAAAGGATCTTGCTGTGATTTATGTCATAGTGTGTTCTGCCTATGTTTTCCTCTAAAAGTTTTATAATGTCTGGCCTTACATTTAGGTCTTTAATCCATTTTGAGTTTATTTTTCTGTATGGTGTTAGGAAGTGTTCTAATTTCATTCTTTTATAGGTAGCTGTCCAGTTTTCCCAGCACCAGTCATTAAAGAGGCTGTCTTTTCTCCATTGTATATTCTTGCCTCCTTTATCAAAGGTAAGGTGACCATATATGTGTGGGTTTATCTCTGGTCTCTCTATCCTTTTCCATTGATCTGTATTTATGTTTTTGTGCTAGTACCATACTGTCTTGACTACTGTAGCTCTGTAATATAGTCTGAAGACCAGCAGCCAGATTCCTCCAGCTCCGTTTTTCTTTCTCAAGATTGCCTTGGCTATTCAGGGTCTTTTGTGTTTCCATACAAATTGTGAATTTTTTTTGTTCTAGTTCTGTGAAAAATGACATTGGTAGTTTGATAGGGATTGCATTGAAACTGTAGATTGCTTTGGGTAGTATAGTCATTTTCACAATGTTGATTCTTCCAATCCAAGAACATGGTATATCTCTCCATCTATTTGTATCATCTTTAATTTCTTTCATCAGTGTCTTATAGTTTTCCACATATAGGACTTTGGTCTCCTTAGGTAGGTTTATTCCTAGGTATTTTATTCTTTTTGTTGCAGTGGTAAATGCAAGTGTTTCCTTAATTTCTCTTTCAGAGTTTTCATCATTAGGGTATAGGAATGCAAGAGATTTCTGTGCATTAATTTTGTAACCTGCCACTTTACCAAATTCATTGATTAGTCCTGGTAGTTTTCTGGTAGCATCTTTAGGATTCTCTATGTATAGTATCATGTCATCTGCAAACAGTGACAGTTTTACTCCTTCTTTTCCAATTTGGATTCCTTTTATTTCTTTTTTTCTCTGATTGCTGTGGCTAAAATTTCCAAAACTGTGTTGAATATTAGTGATGAGACTGGGCAACCTTGCCTTGTTCCTGACCTTAGTGGAAATGGTTTCAGTTTTTCACCATTGAAGATGACGTTGGCTGTGGGTTTGTCATATATGGCCTTTACTATGATCAGGTAAGTTCCCTCTATGTATATTTTCTGGACGGTTTTTATCATAAATGGGTGCTGAATTTTATCAAAAGCTTTTTCTGCATCTATTGAGATGATCATATGGTTTTTATCTTTCAATTTGTTAATATGGTGTATCACATTGACTGATTTGCATATATTGAAGAATCCTTGCATTCCTGGGATAAACCCCACTTGATCATGGTGTGTGATCCTTTTAATGTGTTATTGGATTCTGTTTGCTAGTATTGTGTTGAGGATTTTTCCATCTGTGTTCATCAGTGATATTGGCCTGTACTTTTCTTTTTTTGTGACATCTTTGTCTGGTTTTGGTATCAGGGTGATGGTGTCCTCGTAGAATGAGTTTGGGAGCGTTCATCCCTCTGCTATATTTTGGAAGAGTTTGAGAAGGATAGGTGTTAGCTCTTCTCTAAAGGTTTGATAGAATTCACCTGTGAAGCCATCTGGTCCTGGGCTTTTGTTTGTTGGAAGATATTTAATCACAGCTTCAATTTCAGTGCTTGTGATTGGTCTGTTTATATTTTCTATTTCTTCCTGGTTCAGTCTCGGAAGGTTTTGCTTTTCTAAGAATTGGTCCATTTTTTCCAAGTTGTCCATTTTATTGGCATATAGTTGCTTGTAGTAATCTCTATGATCCTCTGTATTTCTGCAGTGTCAGTTGTTACTTCTCCTTTTTCATTTCTAATTCTGTTGATTTGAGTCTTCTCCCTTTTTTCCTTGCTGAGTCTGGCTAATGGTATATCAATTTTGTTTATCTTCTCAGAGAACCAGCTTTTAGTTTTATTGATCTTTGCTCTTGTTCCCTTCATTTCTTTTTCATTTATTTCTGATCTGATCTTTATGATTGCTTTACTTATGCTAAACTTTGGGGGTTTTTGTTCTGCTTTCTCTGATTGCTTTAGGTGTAAGGTTAGGTTGTTTATTTGAGAATTTTCTTGTTTCTTGAGGTAGGCATGTATTGCTATAAACTTCCCTCTTAGAAGTGCTTTTGCTGCATCTCTTAGGTTTTGGGCCATCATGTTTTCATTGTCATTTATTTCTAGGTATTTTTTGATTTCATCTTTGATTTCTTCAGTGATCTCTTGGTTACTTAGTAATGTATTGTTTAGCTTCCATTTGTTCGTATTTTTTACAGGTTTTTTCCTGTAATTGATATGTAGTCTCACAGCGTGTGGTCGGAAAAGATACTTGATACAATTTCAATTTTCTTAAATTTACCAAGGCTTGATTTGTGACCCAAGATATGATCTATCCTGGAGAATGTTACATGGGCACTTGAGAAGAATGTGTATTCTGTTGTTTATGGATGGAATGTCCTATAAGTATCAATTAAGTCCATCGTGTTTAATGTGTTATTTAAAGCCTGTATTTCCTTATTTATTTTCATTTTGGATGAAATGAATTTTGGATGAATTCTGTCTATTGGTGAAAGTGGGGTGTTAAAGTCCCCTACTATTATTGTGTTACTGTTGATTTCCCCTTTTATGGCTATTAGCATTTGCCTTATGTATTGAGGTGCTCCAATGTTGGGTGCGTAAATATTTACAGTTGTTATATTTTCTTCTTGGATTGGTCCTTTCATCATTATGTAGTGTCCTTCTTTGTCTCTGGTAATAGTCTTTATTTTAAAGTCTATTGTGTCTGTTATGAGAATTGCTACTCCTGCTTTCTTTTGATATCCATTTGCATAGAATATCTTTTCCCATCCCCTCACTTTCAGTCTTTATGTGTCCCTAGGTCTGAAGTGGGTCTCTTGTAGACAGCATATATACGGATCTTGTTTTTGTATCCATTCAGCCAGTCTATGTCTTTTGGTTGCAGCATTTAATCAATTTACATTTAAGGTAGTTATTGATATGTATGTTACTATTACCATTTTCTTAATTGTTTTGGGTTTGTTACTGTAGGTCTTTTCCTTCTGTTGTGTTTCCTGCCTAGAGAAGTTCCTTTAACATTTTTTGTAAAGCTGGTTTGGTGGTGCTGAATTCTCTTAGCCTTTGCTTGTCTGTATAGGTTTTAATTTCTCTGTCGAATCTGAATGAAATCCTTGCTGGGTAGAGAAATCTTGGTTGTAGGTTTTCCCCTTTCATCAATTTAAATATGCCCTGCCACTCCCTTCTGGCTTGCAGAGCTTCTGCTGAAAGATCAGCTGTTAAACTTATGGGGATTCCCTTGTATGTTATTTGTTGTTTTTCCCTTGCTGCTTTTAACATTTTTTCTTTGTATTTAATTTTTGATAGTTTGATTAATATGTGTCTTGGCATGTTTCTCCTTGGATTTATACTGTATGGGACTCTTTGTGCTTCCTGGACTTGATTAACTATTTCCTTTCCCATATTAGGGAAGTTTTCAACTATGATCTCTTCAAATATTTCCTCACTCCCTGTCTTTTTCTATTCTTCTTCTGGGAACCCTATAATTTGAATGTTGGTGCGTTTACTGTTGTCCCAGAGGTCTCTGAGACTGTCCTTATTTCTTTTCCTTCTTTTTCTTTTTCTTTATTCTGCTCTGTGGTAGTTATTTCCACTATTTTATCTTCCAGGTCACTTATCTGTTCTTCTGCCTCAATTATTCTGCTATTGATTCCTTCTAGAGAATTTTAAATTTCATTTATTGTGTTGTTCATCATTGTTTCTTTGCTCCTTAGTTCTAGGTCCTTGTTAAACGTTTCTTGTATTTTCTCCATTCTATTTCCAAGATTTTGGATCATCTTTACTATCATTACTCTGAATTCTTTTTCAGGTAGACTGCCTATTTCCTCTTTGTTTGTTTGTTCTGCTGGGTTTTTACTTTGCTCCTTCAACTGCTGTGTGTTTCTTTGTCTTCTCATTTTGCTTAACTTACTGTGTTTGGGGTCTCCTTTTCGCAAGCTGCAGGTTCGTAGTTCCCGTTGTTTATGGTGTCTGCTCCCAGTACGTAAGGTTGGTTCAGTGGTTGTGTAAGCTTCCTGGTGGAGGGGACTGGTGCCTGTATTCCAGTGGATGAGGCTGGATCTTGTCTTTCTGGTGGGCAGGACCATGTCCGGTGGTGTATTTTGGGGTGTCTGGAACTTATTATGATTTTAGGCAGCCTCTCTGCCAATGGGTGGGGTTGTTTTCCTGTCTTGCTTGTTTTTTGGCATGGGGTGTCCAGCACTGGAGCTGTCTGGTTGTTGAGTGGAGCTGGGTCTTAGCGTTGAGATGGAGATCTCTGGGGGAGCTCTTGCTGATTGATATTACATGGGGCCAGGAGGCCTCTGGTGGTCCAATGTCCTGAACTCTGCTCCCACCTCAGAGGCTCAGGCGTGGCATCCGGCTGGTGTACCAAGACACTGTCAGCCACATGGCAGTCAGTTTACATCTTAGCACCCAATTCCTAACAAAATCGACACTTTTTTTTTGCGGTACATGGGCCTCTCACTGTTGTGGCCTCTCCCGTTGTGGAGCACAGGCTCCGGATGCGTAGGCTCAGCGGCCATGGCTCACAGGCCTAGCTGCTCCGTGGCATGTGGGATCTTCCCGGCACGGGGCACGGACCCATGACCCCTGCATCGGCAGGCGGACTCTTAACCACTGCACCACCAAGGAAGCCCCAAAATCAACACTTTTTGATTCTCTCTTCCATGATTGGCTTCCAGGATCTAAAAAGCTCCAACCATGTAGGCGGTCACATGGAAGAGAGTGCAGCTTTACAGTTGATGTTAAATTCATGCATCAAATAATTACTATGCATTTACTATGTTCCAGTAACATAAGGCAACAGAGGGGGACAAAGTAGATAACACAGAAACTGTCCACAATATGTTCCTAATATATTGAGAGAGAAAACATTTTGAAACCAATCAAGATGTGCTTGTTTTGTTATAAATTTTGTAAGCAAATAACTATGAACACATGGTTGGGTGAGATTGGTTTTCCTTTTCACTCCCCAAATTATAAGATTTAATAATCCTCCAAAATGTGGTAGAGTATACACAGGTTTAAAGTTGGAGAGCTCTGGATTAACATTTCACTTCTGTCACTTTTTAACATGTGAATTAGCTATGTTATTTAACCTCTTGGAGTCTATTTCCTCATCCTTAAAATGGGTATAAGCATTGAACCTTGTCGATAGGACTATGCTTAGCACAGTGCCCTATACCTGGTAAATTCTTAGTGAAATGAGTATATAGTGATTTAAAAGAAGATGTAAAGAAGCCTTCTGGCCCTTGTTTTGTTGCATTGTATTTTAAGAGGTCAACCTCTGTTGATACTATGTATAAAATAGATAACTAATGAGAACCTACTGTATAGAACAGGGAACTCTACTCAATGCTCTCTGGTGACCTAAATGAGAAGGAAATCAAAAAAGATGGGATATATGTATACATATAGCTGATTCACTTTGCTGTACCGTATAAACTAACACAATATTGTAAAGCAGTTATACTTCATTAAAAAAAAAAGAGAGGTCAAACTGAATCTTGCAAAGCCATCTGTATATCCTCTTATTGAATAAATGCCTCTGTTATCCATCACACTCTCATCACTTGTGACCAGGTGTGTATTTGGACCCTCTATTTTAGCAGTGAATTCTTAGAATGTTCCCAGTGTCCATCTGGCATTAATCCTAGGAACTGACAGATACTTAGAACAAATTATGCAAGGTTGAAAGTGCCATTTGTTCAGCTATTAAACCAATGAAATGACATTTTGTTAAGAAAAAAACAAACAAAGAAACAAAAAATAACCATGTTCAGTAAGGCAAAGATCTGTATAAGATAAACATCTTTTCTCTCTGTCCAGGGAGAATAAAATAGTAGCTTCATGTCATCAATTTTTGAAGATGCTTTGAAATGTATTTAACTTAGAAATATAGACAACATCTGAAATTGTATTTTCATCTCTAATTTATCCTTTTAATTCTTCTTTTGTAAAATCCTTGTCTCCTAACAGCTGTTGAAACAAAGAACAAAGGATTTGCTTTGACTTAAATATATTATATATTCCTAATTCCCCTCCCAATGTCAAAATGAGTTCAGTAAGACAATATGCTAAATGTAAGAAAAAATTGCTCTAAATTTTTGGGACAAGGTGAGCCAAAAAATCTGTTATTCTTATTTAAAGAATAAGGCACTGAGGCCAAAAAAAAGAGTCTCCATTGATGTTGTTTCACATTCCCTCTACCTACAGCTCAGAGGGCAGGTAAGATTTATTTAAGGTCATTTCAGAGTATCATATTAGGGCATATCATAAGGATAATGTTTTTTTAATGCAACATCCATCTAGGATGTTCTTCCATATGGAGAACATTGAGTGAAACTGGGCTTTGATCATTGTCTGATTTCTGCTTCTTGACTCTCCCAGCTACTCAACATCAGATTCATGGAGATGATATATGAGAGAGGAGAGAGAGACTATAATTCTTAATCATTCTTCTAGAGCCTCTCCCCAGGTCAGGAAGAATTGGAGGGATTTGGGCTGGAGGACAGAGAGGCAACATGCAGACATGTTTAGAATCAGCCCTTCCCTTGGACCCAGGTGTATTTCCTTGAGTCTTAGCCTTAGCTCTCTCCCTTCCTGTGGAGAGAAATACCCAGCAGAACCAACTATACAGGGGATCCTCATGTACCAGACTGAGATGAGTTTACCCTGGACTCAAGCTGGGGCCTTGCTACTTCAATTACCCCATCTGCCATTTCATATTGAAACTATGTTCTTGTGTTCCATCTCCTACTATAAAGGTCATGAACTGTGCTTGTCATCTCTGTGTCCACTGGGCATTGAACCAGGTCAGGCATGTGGTGGGTACCTGGTAAATATTTGTTGAACATCTGAACAGATGCATGCATCCATCCATGCCTGGATGGATAAATCAATGGTGGAATTCAGAAGATAACAAAGTATGCATTAGTAAGTACTAGTCATGCACAAACTATGTTGTCCTTGAATATAAACAGGTGTTCCAGGGAAGAAACAATATTGCAACAATTATAATTATCTAACATTTTCCACTTGCATTATTATCACTAGTAATACCACTACTTCTACTACTAGTTATCCTTAGAACTTAAAGATACCAGGTACCAGACAGTTTAAAGACAGAAAGTGCCCCTATGATTCCATCCTATTTGAAATGTTTGTACAGAAACAGAGTACTAAGAACATGGAAGCATATGTAGTTCTTTATAACGGTGAAATTCCCTCTTTTGCCGGAAGTGCTAAGGTTTGGTCTATGGAATATCATTTTGTTAATGGCAACTGTTATCAGCAATCGATAAATGTATAACACTCAGAAGCATTGGAGGATAAAATTGCAAACTCAACGTCTAAACACACAGAAAAATTATTATCTCATTACTGGTCAGGTCAGTTTTGTGCACATTATTTTTAATTATTTGTATTTTTTTCCCAGGGACAACAAATAAAATTCTGCTGCAATGGAAATCACTGTAATATGATAACACTCTTGTGTTTTCCTTGTGGCTTTTTTTTTTAACCTTTTGAACTGCAAAGCTATTGCCATAATGTACGATAGCAAGAGGCTCCTAGGACTTGCATCCCTGACATCATACTTCCCCTTGGACGGGCGCAAGACACTGTATCTGAAGCGGTTCTATTTATCTGGAAATAGGAGTAGAAGGGGTCACGAGCAACTCCAAAGTTCTTGTATCTTGCTCAGTTAACTAGGAGTAGAAGTTTTCAGTCAATGTCAAAGTGGTAGTGCTCTGCAAAGGCAATTAAATGTCATTTAAAATCAAAAGACTCAAATATGATTATTTTTACTACTATTTGTTGAGATCATGATTTCCTTAAACCTTACTCTTTTCCTTTATAATATTAGTTGATAATAAATTTTACCATACAACGTGTCTGTAGGAAACAGGTGAAAGAATATATTTAGTACTGTCAGTGTTTAGTGAGATTGATATCTCATTCAACATATACCACAGTTAACAAGTTCCCTTGTATCTGTTATTCTACAGCCTTATTGATGATGCTTAAAAGAAAAAAAAAAAAAAAGAGATCATGTATCTGGTTTAAAAGCAGTAGGGAAATGTAGTCCAATAGTTTCCTTCTTTTATCCTTATCCTGCTACCAGAAGCAACTCTCCCGCCCAACAAATTTTTACTTTTTGGTTCATTTAGCTTTTTATATTGGTATTTACCTCCATACATCTAAATAATACGTGCACCCTGTTATTTTCCAACTAGTCAGATTTGTTTTCCTCTTATTTTAGATGTGGATTGAGTTCTTTCACACTTCTGCCCTTTCTCCCTTCTACCATATAAATTATGTCTCAATTTTCAGATACATATTTCACTGTTATTGCTATATCTATATAAAAAGTATTCATTACTGAGCCAAGAAATATATTGACCTAATTGTCTGTTTTGAACCACTGTTTTTGTTTTGATTATTAATAACTGTCTCATTTTTAAAACTATTTTTCTGTAAAAATCCAAGTGTTTCCACATTTTCCCAGGGCTCTTTAAAAATGCCTTTCAATACAATTCATTAAACAGCCAAGAAGGCAGACAATTTATTCATGTTTTTTTTTTTTTTGTTTTCTTTTTTGTTTTCCCTGAAGATCTCCATCTAGATGCCCACGGTCCCCTGCCTCAGCCAATACTGGTTGCTTCCCAGACCTACTGTGCAGCTGCCATCTTGGAATTCCTCCTCCGTTCTCTTCAACATTGGTTTTCTCATCAGACAATCCCCTTGTATTTATTTTTCCTCAGTATATTTCCTAATTTTGGAAGAGTTAATCCTTTGATAAGTTCTTGAAAACTGTGCATGACATGGAAAAGGAATGTGTTGTAAACTTAAAATGAAGTTGAGTGAGAAGCTATGCCCCTGGGAGGATACAGATGAAGTGTAAATGATGGTGTTCTACTTGAAGAATGGAAAGGGACTCTCTGAGCATCCAGTCCACACTTCTCATTAGATCACAAGGGGAGAATGATCAAAAGGAAGTTAGTAGCAAAGCCAGAACTAGAACTGCCAACCCCCAATTAACAGCCAAGTTTTTCACACACACACCGTCAGCGTGTGTGCTCCATAACTTTTGTGCTTTTTTCAGTTTTCAGTCCTTGCAAAGATACTGTGCTATGTGCCTCACTATGACTATAACAATTTTACAGGTGAAGAAATGGGGAAAAGAATAACGTAAATTGATCAAACTGTACAACTAGTAAGTAGCAGATTATGACTTCCAAAAATGCACGTGCACACACACACACACACACACACACAGATGAGATCTGCATTTAAATATTTACTGTTTTTAAAAGCCCATTTCTATTAATGAGCTTAAAACATAAAAATTAAGTAACCAAGGACATCTTTTTAAATGTTTCATGAGTTTTCCTTTGTTCAAAATTGGTAATAGTACTAGTGACACTGTGTGATTACTGCTGAGCTCAGAAGCTCAGCTTTCTCTAAAGGTCAGCTAGAAATTTTCAAAAGGGCAAAGCTGATTCCATGCACGCGATGCTTGTGCAGGAGGATATTAGTGATGGCTTTCTGAATTGTTTCTCTCCTTAAATGAGCCAGTGTTCAAGGTACTTCAAATTCCTAATCTGTCTCCTTTTTTAAAGCCACATTGAGTACAATAATTTTTTTTTTACAATTTAAGGTGAATAGCATTGTCCCTATAAAGCTGAAACATTAACATAATAGTTATTGGAATTTCCTGAGCAATGTTGATACAGTATGAACATTACCCGGTGAAATAAAAACACATTAAGGCGTAGAAACTAAATTCACTTTCATTTGTTCAACAAATATATCCTGAATGTCTTCATGCCTGCCAACCTTGTTGATATCCAGCTACACAGATGAGCAAGCTACCCCCTGTCTTTAAAGGCAGGAAACAATTACAAAACAAATGTTTAAGCCAATAACTTAAATGCATTGTGAGAATTATGATAATTGGTTTATAAAGCACCATGTGATAGAGAACAATATCCAATATGTACAACTAGGAAGTACAAAATAGGAATAAAGAAGAATTTACACAGTTTAGTTTGATTAACAAATTAAAGGATAATCACTTAAATGTATTTGCTTAGATTATTTCTCTTGGGTTTACAGGAAGCTATTGAAAGATTGTATATGGAATACAGATTAAGGAATTTGGGATAAGAGATTTGCTTTTCACTGTGTATAATTTTATGCCAATTGCTAAAAAGCACCATTTGCCTAAGATGAAAGATGGACATTTAAGTTAGTTTTAGGGATTCAAGAAGTCTTTGTAGAATATGTGTCACCTGAATTCAGTTGTCATACATGAAGAAGAATAACAAGGTAATGAAGTAAAGAACAGTTTTCGAGATAATGGGAAAAATACGGCATAAATGTCAGAAGTGGGAACTATTAGTCTTACTTTATTACCAGGGGATGAGGCAAGTCCTGGTGAGAGTGAAGCAGTCGTGAGAACCAGAGCTGCATTGGGCAAGCTTTCCGTATTCTGTTAAGACCTTGCAGTTCATGATGAAGAACTGAAAACTGCATGCCCGGGGATGGCAGCACTCACCAGGAAAGACTTCCACTGATTCAAAAGAGTAATGAATTTTTCCAGGAAACTCACTTTGTAAGAAGTTCTGTATGTGGTAATGCCTTTTTAGGATTAAAACACATATATTATATTATGGTGTTTGTTAGTAGAATAATTTGACTTCATTTTCAGTCATATGATAGACTAGATTCCTGAAAAACTAACCACTCCAGCATTCTTAAAATATTGGAAAAACAACAAAAATGCACTGAATTGCTTTGTTGAATTTACTAGAAATTAAGGGAAATCCCCAAGGGCCAAACTTTCAGCAGAAGCTGAAAACCACAGTGCCATGCTGCCTTTGATACTTTAGCTATCCTGCGGGCATTAGTCAATTCTGATCCAAGGAGCCTCAAGGGAGAAATGGACAAAACGACGGACCAGACAAGGTCAAGTATTAACATTGAGACACTTTAAGGGTTAAAACTTCAGTGAAGAGCAAACAAAAATGTGTGTGTGTGTGTGTGTGTGTGTGTGTGTGTGTGTGTGTGTGTCTGTATGTGTCTGTGTGTTTGACTCAGGGCTCTGGGAATAAAACAACAAAATTCTTCCCTGAGAAGTAATTCCATCAGGTTTTCCCTTGCTACTTACCTGTGGGGAGGGCATCAGAAGGAGGATGAAAAGAGAATCAACATATACTGCAGAGTCTGTAAGTGGGCACTGAAACCTAGGGATTGCAGGAAACACCTCAGCCCTGTCTCTACCAGTTGGGTCAATAAGCATAGGGTACATGCCAGCCAACTGATTTTCACAAATTGCGTAGGTGACACTAAGAGAAGAATGAGAACCACCCCCAAATATACTGCTTTTGAAACAAGCTGTGTTTCTAGTGCTCACTTCCAAAAAAATCTCCTTGCCTGAGTCTGTAAGTTTGTACATTTTCTGCCACCCTGTTAATCCATGTCTCCAACAAATTTATATCACTGGTTTCTGGGACTTTAAACAGAATTATAAATGGTCCCTGAGATTTTGAATTTTTTAGATAACAGTATATAGCACAAATTAAAATGTGGGAAGAGAAATAGTGGGTACACCTGACTTCTATTTGAGGTAAGTAAGGAAACACAGCACATGTAACATTTTTGATGGTGAACATTGAGATTCGGTTCCAGATAAAGGATAGGTTATTTTTTTCTTTGTGTCTTCCATTTTACTTATTTATTTTTATTACATCTATTTATTTAGGCCTGGATTTAAAAAAAATATTTTTAATGTTTATTATTATTATTATTTTTTGGCCACACCATGTGGCATGTGGGATCTTAGTTCCCCGACCAGGGATCCAACCCATGCCCCCTGCAGTGGAAGCATGGAGCCCTAACCACTGAACCGCCAGGGAATTCCCTATTTAGGCCTTGATGTTTATAAATACTGAAGTTCATTGATATGACTTTGTATTCTCCCTCAGTCATCATCAATGATTTCTCCTGCTTTTCATTAAAAGGTTTTGCAGTTACTGTAAATCACAGTTGCTCCATGCAGGCAATGCCCTACTAAAACTGGCAATGTTACTTTTCTTAAGATAAGGAAGAAGTTCTTGAGGACCTGATGACACCTTATTTAATCAGGGCACACCAAATGTAGGCAGCATTCAATTTCTTGGGTTTCTCCTTTACAAGGTATAATTTACAAGTCCAGACAGGGTAACTAAAATCCAATTCCCAAGTTGTTCAGAAGAGGGTGAAAGAGAGAAGTAGAGTTAAGCACCATGCCCAAAGTCACAAATTAAGGAGACACGCCCCAGCTGGGTATACCCCTAAGACATGGAGCAGAAGCTGTAAGAAACTTCTGAAATCTCCTGGGTTCTGCACCCAGTTCTGTTTAAATAACATGAGTATTATTTACTCATATTATTTACATTATTTACTCATATTATTTACCCACATCCAAAGTGGGCCATTTCTGACAGTGAAAAAGGGTCCTATTAATAATTAGACTTGGGGGTAAAAACTCATAAACCAGGACTGTTCCAGCAAAGTCCAATATGTGTTGATCATACATGTGTAACACTAGGCCACCCCTTGGAGGGCTTCAGAGCTTGTTCTGATGCCAATTAATATCCCTCCACACTTTGCCAGTTTCTCAGGTCATATTTGCTCCTAGAATTGTGTCCTGTAATGCCCTAGACAAACTTGGAAAGTTTGTTTCCACAAAGGCCAACATTTCTACATGCTCTATATTATTTTCTATAAAAAGAAAGTAGGCTTTCTTGCCAAATAACTAGGATGAGAAAGCATGAACCCTCTATCACTGGGGGAAAATGAGAACTTTCAGAAATAGAATAATTTATTTCATGCATAAAGTCAACAAATTAGTTCCAAAGGCATATGAAAAATCCATGCACAGTTCCTATAATCTCAGAGACAGATCCTCACCATCCACAGAGAACTTCAGCAGAAGGGATGACAAAACAGACCCAGGATTCCCAGTTGTGTCTTTCCCTTTCACAAAGTAACATTTCATAATATTAACTCTTCATGGTTCTGCTGAGGAAATCTGACAGGTGCTTCTTTAAGGCTGGCAAATGAAAACTACTGTTTTCCTTCCCTAAAAAGTTCTAAGGAGGAAACAAGTGAAGGAGCTGGAATGATCAATCTCCATTCACCACTTGGCTCCCAAAATCTGAGCTAGTCTCCCAGCCATCACTTTGGTTATATACATTTCCCCTTTGCTCCAAGTTTGGTAAATGTCTGGGAATTAAATAATTTCAGTGCAGCAATAATGTTTCCATTTTTGTGAGCCCAGAAAATATAATCACTAATGAGAGCCATCAACAACACAAAATGACTACAATGAATCCTATTTTCAGACATTAAAAAAAAAACAAAAACTCTGATGTTGTGGATAACTGCTGTAGCTCTATCATCAGAAAATGTAGAATTCCTTTTGGAGTTCTAAAACACTGAATGTAGTTTTCATAGCTCCATCACTACTTTGAAGTATTTTAGGAAGCAGGGGACCCCTGCTTTTAATAACCTATTGAGACCAGTGTCTTCTTTTGAGAGATAAAAGAAGTGAATTTCAGGGAGCGAAGGAATAGTCTCACTCAATGTCAGGCTCCTAGTAAGGATCAGAGTCAGAACTGGAGGCTGGGTCAGGCTGAGTCCCTGGTACTTTGCATTCATATCAGCCCTTTCGCCCTCATAATGGTCTTTGTCACTCTGATACCTGCCAGTATTTCTAATTTTAGTATCACTGTTTTTCTTCTAAATATGCAATCCTTTAATCTATTGAGTCTCATATGGTAATACTGACCTTCTTTTGGCCTCTGTATCATCTGGCCTTAGTTTTTCTGTGTGTATTATGTTGGCCTCTTTTTACCCTTTATTTATAAATGCATTTATATAGTTTAACCTTTGACAACATGCCTGTTAAATACAGCAGGCTTAAGAAAATATCTCTGTTCTTTCTTATTTCCCTTTACATTTCCCTATATTTATAAACTTAGAATAAAAGCTATCAAGTGCAAAAAATTTTTTAAATGAAATAGTAGCAGAAGAATAGATGTTTTTAAGCCCTGTCGTAACACTACAATGGTCAAGTCCACATTTTAAAGAGAGTAAAACTGAGAGTCATATAGGAGATGCTTTAGAAATGCTCCCCGGATTTTGGCAACAGTCTTCTAGCTGGCTTCTTGGCCAGCAGCCACTATCTCTTCCATTTCATTTCCATCCAACTGCTGAATTGATCTTCCTAAAATGCAAAATGCATCATTTCATTTACTAGTCTAAATGCCTTCTGTGACTTCTTATTGCTCAGAGAAGAAAAGATGAATTTACTAACTTTGAGGTCCTTCTACACTCTGCCTTGCTCTTACCTTTCTACTCTTGCTGCCTGTCTCTAGCCCCTGACAAAGACACAGATGATGCTTCAGGAAAAAAAAAAAAAATCCCAAAATACACCATGACTCCCTCAGTGACTCTGCACACACTATTTCTTCTGCCTCAAATTTATCTCATTTTTTGACTAAGAATTTTTCTCACTCTGTGAGATCAAATTCAGATTTTAGAAATTCTAAAAAGTCTTCTCCAGTTATGTATTCTTCCTTTCCCTAGTCATACATTCACTCAAAAAACATTGTGCGTTTTCTAGGCCCCAGACCCTCTTTGAGAGGTCAGAGAGAACATGCTGAGAAACACAGAAAAATTGTCTCCCCTCATGACACATTCTAGAGCATAGAAAAAATAGAAAATGAACAAATAAATAAGCAATACATTTAAAAATAGTGATAAGTGCAATGAAAAAGTAAGAGCAGGGTAAGAGTCAAAACTACCAGGGAAGAGTGAGGAGTACCATAAACTTGATTGTTAAGGAAATGTCTCTTAGGAAATGATCCTTGAATGAGCAAATGGAGATGAATTGCACAGGCAGAGGTTCAAATATATAGAAAAAAATACAAAGGATCTAAGTGTGACCAAGTTTGTTAAGCTAATGAACAATGACAGAAAGAATATTTTGATTAGAATGTGGTAAGCCGGGGACTTCCGGGAAGATGGCGGAAGAGTAAGACGCGGAGATCACGTTCCTCCCCACAGATACACCAGAAATACATCTACGCATGGAACAACTCCTACAGAGCATCTACTGAACGCTGGCAGAAGACCTCAGACCTCCCAAAAGGCAAGAAACCCCCCACGTACCTGGGTAGGGCAAAAGAAAAAACTAAACAGAGACAAAAGGATAGGGACGGGTCCTGCACCAGCGGGAGAGAGCTGTGAAGGAGGAAAAGTGTCCACACACTAGGAAGCCCCTTCGCGGGTGGAGGCTTCGGGAGGCGGAGTGGGGGAGCTTGGGAGCCGCGGAGGAGAGCACAGCAACAGGGGTGCGGAGGGCAAAGCGGACAGATTCCAGCGCAGAGGATCGGGCCGACCGGAACTCGCCAGCTGAGAGGCTTGTCTGCTCGCCCGCCGGGGCGGGCGGGACTGGGAGCTGAGGCTCCGGCTTTTGTCGGAGCGCCGGGAGAGGACTGAGGTTGGCGGCGTGAACACAGCCTGCAGGGCGTTAGTGCACCGCGGCTGGCCGGGAGAGAGTCCGGGGAGAAGTCTGGAACTGCCGAAGAGGCAAGAGACTTTTACGTCCCTCTTTGTTTCCTGGTGCACGAGGAGAGGGGATTAAGAACGCTGCTTGAGAGAGCTCCAGGGACGGGCGCGAGCCGCGGCTAAAAGTGCGGAGCCCAGAGACAGACATGAGACGCTAGGGCCGCTGCTGCCGCCACCGGGAGGCCTGTGTGCGAACACAGGTCACTAGCCACACGCCCTGCCGGGGAGCCTGTGCAGCCCGCCACTGCCAGGGTCCCGGGATCCAGGGACAACTCCCCCGGGAGAACGCACAGGCGCGCCTCAGGCTGCAACTTCTCGCCGGCCTCTGCCGCCGCAGGCCCGCCCCACACTCCGTGCCCCTCACTACCCCCGGGCCTGAGTGACCCAGAGCCTCCGAATCAGCGGCTCCTTTAACCCCGTCCTGTCTGAGCAAAGAACAGACGCCGTCCGGCGACCTACACGCACAGGCGGGTCTAAATCCAAAGCTGAGCCCCTGGGAGCTGTGAGAACAAAGAAGAGAAAGGGAAATCTCTCCCAGCAGCATCAGAAGCAGCGGATTAAAGCTCCACAATCAACTTGATATACCCTGCATCTGTGGAATACCTGAATAGACAACCAATCATCCCAAATTAAGGAGCCCTGTGGATGAAAGGCTCTTGGTGCTGCAGCCAGGAGTCAGTGCTGTGCCTCTGAGGTGGGAGAGCCAACTTCAGGACACTGATCCACAAGAGACCTCCCAGCTGCACATAATATCAAACAGCAAAAATTTCCTAGAGATCTCCATCTCAACGCCAGCACCCAGCTTCACTCAACGACCAGCAAGCTACAGTGCTGGACATCCTATGCCAAACAACTAGCAAGACAGGAACACAACCCCACCCATTAGCAGAGAGGCGGCCCAAAATCATAATAAGTCTACAGACACCCCAAAACACACCACCAGACGTGGACCTGCCCACCAGAAAGACAAGATCTAGCCTCATCCACCAGAACACAGGCACTAGTACCCTCCACCAGGAAGCCTACACAACCCACTGAACCAACCTTAGCCACTGGGGACAGACACAAAAAACAACAGGAACTACGAACCTTCAGCCTGCAAAAAAGGAGACCCTAAACACAGTAAGATAAGCAAAATGAAAAGACAGAAAAACACACCGCAGATGAAGGAGCAAGATAAAAACCCATCAGACCTAACAAATGAAGAGGAAATAGGCAGTCTACCTGAAAAAGAATTCAGAATAATGATAGTAAGGTTGATCCGAAATCTTGGAGATAGAATGGACAATAGAATGGACAAAATGCAAGAATCAGTTAACAAGGACCTAGAAGAACTAAAGATGAAACAAGCAACGATGAACAACACAATAAATGAAATTAAAAGTACTCTAGATGGGATCAATAGCAGAATAACCGAGGCAGAAGAACGGATAAGTGACCTGGAAGATAAAATAGTGGAAATAACTACTGCAGAGCAGAATAAAGAAAAAAGAATGAAAAGAACTGAGGACAGTCTCAGAGACCTCTGGGACAACATTAAACGTACCAACATTCGAATTATAGGGGTTCCAGAAGAAGAAGAGAAAAAGAAAGGGACTGAGAAAATATTTGAAGAGATTATAGTTGAAAACTTCCCTAATATGGGAAAGGAAATAGTTAATCAAGTCCAGGAAGCACAGAGAGTCCCATACAAGATAAATACAAGGAGAAATACGCCAAGACACATATTAATCAAACTGTCAAAAACTAAATACAAAGAAAGCATATTAAAAGCAGCAAGGGAAAAACAACAAATAACACATAAGGGAATCCCCATAAGGTTAACAGCTGATCTCTCAGCAGAAACTCTGCAAGCCAGAAGGGAGTGGCAGGACATATTGAAAGTGTTGAAGGAGAAAAACCTGCAACCAAGATTACTCTACCCAGCAAGGATCTCATTCAGATTTGATGGAGAAATTAAAACCTTTAGAGACAAGCAAAAGCTGAGAGAGTTCAGCACCACCAAGCCAGCTCTACAACAACTGCTAAAGGAACTTCTCTAGGCAAGAAACACAAAAGAAGGAAAAGACCTACAATAACAAACCCAAAACAAGTAAGAAAATGGGAATGGGAACACACATATCGATAATTACCTTAAATGTAAATGGACTAAATGCTCCCACCAAAAGACACAGATTGGCTGAATGGATACAAAAACAAGACCCATATATTTGCTGTCTACAAGAGACCCACTTCAGACCTAGAGACACATACAGACTGAAAGTAAGGGGATGGAAAAAGGTATTTCATGCAAATGGAAACCAAAAGAAAGCTGGAGTAGCAATTCTCATATCAGACAAAATAGACTTTAAAACAAAGACTATTAGAAGAGACAAAGAAGGACACTACATAATGATCAAGGGATCGATCCAAGAGGAAGATATAACAATTGTAAATATTTATGCACCCAACATAGGTGCACCTCAATACATAAGGCAAATACTGACAACCATAAAAGGGGAAATCGACAGTAACACATTCATAGTAGGGGACTTGAACACCCCACTTTCACCAATGGACAGATCATCCAAAATGAAAATAAATAGAATGTGGTAAGCCAATGGAAACTGATATCTTGCCCTCCAGGAGGTAAAAAAATATGTATCGGTACATGTTCCTCCTTCAGTGTTCTTATAACAATTTTATATAATATTATTAAACCATTTTTCATATTTATTTTGCTTTGTATGCTTAAATATCTAAGTCCCCTATTAGATTGTGAGATAAAAGTATAGTTATAGTTCATAAGAGTATATACATTTTATCTTATTCCTCTGTACCTAGAATGGCCTGAGAAAACACATAGGGTGTGTAGACTAATCTATTCATTCATTTATGTATTTCTTTATTCCATAATTGTTTATTGAGAGCCCAACAGATAGCAGGTACCATGTAAAGACACCAGAAATAAACTGATGAGTGAAGGTTATCACAGTCGCTGCCTTAATTATCGAATTTACAATTTTATAGGAGACTCACCAAATAACTACACTGATTAATATAAAGTTAAAATCACAGTAGGTAACGTAAAGGAGATATATGTCATAGTCAGACAATCAGGGAGAATGTCTCTGAAGAGATGAAGTCTAGGCTACAACCTAAAGGATGAACGGGGCTTATTACATGAAAATTGAGGCTGAAAGAAGAACTTAAGTAAAGGCTAGATGTGGAGGACAAGATTCAAGGCACTGAAAGAGAGCTAACTTTGCATATCGTGTAAAGGATTTTGGCTTTTACCCTAAGAACAATGGTAAGTCATTTGTTTCATCTCAAGTAATTACCCAAGTATTAACTAATTCAGCTTAGTGAGGGCCCACTTTACAGCAAATCTGTCTTAATGCCCTTACACTCTTCTACAACCATAAGGTATTTAAAAATAACGAGTCAAAGCGATCTCCTTGACTAGAACATGGCATAAATGGCCTTCCCTACTGGATGGCTGTTTACTTTCCCAGGATGACTGTCCAGCTGCTCTCATCTATAGAGAGAGTTCATGTGCTCATGTCACTCGTGGCTTTTATTGCCCCCAAATATGAATGCTATCACTTGTCTTTGTACCTTTGAACTTCTGTGCATTTGTGCTGCCACACATGAATGAATTCTTGATGGGAGGAACAATACCCTGGCTTACAACAAGAGATCAGGAATCTTTTTAAGGGTCATGTGTACAGGATTTATGATCTGAGGTTATCAATGACCATCATCGATATCTGTCTTGCCCAACGAGAAATTATTACTAGTCTAGGTCTGGATACAAGGCTTTGTGATACATCTGCAAGGTTTTCTCCTTCATTTTAAAAATGTTTTGATAAAACTGGCATAAAAAGGAAATACATGATCCCTGCCAATCATAATTAAAAGTTATGATCCTGCTAGTGTCTTAGTAACAGGACTCAAGATTTGGAAGACTGTCTATCTCTAGCGCAAATCAGCCTATGTCTTGCATACAGTTTATACAGTCAGACGTACACAAAGCCTCTAAGAAATAATTTAAATATATTGCAAGAAAAAAACAGATGAAAATGAATCAAGAATAATGTCACATACTGGGCACAATGTTCTAGTTTTATTATGGCAATAGTCAGGACTTCTCCACAAGATGTGGTTGTTTTATTAGACCCTGCTGACCACTAACTGACAAAACTAGAGAAATGCCCATGGAAGAATACAAGCAAAAAAAGAAGAGGCAAAAAGAAAGAAAAATCACAGAATATATCCTTTTGATTTGTCTTTCCTTTTCTCTGAGCACAGACAGATTTTTCATTTGTCAGAAGCTGTACATATGTGAGGAATAGAATCCTGCATGTCTTTATTCATTACAATGGGGTTTTGCAGCCTTGGAACTATTGACATTTGGGGCCAAATAATTTGTTGTTGGGGGCTGCCCTGTGCATAATATCATTTTTATCAGCATCTCTAACCACTACCCAATAGATGCCACTAGCATCCTTCTGCCCCCTAGTTGTGACAATCAAAAAGGTCTTCATACATTGCCAAATGTTCCCTGGGGTCAACAGGAAGAACCACTACATTACAAAATGAATTAGGGGCTCTGATGTGAACAAAGAAATGTACTAAATAATTCATTTTCCCATATTCTCTATGCCTTTATCTTTGTATCTATGTATGAAGCACAGGAGACTGTATATGTTTATCTCACAGATGCAATTCTTACATTATCTCATTCAATCCTCCCAAATATTCTTTAAGCAGAATGCATCCTCCTACATTCAATTCATGCTGAAACTAAGGTTCAGAGAAATTAAGTTACTTGGTTAAATATAAACTATAATAGGAAGAGTCAAGATAAAACTCAATACTCTCATATAAAACTCTAACAAACTGTGAACATTTTGATTAAATATAATCAAATGTGATATCTAAGTTTTACAACTTTTAAGTTTTACAACTTTTTTACGACTTATCCTTTTACATTCCAAGTCAACTCTACACACAATAAAAGTCTCTTGGGCACATAAAGTATTGAATATATTTTTAAAGCTCTTTCAGGTTATGTTTTCCTTATCACCCTCAAAACAACCCTATAACAGCATAGCAGGGGTTCTTATGCTCATTTCATAGCTGTAGAAACTGAGGGTCAGGAACGTTAAATGACTTACCTAAGAACTTATAGTTTGTATGTGAGAGAAACTGGATTCATCTAATATATACATATGCACATATACACATGTGTGGATATATGTCTGAATATGACAGATTCAGATGACAACTGGATAGGTCTCTACATATTAAATTTGAGCTCATTTCACAGCATCCCAGGATTCCAGGAAAGGGTAAAGGAATTTTTTGTTCTTCTTTACCTAGTAAGTATTAGAACTGTATTTGCTCATACACTTTTCTCTTAAAATTAGATTTCTCATTTCTTGATCATAGGGGAGGGAGGGAATGTGATTATCTTTGCTTCAATATAAATCATATTAAATGACCATAAATATACAAAAACTCTAATCTAGAATTGAACATTTCATGGAGATGATAGAGGAGTATGGAGAAGAAGTGGGAGAAAAGTGTTGGGGTGAAGGATGAAAATAATCGACTAAGTATAATCTAGTAAGATTAGAAGGTTAACATTGAAGTCTATGGGGGATATAGCCAGACCTTTGGGTGGGATACATGAGAGGAACTTCCATGGTTTGGCTCTAGAACGAATCCATTTGGCAGTATAAATCAAGGGAAAATTCAGAAACCAAAGAGTTTTCTTGGAGAAATATGCAGAAGTATTTAAATGGGAAAAGTCCAAGAAGGTTAACCAGGAGATTTACTGCAGGAGTACAAGCATGTAACGATCAATGCAGGGAGAGACTGAAATAATCCAAAATTTTTCTTTTTTCACCTGAATTTTCAATCATTATTCAGTATTGTACCTTGAAGTTTAATGGGTACAACTACTTCACGTTTTAGGGAAGACTCTTCTATAAATGTCACTTAGTTGAAGGTGGTCACCGATACTGTTCCAATCTTCTATATCCTTACTGGTTTTCTATTTGTTCTATCAAGTATTGAGAGATCAGTATGGGGATCTCTGATTATATTGTAGATTTGTCTATTTCTCTATATAGCTTTATAATTTTTGATTCATGTATTTCGAAGCTCTGTTATTAGGTGTATAAATGTTTAGCAAAGAATTGGCTCCTTTATAATTATGAAATGAACTTCTTTGTGATAACGTTTGCTCTGAAATCTACTGATCTTAATATTATATAATAATACTTAACATTAATATCCACCTTTCCTTTGGTTAGTGTTAGAACGGTATGTTTTTTTCTGTTCTTTTATTTTAACCTATTTGTGTCCTTATAAAGAGTATTTCTTGCACCCAGCATATAGTTGGGTCTTGTTTTTAACCTATGGGCTATTTACTGTTTGCATTTAATTTAAATATTTATATGACTAATTTTATATCTATCAATTTATTATTTCTTTTTGTTTTTTTTTTTGTTTGTTTGTTTGTTTTTATTCATTTATTTATTTTTGGCTGTGTTGGGTCTTCGTTTCTGTGCGAGGGCTTTCTCTAGTTGCGGCAAGCGGGGGCCACTCTTCATCGCGGTGCGCGGGCCTCTCACCGTCGCGGCCTCTCTCGCTGCGGAGCACAGGTTCCAGACGCACAGAGCTCAGTATTTGTGGCTCACGGGCCCAGTTGCTCCGTGGCACGTGGGATCTTCCCAGACCAGGGCTCGAACCCGTGTCCCCTGCATTGGCAGGCAGACTCTCAACCACTGCACCACCAGGGAAGCCCTATTATTTCTTTTTGTATATGCCCCCTCTGTTTAGGGTTTCTTTTCCCCTCTTTTTCTGCCTTCTTTTGGATTCATGCAATTTTTTTTTTTTCTGATTCCATTCTATCTCCATTTGGGGAGCTTATTAGCTATAACTCTTTGTTTGGTTATTTTAGTGGTTTCTTTTGGGTTTATAGCATCCATCCTAACCTTTCAAACATCTATCTTCAAGTGATATACCACTTCATGTCTAACATAAGAAATTTATAGTAGTATACTTATATTTCTCCCCTCCTGAAATTAGTGTTCTTGTTGTCATGTAATTTGCTTCTATATGTTATTATTTTTGTCTAAACAGTCAATTGTGTTTTAAAGAGATTTAAATAAAAGGGAACTAGCCTGTATTTTTACCCATGTAGTTATCTTTTCCAGTGTTCTTTGTTCCTTTGGCTAGAGGTAGATTTCCAAATGGTACAATTTTCTTCTGTCTGAAGGACATGTTTATAATGTTTCTTAGAATGTGAGCCTGTTGGTGATTAATTCTTTCAGCTCTTTTATGTCAGAAAAAGTATTTCTATTTTTATGGAATTTTTGCTGGAATAGAATTCTAGGTTTTATCTTTGTGTGTGTGTGTGCGCACAATTTGTGATTTTAAGGTTTTCTCTTATAACTGGTTTTGAGAAATTTGACTATGATCTTCCGTGGTGTTACACTTGGAGTTTATTGAGCTTCTTGGATCTGTGCATTTTTAATTTTAATCAAATTTTTAAATTAGTCAGCCATTATTTTTTAAAATACATTTTTCTGTATACTGTCCGATTTCCAGAATAATAACTGCATGTATATTAGGTTAGTTTAACTTATTTCAAAACTCACCAGTAATATATATTTTTTAATTCTGTTTCTCTGTTTTCTTTTTTAAGAATAATTGTTATTGCTATGTCTTCAAATTCACTGTTGATTTTTTCTGAAATAGCTAATCTTCATCTATGGCCATACCACCCTGAATGCACCCAATCTTGTCTGAAATAGCTAATCTTCCATAACTTCCAGCCACTGTATGTTTCTCCTCAGACATTATAATTTTCATCTGTAGAAATTTGATTTATCTTTTTTATATCTTCAATATCTCCACCTATCTTTGGGTTCATATAAAGTACAGTTATAATAACCATCTTCATGCTCTTCCCAGCTAAATCTAATACTTGTGTTACTTCTGGATCTCCTTCAATTAATTTATCTTCTAATTATAGATTTCCTCTTTTTTTTGCATGTCTGATAATCTTATTGTATACTAAACATGATGGATTTTACTTTGTTGAGTGCTGGATGTTTCTCTATTCCCATATACATTATTAAGCCTAATTCTTGACATAGAATTAGGCTTAATAATAGTTCAGAAACTTGGAATCAGTTTGGTCCTTCTGGGTCTTACTTTTATTATTTCTTATGTAGAACTAGTCAATGCTCAGTGTAAGGCTATTTCCCTGTGTATTATAGCCAATGCCCAATGAATTATAAAGATACCCAATTTGGCTGCTGGGAACAAGCACTACTCTAAACCTCTATAAATGCCAGGCTCTGTTAACTTTTATCTTTCTGGGTGGTCATTTCCCAGTTTCAGGTGGTCTCCTCTTGTGCGTGTGCTGATACACATTGGGGACCCTTGCAGATATGTGTACCTTTCTCTGTATGTAGCTCTCTCATCAGTTCCCCTGTCCTGTGAACTTTACCCATCACCAAATCCTATATTCTCCGCCCTGCCTCTTCAATTCAAGAGACAGCTGCGTGCTGCCTGGGTTTTACTGCCTGCACTGTTGTCTGGAAAGTTTCTCAAGGCAATAAGCTCGGCCAACAGCAGGGCTTTCTTGTTTGCTTGCCAACACTCAGGCCTGATGCATTTGTTGTCTGATGTCTTATGTCTTGAAAAACTTTTATTTCAACTATTTTATTTGTTTTATGATTGTTTCAGGTCAAAAGTAAATTCAGTCCCTGTTATATCATCTTTTAAAGATTATTTTTAATTTTTCTTTTTTTTGTTGTTGGTTGAGTTGGGTCTTCGTTGCTGTGTGTGGGCTTTCTCTAGATGTGGTGAGCGGGGGCTACTCTTCATTGTGGTGCGTGGGCTTCTCATTGCAGTGGCTTCTTTCTTGTTGTGGCATGCAGGCCCTAGAGTGTGCTGGCTTCAGTAGTCGTGGCACACGGGCTTAGCTGCTCTATGGCATGTGGAATCTTCCCAGACCAGGGCTTGAACCCGTGTCCCCTGCCTTGGAAGGTGGATTCTTAAACCACTGAGCCACCAGTAGTCCTTGTTATATCATCTTTATTAGAAGCAGAAGTATCATCTGTCAGTTTCAGGTTCAAATGTCACCACCTCCGATAAGTCTTGCTATGAACTTTCCCTCTTTGTTTGCCTCATGTCACCATCTATTCCATCCCTTCTATAATTCCTTCATATTGACTCTCCCAAATTGTAATCATTTTAAAATTATTTGTTAAAATAATTAAATACTTGTTCTCTTTTTCCTCTCTTGACTATACAATTTCATTCATCACAGCATGGACTTCTAGAATCCCAGAAATTATGTGCATGGCACATAATAATTGCTCCTTAAATATTGGTTGAATAAATGAGTACATCTCAATCATGTTTTTCTCTCTCCGACTTGTATTTGCCTATCTTATTATTTAAAATTTAACATTCTATGCGTGCACTGTACACTGAGGAATTTTTCTGAGCAGAACACTGGGTTAAACAAAGAGGCAAATGGCATTTCCCTGGGCCTCTTCTTTGCAACAGAGTCACCCAGCTGGCAGATCTGCATTCAGAAGCAGGGTACAAAACTGAATACTTGTCCCTGGAAAGCTTTCTAGGTGTATACTGTATGAGTACCACCCTTGCTGCTGCCTTCCTTCCTGCGGCACTGCTCCCTGAATTGTGTACTTGAAACGGGTTTGCTTTATTGGGAAGTAGAAAATAAGCAGGAGACTACTGAGAGGTACACATGGCAAGGTAGACTCTCTTAGTAATGACACAGGAAGTGATATATGTCACCTTCTACTGTGACCTTTTTCTCCCTCCAGCAACACATATTACTCTGAAAAACGAACACAGTTAAAAGGAGAAAAAAATTGAGCCATCAACGTGGGACACTGTTTAGTGGCAACCAGCTTGTTTACATCCCTTTCTCCAGCATGAAATGCTGCTAGACTTTTTGATTTAGTTCCCTTGCTTTCCTTTGAATCAGAGAACTCCAAATCTAGCGTTAATTTGGAGATAACCCTCTTCTCAAACTTCCTACATTTATCGAAATTACGCTATACTTAAATGGAGGGAGAGGAAGCAATAATTACTAAGCACTTACCAATTTCTAATGACCCTGATAGATCCTTTGATTTCGGGAGATAGAGACATGTGAAACAGATTTATGGAGGTCACAGTCTGATTGGATTAAATAGACTAGGTAGTGCTAAAAACTTGATGGACATTTCTATGTGATAAACAGACAAAGTATTAGAGGATGAGAACAGACATGCTATGGACTCTGAGGACACAGCATATAATAGCGGGGCCTGAAGAAAATATTGTATTGGAAATTGTTTAGTAACAATGGTTATATGGATACAGACACATTAAGAAAATCCTGATGTAGTAGAAATAGCGTGGGTCACAGGAGTCAGACAAATTTGGTCAGATGGGGAAACTAATACTCAGTGAAGTTAAGTATGATACCTGAGGTCACACAGCTGGTAAGTATAAGAGTAAGGATTTGAAGCCAGGTCTCTGAGATCTAAAAGGTGAGCCTCTTTGTTCTACCAGATTACCTGTAAATAGCAATATTTGTGTTTTTAAAAGAATTTCCTCTTTTTGTAATATAGCCTAGGTGATCAAGCTGTGTTAAATCAAATTCCTGGTGTTTATGTGGTCAGAACTATGTGCAGTTGAGTGACTTAAAAATCAACACCCAGAAGAGAGTGGACCTTTCTCCATGCTTCTTATACTGAGACTTCCATTAGCAAGTGATTTCCTTGCTCTTTAATTTAATGTTAACTCTGTTCAAGCAGAAAATAGATTTGAAGACAATGAAGAATGCACCACTTTATTTTCCTAAGTTCTTCCCTGCACAGTAGACCTTGAACAAAACTAATTTTAGAAGGAGAGACAAACAACCAAGTTAATCTTCAAATGCAAAAATTTATTGTTTTCTCTAAATTATTTTACTAAGTATTGATTCCTTGATTCTTATTATTCGTCTTTAAATCACAAGGCTCAGTGTAGAATCTGCTTACATTCTGGTAACAAAATTCATAATCAAAAGGGAAGAGGAAAATAATCCCACCATGGTGCATGTAATTTTTCTGTCCAAGGGAACCTTGTAAATTGCTGATAAAAATAAATTGTAGTGAATGAGAAAATCATAAAAAGTAAAATATCAAAGGATTCTTAGTGATAACTTGGTCCAGTTATTATTTTTATTATTATTTTCCACTCCCTAGGTAGGGAAAGATTGGTTTTCTGAGAAGGAGTACTTTGATTGCAGTTTTTCCACATGGGTATCATGTTTTGGAAGATTTTTCAATGTAATAACATTACTGACAAATAATGGTTATACTGAAGTTGATCAATTTAGAAATGGGGAAATGTGCAGAGTTTGTGATCATTAGTAACAACAACCACCAAAACAATTCTCTGAGGTCCAAATTATTCTTGACCTTCAAGGAACCTAGAAAGTCTAAGGGAGTTTTTTCTATTGTTGGTTTTAGTGGGTTCTATGGCAGTGTATCCCCTCAAAGGAAGCTGAAAGAATAAAAGACAGTTGAGCCCTTTTTAGAATAAAGAGAATAGAATAAAGTCAGGCTGAGACCAAATCGAACTTCAAGGCCATAGAAAGAAATCTCAGAAATACATTAAAATGGAACTGAGAATTAAGAGCATATGGAGGTCAGAGGTGTGTATAAGCTTAGAACAGAAGGTTGTGATTTAGCAAGATACCCGTGTAAAATCAATGGATTGCTCATTGCTGGTGTACCTTGACTACCTGGTGCTTCTTAAGTAAAATAGCTTTAATGTCTGGGGAGAAGGACAAATAGAAGCCTATAAAACACTTCCAATCTTTATATGTTTTTCTTGGGCTCCTAAATGTTTTAAAAATTACAAAAAAATGTATCTTTTAGCCTTGATTTCCTGTACCTTCAGAAAAATTTGCAAGAAGCAGGATGATTTTACTATAATGGTATCAATTTTCAATACTCATATGGTGGCTTTGTAAGCAGATAGGGTAGGGGATCCCTGGAAAAAGAGAACTAGGCACAGCTTTCTTGACATAAAAGAAGCCATTTGTGGCCTAAGCCATTTTGTGGTCTAAGCCTGGCCACAGTGCTTGTTCTTGAATAGGGCTCAGTAATTAAGGATCTTAAGGGAAGGGAGGGAATGCAGGAACACAGGAAAAGCAGTTAAGAAACAAAAGTTCAGTGATAAAAACAGTCCTATTTCCTCCTCAAAGGATGTACATAGCAATCTGAGAGTTCTGCAGGAACTAGGGCCCCCAGGCGGAGGATGGTAACTACATGCTGACACCCCAGAATGGTCCAAATCTAAGGAATGATGATGTTCACCTTTTCTGACCCTCGTGACTTCAATCAACTAAAGCTTGGACTCTGTCAACCTTTGCCCAGATTCTATGCTTAATTCTCCTCTGCTCAAGCCCCTTCATGAATATATATGTATCTTTAGCTTAAAACTGCCCCAATTTTGCTGTTCATGGAGACACTGCTTTGGGAAAGATCGCCGGTGTTCGCCTTACTTGCTGCAAGTAATAAATCCTTCCTCCTCCCGCTCTTTGGCTTGATTGTGTCGTTTGGCTCTACACCCACCAAGAGGCGAACCCAGTTTTCGGGTAACATCTTCATCTTTGAAACAGCACAGAATACATGCTTTCCAACTCAAAGTCTACAGTATTCTCTATTACCTTATAATAAGGTCACTTAACTCATTTATATAATTATATAATTTAAAAATTTAAATAGTTTGTCTGGGCTCTGAGGCATTTAAGTTTGCCAATTAATTTAAATCGTTATGATATTTGAATTTTAAGGTAGTGTTTCTTAAGCTTTAAGGGGCACCGAGGACCTTGCTGAGGTGCAGATTGAGATTCAGTAGACTTGGCAATTCTAATCAATTTCCAGGTAATGTCAGTACTGATGGTACCCAGGCCATACTTTAAGTAATGAGAGCTTAAAGCAAATGTCTTCCTCTGGGACTGGAGAAAAGGGCTTATGTGAAACGAGTTTGTTTGGTAATGGGATACCAAGGAATAAGAGTACAAGGCAGGTAAGCGAAACAGAGAAGGCATGAAAGCCAATACAATCATATATTATCAAGTTGGCCGCCAGGATGGGTAATGTCAGGGAGGAAGAAATTTGCCTTCTAGGTTCTTCTGGCTGTTCTAAGAATTAAATTAGCATGACAGAGATAAACAGGAGAAAATCAAACAAAAATTTAATGATATGTACACATGGGAGAGACCCAGTAAATTGAGTAACTCACCAAAATGGCCAAAGCCCTCACCTTCAATACCATTCTCAGCTAAAGGCAAAAGAGGCTAAAGATGTTGAGGGTAGAGAGAGTCAGTTAAGGGAGGCTACAAAGAAAAGCACAGTAAACTAGGGCAAAGTCGTTATTCAGGTTTAAGTCAATGCCTTCTGCCTTGATAAGAGTATCTAGATTTAGTCAACTTCTTCTTCCTGGTACAGCAAGGGAGATTTCTCTTATAAATGTAAATATTTCCTACAAAAAGGTAACTCCTACTTAGTTTTCAGAGTTTTTCCGATATCTGCTGTTTCTTAGAAAATAATCAGCTTAAAGCAATTAATATGCCAAAGAGACATATTTTGGGATGGCAAATTCTGCTCCCCTACGGTAACTAATGATAAATCCTACTGGGAACTCTTAAAGAGTTTTATGAAATACATATCACAATTTACTGCCTGAGGATAAAAGAGGGAATATTTACCCATCCAATCTTACTCCCATTGGTCAAAAGATGCAATATGTTTCATTATGATTGGTTGGTACCTTGAGACTGAGAGCTTGGCCACAAAGCTCATGTCCCTTTGAGACGAAAGACAGATGGTCCCTTGGCACACTGCTACACTGCTTCCCCCAAAGCCAAGTCATGACTTTACCATTCTAATGGTGAAAGTATAGGCACACTCTTGGACAATAAGTGTCTGGGGAGAGGATAAGTATTACTGCATTTTCACTTTCAGATTACTGGGGACCAGTAAAAGTCATTGTGGCTTTTTCCTCTCCTAGAATTTCTGTGGCCCTTCCAGTGACCTCTAGTTTATGAAGTGGTTGCTAGTTAGTAGAGAATCAGACCCAATTCCTCTTCCTACTGTTTAAGAGAAAACCATGTCCTACAGTAGATTAATTGTACAATACAAAGATCCCCTGCCAGACAGCTATAGAAGAAATCTCTCGTTTGGAGGCCCTTTAGCAATCTTGAAGATGCTATGGGGTGAGGCTATGTCTCTCTCTCTCCTAAGGGAGTCTAAGAGATTATCACCATTACCATAATATCGGCTATAGAAAACAAGTACCTCTGGGCTCTAGGCAGCCCGTTTTTTTCACTTTTCTTATTATAGTTCTAAAATTTGAGTGGAATGACAACCTATTAAAACAGTGGCATTCCGCAACTAATTAGAATGTTTCCAAACTTTAGATTATGCAATAAACATTCACATCAGAATTCACTGTCTTGCTCAGGTTAGGGCTGATAACTTGAATTCTCTGCTCAACTGTGATGCCTGCATTATTTTCCCCCTAGGGTGACAAAGGTTACTGAAACCTGGGGGGAGTTTTAAAGTGTCAGTAGCACACAGACAGCTTCACTCATGATTCCTATCTGTTCTGGAGTTTGAGACTCAAAAACATTTGGGATTCAATGGAGCATCAAATTACCTACATTTGGCAAGAGGCCATATTATGTAGAGGAAAGAGCTTTGGCCTAAGTCTGAGAATAAATTTTCTAGATTCTTGAGTTGAATTCCAGCTACTCTTCCAAACAAAAGTATGGCTTTAGACTTATTCCTTTGATGATAAAACTTCAGTTCCCACACATTAAAACAAGAAAAATATTATTATTCTCATTCCTATCTCAGGATTATGAAAGGAAACAAATGTTTTAGTTTTTGTCTATATCACACAATAGGTGTGAAGGTAACATGAAAAGATGGCAGGCACTTTATAGCCATAAAAGGACCACACAAGGGGTTGTTCTGGCAAATCACAAAGGTGACAATGTATGTTTTCAGTTCTTTCATTATACCCTATAACTGATATCACTTTCCTTTCAATGCCCTTTTTATTACATCATACTCACACTTCACTATTTCAAAAGGTCTTTTCACCCAGCTAGCTCTCTAGTAAGAAATCAATAATCCAAAAAAGCATTGATAATGCTGTTAATTATAATGATGATATAATACATTGCATGTAAATATTACAATTTAAAAATAATATGAGTGGGAAAAAAATAATATGTGTGGAATTCCCTGGCGGTACAGTGGTTAGCACTCTGTGCTTCCACTGCAGGGGGCACAGATTCGATCCCTGGTTGGGGAATTAAGATCCTGCATGTTGCATGGCATGGCCAAGAAAATTTAAAAAAAAAATACATTTTAAAAAATAAATAAAAATAATATGAGTATCTATTATTGCTAACAATGACCACATTAAAAAAAAAGCCTTCACTTTTCATTTTGTCCATAAAGCTCTAAAAGAACAGGTCTCTTGATGTGACTCACATAGTAAGGTATGGTTAAAGAATTTGAACCAGGCATATAGGGCTCAAAACCCATTGCTCTTTCTATTATCACTATGATTGTTACCAAGACTGTCACCTCATAATCATAACTCTGCCCCTCCCTAGAACAGAAGCCAATTACTATTCTCTAAGTTTCAGGAAGAAGCTGCAAAGAGAAAAAACAAACAAACAAAAACAAGCAAACAAAAAATAACAAGAACTGCTTAGAACCAGCTAGGCCCAAGATGGTGGAAGATTTAACTTCCTGTAGACCCTGAGCCTCATTATACACTCATTGTAATACATTTACATGCTAAATGACACACCAAGACAGTTGATGATTGCTTTGACAACAACCGGAAAAGCCCAAACAAGGACTGAAAAGATTTGCACTGGTTCCAGGTCCAAACCACAGCCCTATTCTCTAATAACACACGAATATTCCTTCAACTCTTTCCAAATCCCTCCCTTTTACTTCAACCTTCCTATATATTTGGTGTCTCCCCTCTGAAGTGGGTTGAGAAGTTGATTTACAAACTAGGTTCCCCTTCTCCATTCTTTGGGCATTGAATAAAGCTGCTGCTGTTCCAGTCTCGGCATCGGTTTCCTAATCCCAATGACAACAGGGGAGACATAAACAATCAAACAAACAAAGTACACTAGAGGAAAAAGCCTCTAGCTGACCAAATTACAGTCCAATCCTGACAAAATCACATAAAACATTATTTAACTCAGTTCTTATTACCTGATATGGCATATCTATCTTTCACCAAAATTATTACAAATCTTGTTAAAATGCAAGAAAAAACATAACCTGAAGAGACAAACCAAGTATAAGAACCAGAATCAAATAAAACACAGATGTTGTAATTGTCAACATCAAACATGAAATTTAAAATAACTATGATTAATATGCTATAAGGGTCTAATGAAAACGTAGACAGCATGTAAGAAAGTTAGCAGATGGGGTATGCGTCCCTGAACAAAGAGAACCAGACCTAGCTTTCTTGACATAAGAGAAGCCATTTTGGGTCTAAGCCATTCTGTGATCTAAACCTGGCCACAGTGCTTGTCCTTGAACAGGTCTCTGTAATTAATGATCTTAAGGGAATAAAAGAATGCAGGAACAAACAACTGTTATTAGGCAAGAGAAGTAACAATAGAAAAGATAGTATATCAGGTGTAAAGACTCCCAGTTCTGTTTCAATGGTAAAGGTTAGCCTAATGTTCTCAACCACCAGATTAACTGGAACCTAAGGGATGAAGATGTTGACCTCTTCTGACCCTCATGACTTCATTCAACTAAAGCTTGGACTCTGTCAAACCTTGACCCAATTTTATGCTGTATTCTCCTCTGCTCAAGCCCCTTCATGTATATGCATGTAACCTTAGCTTCAAACTGCCTCAATTTTGCTGTTCTGGGAGACACTGCTTTGGGGAAAATCTGTAGTGTTCCTTTTACTTGCTGCCAGTAATAAACCCTTCCTTCTCCCGATCTTTGGCTTGATATGTCTTTTGGCTCTACCCACTAAGAGAAGAACCCAGTTTTTCAGATGACAAGACTAGATGGGAAATATAAAATTATGTACCGCCGAGATAGAACCGTACAAAATTAAAAAAACAAAAAAATTAGAAATCAAAACAGTATAATAAAAATGAAGAATAACTTTGAGTTCATAAGTAAAATGGGTATAACTGAGGGTTGAATCAGAGATCTTAAGATAGGTCAATAGAAATCTCCCAAAATGAAATGCTAAAAAAATAAAGGATGAAGGAAGAAAAAAAAGAACAGAACATCTAAGACAATGGATGAATTTCAAAATGTGTAGCATACATGCAATTTAAATACTAAAAAGAGAAAAACAAGAATGTAGCAGAAGAAATATTTGAAGTAGTAATGACTGATAACTTTCCAAAATGAATGACAAGCACCAAACTACAGACTCAGGAAAAAAAAAAAGGTAAAGAAAATTCACTTGGGTATTTCATATTATCATATTTAAATGATAGGAAACCAAAGACAAAGATAATATCTTGGAAAAAAATAAACCTACAGAGTCACAAGGATAACAAGTATATTGGATATGTTGTCAGAAACCATGCAAGAAAGAGGAATAAAATATTTGAAGTGTTAGAAAAAACCCTCACCAACCTAGGATTCAATACCAGTGAAATTATCCTTCAAAAGTGAGAGAAAAATAAAAAGTCTTTCTTAGATAAGCAAAAACTGGGAATCCCCTAGTGATCCAGGGGTTAGGACTCTGCACTTCCACTGCAGGGGGCACGGGTTCCATCCCTGGTCAGAGAACTAAGATCCCGCATGCCACGTGGTACAGCCAAAACCAAAACCAAAACAAACAAAAGAACTGAAGAAATTAATCTCCAGCAGACTGTGCTGCTAAAATTATTTTAAAAAATTCTTCAGGGAGATTTTAAATAAAAAAGATCTGCAACTTGGATCTACAGCAAAAAAGATGAAGCATCAGAAAAGAATAACTGAAAGAAAAATAAAGTCATTTATTTTTCTTATTCTTATTTAAAATATAATTGTTTCTTTAATTTAATAATAGTAGCAATGTATAAGTGATATAAATGACATCAATGTCATATGGGTAAGAGAGAGGAGTTAAGAATACTCTTTTATAAGGCATCTGCACTATAGATAAAGTGGTATGATGTTATTAGAAGGTATATCTAGTTAAAAATATGTATTGCAAATTCTATGGTAACCACTAAAATTTTTTAGAAGAAACATATTGATATGCTAAGAAAGTAGATAAAATAGAATCATATAAACTGATAAGTTAAAAGCCAAAAAATAAAAAAAAGGCATAAAAAGATAGAAGTGGTAAAAAAACAAAGACCGAGTGCAAAAAATAGAAAAAAAATTTAAAACTTGATAGATATTAATCTAAGCACATCAATCATCACTTTAAATGGGAATGTTCTAAACATATCAGTATAAAGGCAAAGATTATAAAAAAATAACAAGGAGCCAAATATATGTTATCTACAAGAAACCAACTTAAATATATAGACTCAGATAGGTTAAGAGTAGAGGAGAAAAGATATACCATGGTTACAGTAACAAAAATAAAGATGAAGCAGTCATTTACTTGCATACAAAGCATAGTTGAGAACACAAAAAATTGTCAGGAATAAATAGGGTGTTTATTTGGTGATAAAAGGGTTGATTCTCCAAAAAGACATTACAATTCTAAAAGCGTATGTACCTAACAACAGAGTGTTAAAATTTATGAAACAAAAACTAATAGGACTGTGAAGAAAAACAGACAAATCCACTATTATAGTCAGAGACTTCAACACACCTCTTTTAGAAATTGATAAATCAGGAAGGCAGAAAATCAGTAAGGATATAGTTGACTTTACCAGCACTATCAATCAACTTGATCTAATTAACTTTTATTAGACCATTCCATCTAGCAACAGCAAAATACACATTCCTTCCAAGCTCTCGTGGATCATTCAGCAACTTATAACACGTTATGGGCCATAAAACACACCTTAACAAACTTAAAAGAAAGAAACCATGTAAAGTATGTTCTCAGACCACAACTGAATTAAACTAAAGATAAAAACCAGAAAGATAGTTAGAAAATTCCTACATATTTGGAGATTAAAAAACACATTTCTAAATAACACATACCTCAAAAAATAAGACTCAAGTTAATATATTATGTAATATTATATATTATGTAATACAATATTATATTACATATTGTATTATATATACTATTACATATTATATACTACATACTAGGGATATTACATATAAATTAATGCACATTGGATTAAGTGAAAATGAAAATACAACTTATCAAAATTTGTGAGATACAGCAAAAGCAGAGAGAGGGAAAAATTTGTAGCATTAAATGAATATATCAGAAAGGAAGAAAGATCTAAAATCAATAATGCAAGTTTCCACTTTAAGAAATTAGAGAAAAAGAGCCATTTAAACCTAAAATATTCAAAAGAAAAGAAACAATATAAACTAAGAGTAGAAATAAATGACAAACAGGAAAACAGTAAAGAAAAGCAATGAAACTAAAAGCAGCTTCTTTGAAAAGATCAATGAAATTGATAAGCCTCAACCCTGGATAACCATGACTAAAAGAGAGACTATACACATAGCAACATCAGAAACGAAAAAGGGGTCATCACTGGCCCTTTGACACTAAAAGGATAACAATGGAATGCTACAAACAACTCTATGACTTCAAATTTGATAATTTAGATAAAATGAAACAATTTCTAGAAGGACACAAACTACCAAAACACAAACACCGATAGGATAAATACATAATATGAATATGCCTATACCTATTAGAGGTATTCAAATAATTTATAACCTTTCAAAAAATAAAGCATAGGGACTCTCCTGGTGGCACAGTGGTTAAGAATCCGCCTGCCAACGCAGGAGACATGGGTTTGAGCCCTGGTCCAGGAAGATCCCACATGCCGCGCAGCAACTAAGCCCGTGTGCCACAACTATTAAGCCTGCGCTCTAGAGCCCGCAAGCCACAACTACTGAGCCCACGTGCCACAACTACTGAAGTCCGCGTGCCCTAGAGCCTGAGCTGTGTAACAAGAGAAGCCACCGCAATGAGAAGCCTGCACACCACAATGAAGAGTAGTCCCCCCTCGCCACACCTAGAGAAAGTCCACGTGCAGCAATGAAGACCCAACACAGCCAAATAATAATAATAATAATAATAACTTTAAAAAAAAAAGCATAACACCCAGATTGTTTCACTGGTGAATTCTACCAAACATGTAATGAAGAAAAATCCCAGTTCAATACAATCTCTTCCAGAAAATAGAAACAGAGGGGAAACTTTCTAAATCATTCTATGAGACCAGCATTATTCCAATAAAAAAACAAAATGAAGATGTATATGCACATCAATATTTCTTACAAACATAGATGCAAAAATTGTCAGTGAAATATAAGCAAATCAAACTCAACTCTCTCTCTCTCTCTCTCTCTCTCTCTCTCTATCTATCTATCTATATATATTTCATTACCAAGTGGGATTCACTCCAGATATTCAAGGCTGATTCAACACTCATAAGTCAATCAGTGTATGAACCATGTTAACAGGATAAGGGGGAAAAATCATACAATCATATCAGTTGACGCAGACAAAGCATTTGACAAAATCCAACAATGTCATGAGAGAAACTCTTGGCAAGTTAGTAACAGGGTGGGGGGAATTCTTCAACTTAATGGAGAACATTCAAATAATCAAAATAAAACAAAAACAAAAACCTAAAGCTAATATCATAGTGGACGATGAGAGATTAGGTGTAAACATGGAAGAGGCAAGAAAGCCCTCTCTCATCAATCCTATTCAATATTGTACTGGATGTCTTAGCTAGTTCAAGTAAGACAAGAAAGGAACATAAAAGGTAAATCATTTGAAAGTAAAATACATTGGAAAACTGTTCACAGATGAACTGACAAAATAACTTCTGAAAATAGTAAGCAAGCACAGGTGGTCCTTGACTTACAATGGGTGGAAACTTGACTTTACACGGTTGACTTTATGATGGTGTGAAAGTGATATGCATTCAGTAGAAACCATGCTTTGAATTTTGATTTCTGCCCTAGTGATACGCAGTGAGGTAATCTTTCATGATGCTGGGCAGCGGCAGCAAGCCCCAGCTCTCAGTCAGCCATTTGATCACAAGAGTAAACAGCCGATACCCGCACAACCATTCTGTACCCACACAACCGTTGTTTTTCACTTTCAACTCAGCATTCAATAAATAACACGAGATATTCAACACTTCATTATAAAACAGGCTCTGTGTTAGATGATTTTTCCCAACTGTAGGCTAAATATAAGTGTTCTGAGCACTTTAAAGGTAGGTTAGGCTAAGCTATGACATTTGATAGCTTAGGTATACAAAATACATTTTCAAATTGTGATATTTTCAACTTATGATGGGTTTATTGGGACATAACCCCATCATAAGTTGAGAAATATCTAGATAGCAAGGTCATTGAAAACAAGGTCAATATAAAAAAGTCAACTGCTTTCCTATATACCAGCACAAAAAATAGGAGTTTGACATCACCATCATCATCATCACAGAGTGCTATTTATAATAATACCAAAAATAAAAAATAACAAATATAAATCTAACAAATTATGTATATAATTTATATGCAGAAAAATATATAACTGAAGAAAGAAATTAAAGTTATAAATAAATGTAGAAATATTCTGCTTTCATGGATTGGAAGACTAAATATTGTTAAAATGCCAGTTCAATCAACTTTGATGCATAGATTCAACAAAATTCCAATCAAAATCCCAGTAAGTTATTTTGTAGATATTGACAAGATGATTCTAAAGTTCATATGGAAAGTCAAAAGACATAGAATAAGTAACAATACTGAAGAAAAGAAAAGAAGACTAATGGCATTAAGATTTAATATAGAGCTTAAAGTAATGAAAAGAGGATGGTACTGGCAAATGAATAGAGACATAGATCAATAAAATAAAATAGGGAGTACAGAAATAGAACCACACAATATAGTTAACTCATCTTTGGCAAAGGAGCAAAGGCAATTCAATAGAGAAAGATTATTCTTAAAACTCTTAAAACTCAACAATGTATAACAACAATAAGATACCACTACACATGTATTACAATGGCCAAAACTGGGAATACTGACAGCATGGAATGCTGGTGAGGATGTAGAGTAACAGGAATTCTCATTCATGGATGGTGGGAATGCTAAATAGCATTCTTCGGAAGATAGTCTGGCAGTTTCTTTATTAAGTAGATAGAATGTGGATAGCGGAAGCTGGGCTTCTCACCACTGAAAAGGGAATTTAAAGATAAATAAAGGAAGGAGTCAACAGTTATCCGTGTGATATGGAATAGAGGTAAAAACATCAGTATGAACTTATATTTAGGTTAAAACAGATAAAGAAGGTTACATATATAAATATTTATAGACTTGTGTATGCACACATATATTGTTTTGTTCTTTCATCTGGGATGCTTAGAAGAAGCACCCCAGTAACAATGAACACACCTAGCACCCTGATCTTATAGTTTCTAAAACCACTGTCCAATAAAAGGGACAAGAACTACTTGGAGTAATTACTGATTCTAGGACTGGAGCAGAAAATATATAAGGTGAGCATGTAGCATCTTGAAGTGCCAGAAAGGATATACTAAAACCAAAAACACAATGACAAAGGGTTTATCAAAACAACTCAGGATCCAACTGAAAGAGCACTCAATGGCCCAAGCTGATATAATTTGAACAATAAAATTAGGATTGGGTTGTAACATAAAATATAAAATATCTATGAATCCATACTTACACAAATAAGTCATTGAACAATAATTATAAATAAATGAGGCAAGGGAGAAAAAACTACCAAAAGTAGAGAATGGGAAGGGTGATGAAAGAGTAATTTTACAGTCGAGAAATCTGATAAAGACTACCTCAGTCGTGTGACCGAGTTCAACATTAATTGTAATGACTGATTGCGTTAGCATGTACCCTTGACATGATGTGATGAAATGGCACTTAATCTTTGTTGTCATATTCCCAGTAGTCCATAGTCCCTGAATCATGGGAAAAATATCAGACAAATCCCATGTGATGGATATTCCACAAAATCCATGACTAGTATTCCTCAAAACTCTCAAGATAACAAAAACAAGAAAAGTCTGAGAAACTGTGGCAGTCAAGAGGAGTCTCAGTAGACATGATAACTAAAAGTAATGTGGCATCCTTGATGGGATCCTGGAACAGAAAAAGTACAAAAAGGACAGTGGGAAAAGCTAAGGAAATTTTAATAAAGTGTGGACTTTAGTTAATAATAATGTACCAGTATTAGTTTATGGATAGTTACAAGCATACCAAAATGACCTAAGATCTCAATAATAGGGTAAACTGGGTGTGGAGTTTGGGGAAATCTGTGTACGATCTTCACAATTTTTCTGTACATCTGTTAAAAAAATTAAGTTCATTAGCACTTTTTAAAATTATTTTTTAACATCTTTATTGGAGTATAATTGCCTTACAATGTTGTGTTAGTTTCTGCTGTGTAACAAAGTGAATCAGCTATATGTATACATATATCGCCATATCTCCTCCCTCTTGTGTCTCCCTCCCTCCCACCCTCCCTATCCCACCCCTCTAGGTGGTCACAAAGCACCGAGCTGATCTCCCTGTGCTATGTGGCTGCTTCCCACTAGCTATCTATTTTACATTTGGTAGTGTATATATGTCCATGCCACTCTCTCACTTCATCCCAGCTTACCCTTCTCCCTCCCTGTGCCCTCAAGTCCATTCTCTACGTCTGCATCTTTATTCCTGTCCTGCCCCTAGGTTCTTCAGAACCTTTTTTTTGTTTGTTTTCTTTAGATTCCATATATGTGTGTTAGCATAGATATTTGTTTTTCTCTTTCTGTCTTACTTCACTCTCTATGACAGACTCTAGGTCCATCCACCTCACAAAAAATAACTCAATTTCGTTTCCTTTTATGGCTGAGTAATATTCCATTGTATATATGTGCCACATCTTTATCCATTCATCTGTCGATGGACACTTAGGTTGCTTCCATGTCCTAGCTATTGTAAATAGAGCTGCAATGAACATTGTGGTACCTGACTCTTTTTGAATTATGGTTTTCTCAGGGTATTTGCCCAGTAGTGGGATGGGATTGCTGGGTTGTATGGTACTTCTAGCACTTTTTAAAATGCAGTTAAATGGGAGTCAGAGAACAAAGTATGACTTTCTATCTATCTATCTATTTATCTCTCTCTCTCTCCCTCTCTCTCTCTATCTATAATCTCCACTCATTTTAAGGAATAGTGTTGACCAACAAGTTGCTCAGTCTAATGGAATAAAAATAAAATACACTATTATTCAACATTGTTTTGGAAGTTTTAGCCACAGCAATCAGAGAAGAAAAAAGAAATAAAAGGAATCCAAATCGGAAAAGAACTAAAGCTGTCACTGTTTGCAGATGGCATGATACTATACATAGAGAATCCTATAGATGCTACCAGAAAACTACTAGAGCTAATCAATGAATTTGGTAAAGTAGCAGGATACAAAATTAATGCACAGAAATCTCTTGCGTTCATATACACTAATGATGAAAAATCTGAAAGTGAAATGAAAGAAACACTTCCATTTACCATTGCAACAAAAAGAAAAAAATACCTAGGAATAAACCTACCTAAGGAGACAAAAGACCTGTATGCAGAAAACTGTAAGACACTGATGAAAGAAATTAAAGATGACACAAATAGATGGAGAGATATACCATGTTCTTGGATTGGAAGAATCAACATTGTGAAAATGACTCTACTACCCAAAGCAATCTATAGATTCAGTGCAATCCCTATCAAACTACCAATGCCATTTTTCACACAACTAGAACAAAAAATTTCACAATTTGTGTGGAAACCCAAAAGACCCCGAATAGCCAACACAATCTTGAGAAAGAAAAATGGAGCTGGAGGACTCAGGCTCCCTGACTTCAAACTATACTACAAAACTACAGTAATCAAGACAGTATGGTACTGGCACAAAAACAGAAAGATAGATCAATGGAACAGGATAGAAAGCCCAGAGATAAACCCACACACATATGGTCACCTTATCTTTGATAAAGGAGGCAAGAATATACAGTTGAAAAAAGACAGCCTCTTCAATAACTGGTGCTGGGAAAACTGGACAGCTACTTGTAAAATAATGAAATTAGAACACTCCCTAATACCATACACAAAAATAAACTCAAAATGGGTTAAGGACCTAAATGTAACACTGGACGCTATAAAACTCTTAGAGGAAAACATAGGAAAAACACTCTTTGACATAAATCATAGCAAGATTTTTTTTGACCCACCTCCTAGAGAAATGGAAATAAAACCAAAAATAAACAAATGGGACCTAATGAAACTTCAAAGCTTTTGCACAGCAAAGGAAACCATAAACAAGACCAAAAGACAACCCTCAGAATGGGAGAAAATATATGCAAATGAAGCAACTGACAAAGGATTAATCTCCAAAATTTACAAGGAGCTCATGCAGCTTAATATCAAAAAAAAACAAACAACCCAATCCAAAACTGGGCAGAAGACCTAAATAGACATTTCTCCAAAGAAGATATACAGATTGCCAACAAACACATGAAAGAATGCTCAATATCATTAATCATTAGAGAAATGCAAGTCAAAACTACAATGAGGGCTTCCCTGGTGGCACAGTGGTTGGGAGTCTGCCTGCCGATGCAGGGGACATGGATTCGTGCCCCGGTCTGGGAGGATCCCACATGCCACGGAGCGGCTGGGCCCGTGAGCCATGGCTGCTGAGCCTGCGCGTCCGGAGCCTGTGCTCTGCAACAGGAGAGGCCACAGCAGTGACAGGCCCGTGTACCGCAAAAAAAAACAAAAACAAAAACAAAAAAAAACAAAGACTACAATGAGATATCATCTCCCACCAGTCAGAATGGCCATCATCCAAACTCTACAAACAATAAATGCTGGAGAGGGTGTGGAGAAAAGGGAACCCTCTTGCACTGTTGGTGGGAATGTGAATTGATACAGTCACTATGGAGAACAGTATGGAGGTTCCTTAAAAAACTAAAAATGGAACTACCATACGACCCAGCAATCCCACTACTGGGCATATACCCTGAGAAAACCATAATTCAAAAAGAGTCAGGTACCACAATGTTCATTGCAGCTCTATTTACAATAGCCAGGACATGGAAGCAACCTACGTGTCCATCGACAGATGAATGAATAAAGAAGATGTGGCACATATATACAATGGAATATTACTCAGCCATAAAAAGAAACAAAATTGAGTTATTTTTTGTGAGGTGGATGGACCTAGATGGACCTAGAGGATGGACCTCTGTCATAGAGAGTGAAGTAAGTAAGAAAGAGAAAAACAAATACAAATATATGTGTATGCTAACACATATATATGGAATCCAAAAAAACCCAAAATGTAAAAAAAACAAAAAAATGGTCATGAAGAACCTAGGGTAGGACGGGAATAAAGACAGCAGACCTACTAGCGAATGGACTTGAAGACACGGGGAGGGGGTAGGGTAAGCTGGGACAAAGTGAAAGAGTGTCATGGACATATATACACTACCAAATGTAAAACTGATAGCTAGTGGGAAGCAGCCGCATAGCACAGGGAGATCAGCTCGGTGCTTTGTGACCACCTAGAGGGGTGGGATAGCGCGGATGGGAGGGAGGGAGACGCAAGAGGGAGGAGATATGTAGGAGTTAAAGCAAAAACTATCACACCATTGTAAAGCAATTATACTCCAATAAAGATGTTAAAAAAAATAAAATCAAATAGAAGGAAAATAATAATATTGTTAAAGTGTCAACACTATACTTAGCCAAATATATAATCTGTATATCTAGTCTCTAGACCCCACTTTCTTCGAGAGTTCACATAGATCAAGACACGCTAAGTACTACCTGCCACCATCCTATCTTGTCCTGATATTTTTTAAAAATGCAGGAGATTATATAGCATGGTTAATAAAATGGCCTTTTATTGATAAAAGTTGTAAAAAACTTTTATTATTCATGAGTGGACTGTTGAGAGAGATTTTCAACTTGTTAATTTTACTACTGAATATATATTTGAAACTAAAAACAAAAAGTAATAGGGCAGTGGAAATGAATAAGACAGAAATATAATCACTAGAGTATGAATTATTTGTTGAGGTAAACTGTTAATTTTTAAAGAGAACAAAATGTGAATATTTGTGACTTTTGTTTCAGAGAAATGTGCATTAAATATTTGATTTTGAATATTTATTCAGGAAGTCAAAACTGGTGAAAGAAACTAACAACGTTTGATAACCTCTTGTGTTCCAGGCCCTGGGCTAGACATTTATAGTAACAACATATTATTTAATTATCATCTATCTTAGTCAGCTCTGGCTACCATAACAAAATAACATAGACTGAATAGGTTAAACAACAGACATTTCCACAGTTCTTAAAGCTGGGAAGTCCAAGATTAAGGTGCTGGCCAATTTAATTCCCTCTTCCTGGCTTGCAGACAGATGCCTTCTCTCTGTGTCCTCACATGGCAGAGAGAATGAGCCCTGGTGTTCCCTCCTGTTCTTATAAGGCCCTTAATCCCAAGGGGAGAGGCCACACTTATGACCTCATTGCTAATTACTTTCCAAAGCCCTCACCTCCAAATTCCATCATATTGGGGCTTACAGCTTCAATACATGAATTTTGAGGGGATACAAATATTCAGTCTATAACATCACCACTGGCTTAAAGATGAAATGTTGTTTTGCTTTGTTTCTTCTTATTTTTACAGATAAGGAAACTGAGGTTCAGGTAAATTCAATGGTTGTGCAAGGTCTATCAGCAATTTCAGGTTTAGCTCAAGGCTGCTGGCTAAATTGTGCTCAGATATATTATTCAGAAATATAATTGTTTCAGTAAACCTAGTCTCAGCAGCTTACTACTGTGGGAATTAGGTTCTCTTGCACTTTCACAATATAATTTAAGTTGGCAGGCACCAGTGTCTATCCTATCTGGTAGGTCTGACATCCCCAAGGGATTTGGGGTCCTCAGATAGGTCCTCTGCATTAGGTAGCACGAGTAGGAAAGAGAGAACACAGAGGATTAGGAATTGTGTTGTTGTTGCCGATGCTGTTGTTTAATAACCATCATTGCCTACATTCTCCTATAGCCAGAATTCAGTTACAAGGTCACAATTCACTGTATGGGGGCCTAGAGATATAGTCTTGCTACAGGTTCAGGAAGAGAAGGGAGCAAAAAGGGTAAGGTATAATAAATAAACAAACATTCTCAACCTCACCACAGAGTCCTTTTAGGGGTGAGAAAAAAAGCTTATGTGAACATTTGTTTTTGAGAAGAGTCTCCTGTCACAAAGGAAGTCATTCCAGCAACACAAGCACAGGAGCACAGGTTAGGCTTTATAGTCATGATATCACCTACAAGTAGACAAAAGTGAAAAGGAAAGACTTCCATTAGGAAGTCGTATTCCATCAATAAACAAGGCAAGGGAAATGAGAGCGTATGTGGAAACGAGGAGGGGAATGGGAACAGTATAAGAGCAGGAAATGGACAGTGCTTACGAAATGCTGATTAGCCAAAATAAGAAACACTTCAGATAAAACCTGAAGTGTTTTATTTAAAGGTAAGTTTAATTACCTTAAGAGGTAATTAAACCGTAGGGAACAAATCATATTGACTGCATTGTGAAGCAATAGTCTTTGACTTTTAGCAACACTTCTTGGAGTAGAGTGGGAAAGAGAGTGATCTTTTAGCTGTATACCATTTCTGACAGTCTGCCGTTCTTCTAGTTGGGAAAAATAGTGTTATCTTGAGCCAAGTCCTCAGGAATGTGGACCATTCACTCTGTCTTGGGAAGCACTATGTCTAGATAGCAGCATAGTCCCATTAAATAACAATCAGCGGTCTGAACTTTCATTGAAATTAGGGAATCTAGGCTAAATATCATCTATAACATTGCATAAAGACAAAGACTTTGCACTTGTTTCCTTTAAGTCTAGAGATAACCCAACAGGGATATTTGGCAGTTGGCAGAACTGGAGATCCTATTGTACTTTCTCATCCTTCATCTTGTGAAACTCTGATTCTTAATTCTTGCAGTTCTCAAAACTTCAACTTTCTCTCTTACTCAGATAAATCTTACCCTTGGCTTCCAGAGTAATACCATAATGGCAATTCTTATTTGTTCTTTTTAACCATTCCATCTTTATGTTTTTTTTTTATTTTCTACCTTGTTTTTTGTTTGTTTGTTTTTGCTGGTGCATTTAATTCTGCCTAAAATGCAGACATTCCTTATCATTTAAACAGAAAAATCTGCTTTATGATATTTACCATCACTTCTTCCCTCCCTGTCTTTTTAACTGTATCTCACATGGTGATTTAACTGACCAAATTTAAGAATTTTACCTTTATATTTCTCTGCTACTTTTACAGACCCTAACACTGTCTACATGATAGAAGTTGCTCAATAAATGCAAAAAAAAATTAATTGAATTAACTGAGGCTAATGGTTGCCAAGCCAGAGGTCATATCCTATTTCCCGAACATGCAGTTATCTCTGAATTTCCATGTACAAGTTCACCTATAGGTGAATATTTCATCATCAACAAATGTCTGAAGACACTGAATAATAGTACAAATAAATTAACAGCTCTATATTTTGCATAGTAATGGAGCCACAGGAAAGTCCTTTCACATCTAATTTTAAAATCCTGCAGTGCAACGGTTTAAAAAGTAAGCAAACATTTAATTTTAACTTTTCTGTTACATATATCATATAGCTCTATAGTATCCAATCCCATCTAATCATTAGAATTATTCTGGGAGCATTTAAAAATATGGATTTCTCTATTATAGATAACCCAAGAGTTTACAATTCAAAGCTCTTAGGTGAGACCTATGTATTTGTATTAATAAAATATTGAATATTCTCTAAGGATAGTCTGATGACTATCCAGGTTTGGAAACAATGATTTAGTATAAATACACCATTGTATAATTTGATATAAAATTTCTGCCTAAATTATCATTAGTGAGACAATATCCTCTAATCATTGGGATGACATTTTATCTTTGGTAATCAACCCCCAAATAACTAAAGGTCATAGCAAGACTATTTCATAAATCATTATTTGAAAGATCAAGGGGGGTGCTTCCCCTCCAGCCCCCACAGAGATATTTTGCTAAATGAGGCTAATTTTTTTTTTTTTAAGTTGACTAGAAAATTTCAATCAGATATTTTTGGTAGTGCTCAAAGCAGCTGATTTCTGAAGATTTAATTAAAATCTTTACTGCCATTTCACTTTTGAAACTGTTCAAACTGTCCATTATTTCATCAAATTATTGGAACAATGGAGAGTTAAATAGCTTGTGTGACCAAACTCTCCACTTATGGAAAAGTTGGAAGGCAGAATGGTGCATTTTAAAGATAACTACACACGCTGAATTTCAATACATATTCCAGCATCTAGCATTCTTGTAACTGTATAGAAGTTGCCTGATATCTTCTAAGTTCATTATTCTCTTCAGTCAAGTGATAATTTGGGTAGCTATATAAAGCTAGTATCTTTAGAGTAAATGATTCTATGCCCAATTCAACCATGTTTTAAGGAGAGATGTCAACTGGGGACTTTCCTGGCATCAGAGACGGGCATGCAATCCAAATACTGATAATGTAAGGGATTCTCACAGTTTATAAAGATGCAAAGAGGAGAATTAATTATTTCCCCTTTGGTGATGAATATGTAATATGTTGGCAGTCTTCCTTCCTAACAAATGGAAGAAGTTGACATAAAGGAGTTGATGCTGCCAATCCAGAGAGGCAAATTTACTGGGCAAAGGGAGAGAGCTATGAGGACTATCTCTTGTTTGGAGGGACTGTCAGGCCTCCAATTATCTTTACTCATTTAAGGAACTCCCTCTTTGTATGGAGTCTTGCAAATGGTCAGAATCCTCCCATGGAAAAAACCTCAAGGAGAAGAGGCCAATTTCTAGGCTATTCTAATTGGATGCTTCTTTCCCAGTGTCTGTACTGGATGGGGAAAACAGAGCAACTGTGCAAATGTTATTTGATTATGTGGTGTTGGTGATGATCTTTAATTGCCAGTGGTGGCTTCATCCTGGTAGAGTATAAGTGGCCTCCAAGAGAAACATTCTCACGAAAAAAACAGTTAAATTTACTGCTCTTTGGCCTTCTGGAATTTCCTCTGTTTCTGTCACATTCCAAACTTGAGCCTCTAAGCTACACTGAATTCCAGGAGTACCTGATATCTTTCAAATAAATTTCCCTTTTCTCATTATTATAGCCAGAGTTGGTTTTCATAGCTTGCAAATAGAACACCAGTGGCATTCAAGTCTCAGGTTCCTTCATGAAGCCCTGAAAGCATAGCTTTTCACTGCCTTTCCTGCAGTTATGTAAACCATGTAGTTTATTTTTCTTTTTTTCCCCAAAGTCATCTAAGTTAATTCTGACACTTTCAAAGAGTTTTGATTAATACAGATGTACAAATATCTACGATAGAATAGTGTTATGGACACACAAAAAAACTAATACATGCAAAATATCTAATAATTTTGGGAATATAATATGTCATCAATAGGCATTCCTTTCTTTGCAGTCCTCTTACTAATTTCACAGAAGAACTGGGAAAACGGTCTTATTAAAATTAGCCATGTAGAAAATTGTTACGTACAATCTGCCCTTATCTAGAGAGTTTGTCAAAATTGCTTGGAGCCCTTTAAAATTAAGTTTTGACCTTTTTGATATCCAGCTTTTTATATTAATAAGCTTCTCATAGGAAGAATTTTGTAGTATTCACTTTGCTTAGCATTTCACTTGACAGAAAACAACTAAAGTGGGTCAAATACGGCTCATAATTCCTCTGTAATGGGCACTACAGCAGTTGAAAGTCCATGAGAGAAAAGCCTTGCCCCAAACTCCTCATATGTAATTCATTTATTTTACAAAAAAGTCATGTGCCAGTCTGCTTAGCTCAACAACAGCCACGCCATGAAGTGTAAATTATTGGTTGCCTATGGAGCTTACTCACTATTTTTAGGTGGTTGCAAAAGTAGTTACGTAGAAGTCTATTGAGGATGAATCCGATTTTTGATAGAACGCAACTTCTCTTAAAGTGGTTAGCATATAGATGGAGACAAAAACAAGTGTTTAAATTTTTTTTTTTTTTTTTTTGGAAAAGGGAGTTCCATAAATACCATCACAATAGCAGAAATCACTCACTGATCATTTGCTATGAATCACAATGTTTACCCACACTTTCTACAGAACTACATGCCCTCTCATTGTTGGTATTTTTAATCCCCATTTAGCAAAGGATAAAACTATGACTCAAAAGGTAATGTAAGTGGGCTTCCCTGGTGGCGCAGTGATTGAGAGTCCACCTGCCGATGCAGGGGACACGGGTTCCTGTCCCGGTCCGGGAAGATCCCACATGCCAAAGAGCGGCTGGGCCCATGAGCCATGGCCGCTGAGCCTGCGCGTCCGGAGCCTGTGCTCCGCAACGGGAGAGGCCACAACAGTGAGAGGTCCGCGTTCCACAAAAAAAAAAAAAAAAAAAAAAAAAGGTAATGTAAGTAACTTGCTCAAAGCTCCAAAGCTAATAACTGTCAGGAATAGGATCCCAAACCTACTCACTAAAAAGTTCCTGCTCTTTACAACTGGTTATTCAGTTTTCCCTCCAAGTATAAAACCATGTGATCAAAGTTATTTTGGAATCTCAGTATTTATTTGGAGATTATGTTCTACTTATATAATTTGTAGAATAACATCACTGAACATTTTGTTTTCTTCAGTGCCAATAAAAGAAATATATATATATATATTTTGTTTTTTCTAAAAGGTAGTCTTTAGGAACAAACAACAGGATGTAAACAAATGTAACCAAATATAACAAAATATTTCATTTGGAAAAGTAACTTCCATGCTTATATGGTACATATAAGGTACTTTTAGAAACCTGACTTTAATTTCATGTTACTTACCACTGCTGGTTCAGATGTGACAGAATAATTATTTTCCCAACATTCTATTATATGGATCAACTTGGGGCAAAAATCTGTGATGGTTGCAATAGCTTGCGAAAGGGTCTAAAAGTTCAAGAGTATTCGGGAGCACAGTATCATGCATAAATAACCATATTTGCCACATTTGTGCCAGACATCTGGTGATCATCACTGTTAGTTCCTGGTCTATATCTTTATGCCCTTAAGTTCTGCTACTGGCCTATAATTCCTCTAAAACTTGCCATGCTGCCTCTTCCTTTTAGACATCATTTCCCCATTGTTGTGGAGAGTCTGGAGTCACACATTAGCTCACATTTCTTGTCATATCAAGGAATTCATGTCAGTCAAGTTACTTGCTGGGCTCTGTTCACTGTGTGAGCATTGAGTGCTCGCCTGACCCAGGTTGGGACAGTCATGTCTTCTCTTTCAAATCTAGATTTGAGTCACAGTGACTCAATTAATCAATATTTGGGTCTATAAGGTGGGTGAGAAACAAATCTGGAGACCCTGTTGCTTAGAAGAATGTTGATTTGACAGTTCTGATTAGCTAAACTGAGAAACAAGCTAACAGCAGCTCATGAAGTCCAGAAATTTCCTCTTTATAGCATGGTAGTTGTTTTGTTTGTGTTTTGACCAATGAGCTTCCATCATCATACAGACGCATCAATGTTCCCTGCCTCTTGTCTCTGTAATATACAGAATATCATGGATGCAGGGGCACTCTCCATTGGAACTTGGGCTACAATGAATAAGCAACCATGGCTGGACAAAGCTGTGGTTTAATTAGAGTGTGGGGGGATTGTGTGCACTCTATTACCCCTCTACTTGTATATTTTTTCCCCAAAACTCTTATGGTGCTAGTGACTACATGTATTGGTGATTCCTTTGCATATGAGAGGTCTTATGGAAAAAGACCTGGCAGGACTCTGTGAAATGCAAAGTAGAAAGATAAGAGGAGACGGATAAGCTCGAGAGTGAGGAGGAAGTGGAAGACAGTGATGTAATGCAATGATAGGCGGCTCTCAGATGGAAACAAAGATAAGGCAGCCTACTGTCTCTCAAAAACTGAAAGACTAATCATATATTCCCCCATTCCAAATTTCAGGAGGACTGCTATTCCTGACCCTGGGTTCCATGCAGTTCCTCGTTCATAGCATCTTTACTTTCATTCTCAGATTATTAGAATAGTCATCTTTCATGGCTAAACTCAAATGTCAATGCTGCTTGGAGGCGTCCCCTAATCTCTCAAACCCAAATTAATCATTCTTTCATTTGCACTCTCTTAGAATTACGGTTATGAATTTCTTAAAGATTAATTTTACCCTACCATAATTTATTACTAATAAATCAGTCCTCCCTCCACTATAAAGTACCATTAAAATAGCGATTAGTTCTGGCATATAGTTGTGTATACTAAATGTCATTTATACAATAAAATAAAGATAATAAATAAGTATTAAAACCTTACTATTAAGCACACTGCTAGGTTTTAAAAATGTATCTTTAAACTGTTAATGCAACTACCTTATGAAAAAGTTCTAATTCCCATTTTGTTAATTAGAAAACAGAACTTTAAAAATACGTGCATATAACCAGTTAATGGTGGAACTAAAATTCAAATCAAGATTTTCCTAATGCCAATGTCCAGTGCAACTCAATAATTCCTGAAATTAATTTTCATTCCTGGTTTGATGTTCTAACCAAGATGAAAGGCTGACCTTGGATCATAAAATTTTGCTTAGATTAACACGAGATAAACTAAGCCATGGTTTTATTGATGGCTGTTAACAAGACTTTGATAGTCTCTGTAATCTTTCTTCTTTAGCAATCGTTTGGGAAATCTTTTCTGTAAACACTTCAAATAGAGTCAGGTTATTTCATCTCATAAACAATTCTGTGCATATCTATTTGAAAGAAAGAAAGGTCAAGTTTTTAAAAAAAAGCAGCAGTGACATAGACATTGTGTTATGTCTCTATGGGTTCCTTTGTGTCAAGTGCCCACTGATGAAAGTGAAGGTGATAAATTTATTCTCACAGTGGAGTTGGAAGTTCAGTGTCCACTGGGTGCTTATTCAGATTCTATTAATCTAATAAGTGTGATAATTCAAGTCCTGGCAATTTGAAATACCTCATTTTAATGATGTCAGAAAAAATAGGTTTAATAATCCGACAAAGATTCTAAATAAGACTCAGGTTGCAGAAGAAAATTATTTTAGAAAATTAAACTATGCTTCAACCACATTTAACAAGCCATACATTCTACACAGGTATCATGCCCTCCTGTTTTCAACACTTTGCTCAAATGTTTCCACTTTGCCAAGTAAAATTTACCTTTCCAAGCACTACTCATGCCTCTATTTCTCCAAGCATTATATCTACTGCAAGAGCCACCCCAACTTGCCCTCCAAAGCCTCGCTATGCAGGTCCAAAGGGATCAATCCATTTTTCACATTTCTAAACCATTAGTTTCCCCTCTCTCTTATAAACTTGAAGGGAACTAACACAGTTTAAACAAATATCCTGAGCCTGGAACTGACTTTCCTATTCCTTTTGACCATCGCAAATATCTGATGCTAAAATGAAGACTCAGAGAGATGACATAATCATCCAAAACACATTTTTTTTAATGTATGGATTGAGATTTGAATCCACATCTGAATTCAATGCTATTCATTTTGTTTCTGCCATCTTGTTGCCTGTGGGCTGGAATTATGTGCAACTGATGTGTGTATCTAACTACAACAGCTCGTATCATAAGGTCCTCCACATGGTAGATCCTAGATAAAAGCAAACTAAGTGTGGAAACCCATTATTGCTACACATAAATATACATGGTTAGTCATATCTATTCATTACAGCAGCCTTGAGTTCTCATCTAAATATTAAAGTTGATTTTCACCACACATTAGCAATTCACTGGAGTTAAATACACCTTCCCAAAACAAAATCCATGTTTAAATATTTTAAGCTATTTAATAATTGACATATTTTATTACTTCAACAGAGCCAGCTCTTAAGACATAATTATGCCAAATTAGTGATGTTGGTTTAAATGCTTGTGACCAGTGAGTAGAGTCATTCGTGACCATGCTAAGAGCCCACCAACTCCCATCATCGCTAGTATGGGTAAGAGAAACACTGGGCCACCCAGTCCTTAGCATACCCTTTAAATCACACATTTATTTTCAGCGGATGCAAAGACTGTCACAGAATGCATAGCTGACACTGAGATGACAAAGAAATCTTAAAATTCCCTGGTCCTCTTGGGAAACTAAACCTTACAAGCCCTTTGGGGGGTTAACGAGGTCACTGACAGTGCTGAGCCCAGCTGGGAGGTAGAGTCACAGTGCCAGAAAATTAAGAGTACCACTCCACGGGCCCAGGCAAGCCTGTGACAAGCCTGACAAATCTAAGGCAGCGGGTGATAGCACTTACAGTACCCTCAGGATCTCTGCAAATGTTGTTTCCTAGAATCCAAAAGAGAACTGCTCAAGGTTTACCATACACACTAACACATGCCTCTCCACGACCACATACAAATACGGCCCAGTGCTCATTCTTTCTACCTCTTTTTTCCTCTCTTCCTCTTCCTCTGTTTCTTTCAGCCATGTTGAAAAGCCAGGCTAGATGGAAAAGCAAGTCTGGAGCACACAGAATTTATGCAAACAAATGAGGGTAATGTTTTCAAGAAAAACCTTAATTAGGATCTGTTGAAAAATACATTGAAAAGTTCATCTACTAGATTTTTAGGAGTATTGAAGAAGAAAAAATATCTAAAGGCACAGAGGGCAGTGCCTGGCACAGCACAGAATGCTCAATAATTGTTCAATAAAGAAACAAATGGGGGAATTCCCTGGCGGTCCAGTGGTTAGTACTTGGCACTTTCACTGCCATGGCCTGGGTTCGATCCCTGGTTGGGGAACTAAGATCTTGCAAGCCGCACAGCACAGCCAAAAAAAAAAAAAAAAACGAAAGAAGGAAATGGATGATGGTATAGTACTGAAGAAGTTTCATGTAGAGTTTTATGTGTATTTGTTTTATGTCCTATAGGTGATTATCTAACATTTGAGTTAAAATAATAAAGTCAGAGAATATTTTAACCAGTCATATTTGTCTGCTAATGTTTCTCTTCCCTTGGAAAACTCAGTGTGTTGTTCAGGTCCTACATTATAATATGTGTCATAACAAAGCTAACTTTTTTCTTTTAAGACAGATCAAAAAGTATAAAAACCCAAATTTCTAAGATGAAGTTGTTGATTCAATAATAATGAGATCCTCTATCTTCCTGAATCTTAGACAGATATATTAGAAATTTTAACTTCATGTGCTATATGATGGGTTAAATAGGTAATAAGTTATTATTATCTTCTTCATCCAAGGCTAGCCTGCTATGGACAGTTTAGGTCTGATGTGGTGGCTCCACGAAGCCTTCAAGAGCCTGGCTATGGATCTTAAAACTCATCACCCAAGGTGACTGCTGGAGCTCCAACCATAACATCCGTGTTTCAAACAGCATAATGAGAGAAGGAAAAAGCAAATTATGACAAACAGAGGTCAAATATTTCCCTACACAAGACTCAGAAACCCTGTGACACTTCCATTTTCATCTCATTAAGAACTCAGTTATTGAGATAAAGCTAAATCAGAGATGTAATCTTGAGGTTCATGATTAGTCTGTGGCTAGCTAAAATTTGAGGTTTTTAATGTTATTATTAAGGAAGAAGGGTAAAACAAACTTGAGGTTGCCAAATAAATGTCTTAACAACAAATAACATAGCATATAATAGAAGGTTTGCACCTTGGTCATTTCATTCCACAGGGACAATGTCTGAAGGTGTAAACCTGTACTTCCGGCTTTCTCTTGGATGGGAAAGATGAAGACCCACACAATGGAACTGTGATCAATGTAAAGCTTTACATAACATGCCTTCTGTTATCCACATGCATCCTAAAGGAACGCATCCAAAGGTTAAAGCAGTATTCATCCCTTGGGCCAAGAATGAGAATGGTCAGCTGGTAAATTGGTGCTATTTGTGTCTTTTCTTCTTTGTCTAAAAATCAAGTATTTATTTTCCTGTTTAAATGCCTAGAGTTAGAGCATGTTTAATTCAGCAAAGATGTACAGGTTGGTCAACAAGATTTAAAACTGAATATTGATTGATAATTTACTTACCTAATCATTCTGCATGTAGCAAAGTTCTCAGAAACCCCCCCACCCCGACATACACATCCACTTAGTTACCTGAATGTCATCATTCTTTATTTGCCAAGGTTAGAATTGAGTGCTATTCAGGGAGAATATAGTTTTCAGGTATTTGAGATAATCTATATCATTTTAAAATATTTTATATAACCTTTACTGTATCTAAGAACACAACTACATGTTTATAGCTTCTACACAGGAGATAATTTGTGATAGTGGAACATAAGTGCAAAATAGTACTTCAAATTATAGGGTTATATACTTGCCTCTGCCTCTAACTTATTCTCATCCTTAGGCAAGTTAGATAAACTCTCTGGGGCCTGTTTCCTTATCTGTAAGATCAAGACGGTGAGTTGGTTCCCTTTGGGCCCTTTCGGCTATTACACCCCACGGACACATAGATTTTTGTTGTCACTTTCAATCAAGCTTAATATTCTTCAAGAATCCATCTTTTCACCTTTGGATAATTTTGTAGGCCTTAAATTAATGTCTATACCTCATGGTCTCAATATTCCCCAGTCTTTATTCTAGTTTTATACTGAGAGTCAGCAAAGGGTCTATTTTTAGCAATTTCCCAAAGGAATTGGAAGAGTGTCTCATCTTTGGCTCATTACCTCTGAGAGCCTGTTCACTGATGCCTGCTGTTTTACACTCTGTGCCCAGCTCCTGCATGTAATTGTCACCAAGGTCAATACAGGTTCATCACCTCTGTCGAATGGGGGAATCAAAATGAGTTTTCTCATGTCGAAAGCTGACTTGGATTTGGGTCCCTAGGGCTGGACATTATTCAGCACTGACTAAATAAGGAAAAGCCACACTAAACAGCTACAAAACACACACACACAGGAGCTTAGTGGTTACGCTTTCATTTCTACCTCTTCCAAATTAAAATTCTTAGTAAAAGGAAATCATGGCTTCCTCCAGACATAGGGTTTCATAGTACTTGTGCTTATATCAGAAGAAGCCAAGCAGGTCCTCAGGTTCTTACCTACTGTCTTCTTTCTATGAAGCTGCAGGCCTGGTATCCCAGTTGGAAGGGCAATGAGACAGTGGAGGTGGAAATAATGAATTAGAAGCAAATGACTCAGTAATGGTTTGGGTTTCCTTCAATAGTCAAGATAAAGTAGACTCTGCTTCCTATTTCACAGATGTTCAACTATAGCTCCATAATACAGCTTAACATAGTCTCAAATCATGCACATGTACTGGCCATGACATAGGCACTCTGCTGAGATCTTGGCAATCTTGGTAATATCCAACACCCTCTTGCTCCATCTCTAATTTCCTATCTCTGTGAACCCCGACTTATTTCTGCTTTTGCTGCACAGATTTGAATTGAAGACTATTCTCTAGAATACTGAACCTTGATTTTTTCTCAGATGTTGTTTTTGTTTGTGGATAAAATCAGGAGAAAGCTTTGACTATCCCCCAACTGTCTCAGTAAAAAACAGACATTTCACTTTGTAATTTGAAGTTTTCAAATTGATTTTCTAGGTAGAAATGCAAATCCATGAGATTTTTTTTTAATAAAACTTTTGCTGCCCTTTGTAGTGAAAGGCAAAAAAATATATTTACTTAAGGTATGCTGTGTGATAAGGATCAAACCAGATATATGATAAATACTGCTTCTCTAGTCTTCACATAAAGTAAATTATGAACCTGCTTTACAGGTAATAAAACTAAGATGTTGGAAGATTATAAATTTAAGGTTTCTCAGCCCATAAAGGAGTATTACTATATTTCGAAATCATGTGTGGCTTGAAACCTGGGCTCTTGCCATCAGCCTGGTTATGGTAGTTCTAACTTGCTCATCTAATGCCATTATCCAGTTAGGCTAACCTTTGAGGATATCACTAGCTACCTGTCCCACTGCTTGTTCCTTTTGCCAGTCTGCTATTACTGACAATTCTCTGGACTCTTTTCACTTCTCCCTGATGTTAACACACTCAGGGTCATGTATTTGATTCTTCCTATGACCTCTGGAGCCAGTATACTTGGCTTTTCCTAAAGACTTGGAATCACTTTGAATTGTTGGTACTTTGTGCTGTCTCAGAGAAGAACTCCTACTAGGCCAAGACTTCTCACCAGGCCATGAGTGTGATCTACCTTTCGTTAGCCGGGACTTTGCTGAATCAAGGACCTGGACAGCTGAAAAGTGGGACAATTTACGCACTGTCCATACACCTTCTCTGTTTATTTACTTTTACATCTTTTTAAAATGTTTTTATCTCTATTTATTTATTTTAAGGATGTCAACTTGTCAACTTTCAGGTTTCTTTTTAGTCATTGTCTTTGGAAAGCCAAGAAATTTTGCAGACTCTGATACAGCTGAATATCATCAACTAGAAATATCATTTTGGGGAAGAGAATTTATATATTTCACTCCTTTTTTATCTGTATTGAACTGCAAAGGGTGGAAAATTGAATCATATGCTACTATCCGGCCAACAAATATGCCCATGCTAGCAATGCTTTATGATGGCTTTTCAGAGCTGTAGCAAGTCCAATCCATGATTAAATACAAATTTTAACCTTCTTGCTTCACACAGAAAATGAGATTTGTGCTGTGGACTTTTTTCTAAAATGTTGAATCCAGCAGAAATTCTCATCTTGCCATCCAGTTTTCCTTTCCACTATTTCTATTTGCCTTCCATTAACATAATGTTGAAAAATGGAAGCCACTAATATGTTTTTTTCATAACTGAGCAGTGAGAGAAATGGAATATCCTGCACTCTTTTCAACTGCTTATTACTTTAGGATAGGGGCAGTGTGGCACGTTAAATGATAACATATTGATTTTTTGTGAGCTTACTGTCTTTCTATATCCCCTATTTCTAACCATATATATTATATGAGGAGCATAGCATTCTGAAATGTATATTACCATTATGTGTAAACTCATATATCACTGAAAAGTGTGTACATGACATCTAATAAGTATCCTGCCTCTTTTGAAAGCCTCTTACTTAATAGGTCTTATCTATATTCTATGTAGACATATTTCCCTGCCATAATTCACACTGCATAGAGATTAATGCCCTAATCCAGCTTTAAACAAAATTTCTTTATAGTGTTAAGATATCCTGATATGAGGACAGGCATTTTAGAAAAGTCATGTTTAAATAGTTAAGGAAGCTCTAACATATCCAGCCTCTGAGGCTAAACAGTGGCTCTTTGATTAAAAAAAAAAAAAAAACACACACTTGTACTGGCTCAAAATGCTCAGATATTTCAAATGGATATATTCAGGAATTTGCATAAGAAACTTTCTTTCAGAGTCACAATAGTACACATGTAATAAGTTCCTGTGGATTGTGAGTCTGATAGAGTCCAAATGTTCTGTGTCAATGTACATTTTTACCCAAAAACGTATATTCAAATCAAATGTGTAAAAGACAAAGTGTGTGTGCACTGATTCAAATGCTGGTGGAGATATGAGTTAATTTATGTGAAATGACTCACTGAATGTGTTTAATCTTCTCAAGCAAGAAAATAAAACAATAACCAAAAACCCCCCAAAACTGACCATGTATTTACCATTAACCTGGCTGCCAGCCTGTGATCAGTGTATCATCACTTTCTTGGTTCAATCATGATTACATTTACTTACTGAAATAGCCCTGCAGGGCTCTGGGTTTTTAACTTAGAGTGGAATAGACCTGAGCTTGTAAGGAAGGTAAGTCACAGCTTCGGCAGCATGGCTGCAAGTCATATATATGTGTGTGTGTGTGTGTGTGTGTGTGTATATATATATATATATATTTAACGTATGGGGGTATACTAGGACAGAGATATATGCTGAGAAGGCTTCCCCGGCTCCCACAAAAAGCATATAAATGAAGCTCTATGAAATAGTTCTGGAATACATCCTGGTGGCTGACAGTGTCCTTCTAGAATAGGCCTCTCCAGACACAGATGAATGAAATGCTCTGGTGCTGAAGTCTGGGTCCCAGGAGCTAGCACTAGGACAGGACATCCTAGATCCCACCTCAGCTAGTCTAGATTGGAAAGATTTGGGGGGAGGGGAGAGTAACAAAAAGGTCTCTGATCAGAATATGAAACAAAATAATTGCAATAAAAAAGTAAGAAGTTTTCTAAGGACAGCACGAAGGCTACAAATGGGGAACAAAAACAATGTCTTAGAACCAGGTAGAACTGGTCTCCTATATTTTTTTCCTGGACTATCACCCTCTTTCTCCACATTACTTAGTCATCTGTTTGAGAATCACAGAATGTGAACAAAAGCAACCTATCTTGAGTTATTTTCCATTCATAGAAGGGTGAGGCTTGTTTAAATAAAACAGTGACTGGAGCATTCATTTTCACCAAGGCTGGTGTTCTCTGCATGGTCTTAGATGAACACCCATGAGTTCTTGTTCTCTGACTTTCACTTGGCAAGTTTCTTGTGGTTAACAGAGCCTTTCTAAACAGAATTGACTGTTTTTCTTCTTTCTTACTCCCAATCTCTTTCCAGTCCAACATCATCTTCTAAGACACCAGGTAACAGTCTTTAATATCTAGTCACTCATGCCCTCAAATACTATAGTCTCAACCAAAGCTATACATGAGACTAACACTGAACATCTCAATGTATGTTATTTAGACTGGGCTCTATCAGAAGCAGATCCTGGGTGAATGTTCAGTAGTACTGATATGTATTAAGGAAATGCTCCCAGGAGGAACTAGGAAGGAAATGTGGAGGGCCAGAATAGGAAGGGGAGAAACCAAAGGTGTGATTTCAGATAAAGTCCCGCACGCAATGTGATCCCCAGTAGGGCTTAGAAGAAGAAGAAATTACACCTGAGTTTGTGACACTTTGAGGCAAAGGAGATGGGCTTTTGTACTCCCCCACCGACTTTGGTTATGGGATACCCTGTGTTGGGAGGAGAGGGTAGTAAAACTCTCAGTTACTTCTGTATCTTCCCTCGGTTTTGGAGTTTCTCATGCCCAGGAGCCAGCCCCAGAAGGTACCGGTGCTTGCTGTTAACAACAAAGCACACAGAAGTTGAGTAATGGTTTCAAAGGTGTGAGAAAATAGATCTCATGAATCTAAGTTGGGTACCAACCAAGTTCCACGATTAGGTGTATTTAATTTTCAGAAAATAATATGAGTTCCAGGTGACTGAGAGGTGGGGGGGGGGGCACACCAAACTATAATCTTTTATGTAGTTATTGTATTACAATCCACATTTTCCAGAAGGGGAATGTGAGTCAAAGTGGGCAGTTTCCCCAAGTCACACAGCTTAGGTCAGGACCCACATACTGGACTAAATTAAGAACCTGGCATCTTTCTCCTAGTCCCCTGTGCTACTCTCCATATATGATGCTTGACATCCACTGGATATCTTTATAGTTGCCACAGATACTATTTAGAATCCTGAATGGCAATGATGTCCATATGGTATGAGTAAGAGTTAATCATGTTCCAATCTTCTGATGAACTCTTACTGTTTCACTTCAGTGGGAAACAGACAGCCTGAAATGAAAGTGAATGTCAAAAGAGAGCTGCTGATTCTAAGACAGCACTTGATGCTGAGAGCAGCTGGTTCTAAGTTCATATTGAATTTCTTTTCCTTTTTTTTTCATCAGAAGTTTTAACATTTGGATCAGGCTGTACATTATTAGCCACAGTCTATTTTAAACGGAAATATTGAGTAAGCATACCCTCTAAACTGTTTTTACAGTAAAAATAAGCACTTTAATTATATTAAGCATTGATAGACACAAACTTTTTAGTGATTTCCATATCTCTTTCCAATCCTTATCTTCAGGATTTATATTCATTGTAAATAACAGAATGATGATTTCTCTTTTACCAGAATTGTATTTCTGTCATGACACAGATCTTCTTGTTTTTACCCAAATTATCAAAGTTTGATTATATTCCCTGTTAACATTTTCCTGCATCATTATTCTGCATATTTATGTCTGCTTCTCTGTTTTCTTTTTGACTATTATTTAGAATTTTAATTCAGCTTGCCAACAACTTGGCACTTAAATAAATTTGATATATCCAGGAAAAAAGAAAACATTGGTAGACAGAGAGAGATCTTTGTGCAGAAAAGGCTGCTTTGGAATGAGAGTAGATCAGACCTACACTAAAATAAGTACCATTTTTATTCAAGTAAGTGGTGGGTTTAGCACCTTTATAGAAACTAGAATAAGATTCAGTAAATTTAAGTACCTTGATGTGGATGGCCACAACTGCCTCTTGCATTATTGGAACCAGACTAATTGCTTCAGCTACGTTTTCAGGCTCAAGTCTGTGAAATGCTTCAAATTCTTCTCACATGGGATGTATGGTTCATAGAGTCACCAAGTTTAGAGAAGGAAGGAGCTTTAGGATCTATCTGGCTCAGCAGATCCCATAGTCCATGTAGGTAAACTGAGGTTCAGAAATGAGAAATAACTTTCCTACAGGGACATAACAAATGTGATGTCATCAGAAGTTCTTGCAAAGAGTGACCCTTCGAAGACGTATTCCTCCTATGTAATGGCAGAGATTACTAAATTTCATCATGATTCTAAAGCATCAAACCAATTTCAGGTTCATTCTCCTCCAGTCCAGTCTCCATATTGTACAAAGTTTGGTTTAAATATTTTAATACCTTTATTTGTAGTTATTGTGGCTCTTCCTTATCATGTACCTCTGTACCTTTCTTATCTCCCCTCCTAACACTACCCACCATCCCTCCATTCCAAATATACCAATAAACACATATATATCAAATGTTTAAAGTTCCTTCTTGCCTCCATGCCTTTTGTACTGGCTATTCTCTCTTATAAACACTTTCTGTATTCTCTCTGGCTTTACCTGGCTAAGATAAATCTAATAAACATAGAAATGTTTCTGTCCTTTGTGTTCTCATAACCCCTGCTTATATTTCTACCAGAGTGTATATCACTGACTATTGTGATATTCTGCTGACATCTCTGTTTCCATCAGTAGGGTGTATATATCCCCAGAGTGAAGTCTTATCCAAATCTCACTGGATCATAGTACCTGGCATATATGAAATGTTCTGTGTGTTGATTACTGAAAATATGAAAATGATAATGTTCACACTGTTGACATACCACTCCTCCCTGGAAGGTTCAAAAGAGTCACTTGAAAATGACCATGAAATGTAGGGGTTGTGGGTAGTAAGTGTGATTAATAATCCTCTGACTCTGCTAATTCACTCTGCTTAATATCTCCCGGTCTTTTGGAGTCCAGTGATCGAAGATTCAGATTCTGAATCTCATTGTGATACTGCTAAACACACACAACCACCCCACTGGTAGGCTGACGGGTGCTTAAAGGCAGAAAAATATTGTTATATATATTTTGTACCATGCATTGTCCAGGATATTTTTGGTGCAAGCAACAACTAGTCAATTTGTAAAAGAGAAGTTCTGGCTCATCTGATTGGGAAGTCTAGAGTTGTTACAAAGAAAATCATTGCCATATTGAGCACCTCAAGTGGTATCCTTGGTATTTGCTCTCCCCTCTCAACTCTGATGCTCTTGGTTAGTTTTACTACTTAGATGGGATCTCTCCACATGGTGATGAAGATATCCCCCAATGAGCCTGTATTTGCCTACTCCCAATTTAGGAACTCCAGTAGAAAGATTCAATTTTCCTGCTATCTGCGACACAATTCTCCCAAGGAAAATCCAATTGATATGGCTTCGGCTATACTAACTTCAGAGACCATCCCAGATCACATAACTATTCCTGTTGCATAAGAGGTGAAGAAAAGGCAGTCCCTCTAAGACCACAACAGTGATATGAGGAGTGTTTCATCTTAGGAATGGATAAAGGGTGGTGTTTCACTAGGTTTATGACTGATTAAGTGCCTAACATATATTTTAAAAGAATGTGAAAGGAAAGAAGAGGAAATATGGCCAAGACTATTACCCTATTATCGATCAAATATGTATGACCTTGTCTTCAATTTGTGCAGGCACTGTGCTGGACACTGGGATTAGAATGGTCCTATTTTCAACAGGACTATCTTTGGAGATAGGGAATCTAAAGGCAAATGACGCCCTTGTTTCAATAAACGATTTCCCAAGCTCACAAATTCTTATATTAGTGTACTCCCCCACATACATATGTACAGTCACAAATACATGCAAAGTGAATTTCCACACACATCCATAGGATTCACATAATATCGGAGAGAAAACTCCCTGTCATAAGTGAGGTTGTTTAGTTTAATAAACACATACCATCTTGGTCAATTATCAAGATGCCTACCTGGGCCTATAACCATCTTTTTATATAGCACACAGTGGACTGTCATTTGGTTATTTTGGACTGTGATGATGTCAATGAAAGCTACTCAAGGAGATATATTTAATGATTCACACTGAGATATGTTTAATATATCAGATATTGGTTTGGAAGCAGGTGAACTAGAGGATATACAATCCTGAGCTAGTTATTAAAATGGAGGCTAGTGTCAATTCTATCTCTTACTAGTTATGGGACCATGAGAAGTCATTTTACCCCTAACTGCTACTATTCTCCATCAGTGAAATGAGAACAATAATATCTGCTTAATGGAGCTGCTATCAGCAAGGTATAGAACCAGTAAAAGAGTGAAAAGAACTACTACATTGCCTGTGTGTTTATAGACTAGTAATATTTTTATTAATTTCAAGATTATGGCTAAAATGTTTAATTAATATTTTCTCTCACCTGTTGTTTATGTCTTAAATGTTTCTAGTGCAGGTTTACAAATGTTCTTCATCACGTTTCTCTTTCTGAAAATAAGTGAAATGGATTCAGAGAGAGAAAGAGAGATTGGAGTGGGAAATCTGTGAAAGGGTAACTCATGCATCTGAGACACATGAAGTTGCAAATATTATTCAGCATCATTAGTACTATTTCCCACCAGAGGTGCGAAGAAGTGCTAGTCATACTCACTCACAGATTAACCTAATCACAGAATGTCTATGCCGGGAAGACCATTAGACGCTCAGGATGGGGAAATGTGCAGCACACCTCTTGTTCTCACGGCAGACATACCTAATCCATCTTTCCGTGCTCTTCTTCACAGTTAGGTTCTACATCTCCATCCAGGGCTTTAGGCAATGAGACTTCTTCTTCAGAAAGCCAAACAAATAGTGCCCACCTGCTATACCAAACTGATCCAGCCTGTACACAGTATAGATGTAAATTCCAATACATGGAGAATCAATTGCCTGGAGGCCAACAGCAAGATACCACAACAACAGATGCAGAGCCACAGTTAGAATAGAGGCTTTCCTGATTCCCAGTTATGAGGAAAAGGATTTAAAACAACGTCACAAAGCCAAAACAAATGTTTGGAACAAAAATGCTTGTGGTGACCTTCAGACATTTGTCCCTTGGGGCATCAGAGAAAAATCCTAGCCAGCTGAGCAGTGAGTGTATCTTGGATAGCAATGTCTTTGTTAGTTACGGAAAGAAGAAATAAACAAAAGGCAAAGTATATACTGTAAATAAATCATGTAGGAAGGAAAAATAGTCAACCATAATTTGACTGAGAGGAAAGTAAGCTCTACTTTTTTTTTTTTTAATTTAAAAGTTAATAAGGAAGGTTCTCTGAGCTGAGGGGTTTTCTGATAAGTTGGAGACATGATTTAATTACAACTTGGACTGTCTAAGAAGAATAAAGTGACCTTGATAATAGGTCCAACTCAATGTTTTACAATAATAGTGTTTTCTCTCTTTTTAAAACCTCTGTTAGAAGCAGATACTGCTAGGGGTATCATCCATATGTCATATATCACCTAACAACTGTCCTATTTTAAAAATTTACAAATTGCACAAATAACTAAGCCTTAGGTTGGAGAAATGACTCACCCAGGGTCATTTAACTGGTGACAGAGCCAGGGATAGAGCATTGATCTACATGATTGCATTGCCTATGCCCTCCCCAACAAGATGAAAGCACTGAATCTTCATTCCCACCCTCCCTCTTTTTTTTATTTTTGGTGCACATAACACTAGATTAGTTTATAATGTGTTCAATTATAGTGCATTTTATATAAATAGATGGCAGCACTTATTTCGACTCAGAACACATTGACACAAAAGAATACATACAGGTACCAGCCTCTTAGTTATTTAAGACCAAATAAGAGATTACTGGTTGAAATTCTTTTCAAAAATTTTGAAATTTTGGGTGTGTAAAATATAAATATGTTAATAAATCTAAAATTCTGAAATCCTCATTAGATACTAAATATGTACTATAAAGTTAGTTTTTTACACATTATTTTATATGTGTTATTGATTATATGAACATTATCGGGTTGTTGTAATTTATAGAATGCCTCCTCACTAAACACACATTCATAGAACTGGTTTGAGTTTGCAGATGAGGCGTTGCAAAGTTCATGGGCATGGATGTCATATAGCTCTGCCCACCTAACACATGTGAGAAAACCTCTTCTGTAAATGGGAGCAATGATGCCTGCATTAAAGAAAAGTGATATGGATAGATAGGTAGATAGATAGATAGATGAAATGAGATAAAGTGTATAAAAGTATCTGGCTCAAAATGCATATTAGCTATCTTTGGGACAGCCAGGGATTCTAAAGATAGATGAGAGAACTGAAATCCACAGAAATGGAAAAATGTTGCCACAGAGAAGAAAGGACATGGGTTTCACAGTGAGACAGAATGTGTGGTGGAGATACAGAGTGGACATTATGTTTCCAGTGGACATTATGTTTCCAGTTAGTGAATAAGGACTCAACAAAAAAGGCAGCCATTGTTAGAAAGGAACTCTCCAATGTTCACGCATAGGAGGTAGCAAATATTTACTACTGGATCCTATGTTTTCTTCACACCAACCTCCTGTCCAGCTGTACCTCCCACCATGTGAACCGAAACTATTAAATTTCTCTGCAATTCAACCTTATTCAAATTCGTTGAATGAGCCTTGTTGCCTTTGTCACATGGCCTTTGCGTATGTTGCGTCGTCCATCTGATATTCATTTCATGGATCTACTCAACCATAACCTAATCAATTTTTACTGTACTTGTGCATCTCATCAGAAAAATTACTTCCTCCTAGAAGGTTTCATGGATTCCACTTCTGAGGCCAAATACTCTTAGAGCACCATGTGTTTCCTTCAAGCATTTATCAAAATTAGAAATCTATAGTTATTAAGATGAATATATATTAAAGTATATATATTAAAGTAAGCCCCATCACTAGTCTGTAAGCTCTAAGGATCAGGTCCTCAACTAGATGTTTCATTTTCTTATCTCCAAACACCTAACATAGTGACTAGTGCATAATATGCACTCAAAAAATCATTACTGAAAAAATAAAGGAAATAGATTTGCACCCAGTCCTCCCAACTAAGTAGGCTTTCTCCTGCATTTCATTTATTTTTAATAGCTGCACTTTTACATCTTCGGAGAAGCGGCAGCCTTCTACTTCCTCTTACCTGCCTCATGGTACACAGAAAGACCCTGATGGGCTGGCCAGAGAAAGCCAGGCATGGATACTACTTAACACATGAAACTAATGTTTTGTTGAATTAGCTGATTGATTAATCAGAGGTATTTGTGAATGTAGATGTTGCTCTGATATCTGACTTGAAATATTTGTGGAAAGTTCATGCTCATTCACTGGTAAGCCCTCCCCAGTCGATCTCATTACTGCAGAGATAGATGTGGGGCAGAGAAATCAGGGGTATTGAGACATGTGGTATAACAGCTTCCACCTAATGTTCTGAACAAATAAATAGATACAGGATCTAGAAACTAAATCTTGTAGTGTCATGAACCTAAATTATTAAAAAAAAAACCCAACTATCTGAAAAACTGATCTCAATGCTGAAATCCCTTTTATTTTTTGAGGAGAGGGGGGAAAAGAGAAAATTTTGCTAAATCCAAGAGGGCAAAGAGTGGAATTCCAGTTCAGATAATTACTCCAACTCCATTGTAGCCTGTTGACAATATCTACCTAAATTCATCTTAGAGCTGAATTTGACAAGGTGTAGTGCTCTTTGCAAATAAAATGTTTCTAGATAGTTATGTAACTGGTCGATCCACAAGTTTATCTACAGCATGCACTATAAGTGTTTCTAAATATTGCTAATTTTTTGCTAAATTGCAAGGCACAAGTTAGGTTTTATCACTCCCTGAACCACTGGCCAAATAGTGGTGCTTTGAAAATATTTTAACTCTTAGTTTTTATCAATCGATCAACTTCACCTAGAAGGAAAAAAGAAAGAAAGAAAGAAAGAAAGAAAGAAATTCTGAACAGAAACTTAGCAGAAAAGCATTCAGTAAATATTAGGCATTTTATATTTTATATTTCATATATCGAGACTAAAAACATCTTTTAATAACTGGCTGTCAACGGTTATATTTAGGTGGTAAGTCGTGGTATTTTCTTTTACTCTTATTTTTCCTTCTGGGTTTTCTGATGCTCTCTAATGGATAGCTGTTACTTTTCCAACCATACAAATGCCTATAAAAAATATCCCCTTTAAATTTCTCTAATACCACCTGCACTGAGGACCTTCATTGATTTCTATCAGGGCTATATGGGTACATGGAAAATTTGTTACAATCATACAATAAAATGCCTTCTGATATAAGTTTCAAGCTCACGTGATATTAAAGTGAACTGCTAGCAAGTGTCAGTCCAACTTTAGAACAGACCAAGAATATTCAGTTTCTAGATACCTAATGGGCACCATATGCTATGCTGATGTGAGCAAACTGATTGTTCCTTAGGCAAACCTACTATGTAGAAGGCAGGGCAATCTATTCCGGGCAATCCCAGCTTACAAAATGGAAAAATCTTGACACACTTAACTTCCCTAGGGCCTATGGATCACGTTTTGTCCTCTAATACCAACAGCATCTTGCACTATAAATTCACCAAGTATATATTCAATAAATATTTGTTGAATGAATGCTTGATGAACAAATATTGGGAGAAAACTATAGAAATATTTAAAGAGGCATCAAGTCTGTAATGCTATGTTAGACCTCTATTTTTAAACTCTTCCAAGAACTTTGGATGAGTTATCCAGGCAGCTGTCCACTTCCCATATGACCAAGTGCATGGAAGTAGAAGACATATGGCTAAGGTTAAATGGGCAGCCTTCAGCTTTATAGCCCAGTGAATATGATGCATCAGGCAAAGCCTGGTGGTAAGGATTCAGTGATCTTGGCCTTCCCATCACTAAGGCAACCTAACAAGTGAGACTGTCTCTGTAACAATTAATTTGCAAATATGACATTGTCCATAAGCCTTTTTTGTATCAGGGACTTTATAATGTACACATATTTATCTGAAAGTATTGATGGATTGCTTTAAAATTTCTATTGAGTACTTAGAGATCTAGTTTCCTGTGATGATTAATTTTATGTGTCACCTTGACAGGGCCATGGAGAACCCAGATATTTGGTTAAACATATTTTATGGATATGTCTGCGAGGGATGAACATTTGAATTAGTAGACTCTGTAAAGTAGATTACACTTCCCAATGTGGTGGGTATTATCCAATCCATTGAAAGCCTAGAGTTGAAGCCTGAATAGGAAATAATTCTTTCTTTCTGCCTTACCGTCTTGAAGCTGGGCATCAGTCTTCTCCTACCTTTGGACTCAGACTCAGACTGAAATACCACTGATTCTCCTAGTTTTTAGGCCTTTGGACTCAGATTGAAATGATATCATTGGCTTTACTGGGTCTCCAGCTGGCCAAGTGCAGATCTTGGACTCCTCACCCTCTATAATAATATGAGACATTTTCTTACAGTAAATCTCTTTGTTTTTGCAAAGGGCTTTGTAAAACAGATCATATAATGCTAATTATTATGGACTAATCCCAAATTATTCTCATATGTATATAAGGACTGCAATTGTTAATGGTGACAAACAATGCAAAGAACATGTGAGTAATGAAATACTTTAAAATGGTTATGATAACTGAGTTGAATAATCAAGAAAGTCCAGAATCATAAAGTTCATTGCATGCTTTGTATCACAATTTTCAAGTTATCTTTCTCCGTTCTGAGGCATAGTATATCTGGTTTTGAAGTTTTCTGTTATTTATAGAGTGTGTCCTCCAAGAAATCCCAAGGTATCCATTCTGAGTCCAAATGCTCAGAGAGTGGTATCCTGGACTGTTTCTGAGCCGGAGCTCTCTCTCATTTATACAGGTATCTCAAGAACTGGACACATAGATGTACTGAGAGAATGTTGAACAGACAAAGTAACTTTCTTTCTGTTATTAGTCAAACTTTTTTGAGGCTGTTTGCTTAACAACTTTTATAAGATAATTCCACTTTCATTGGAATTGAAATAATATCCTGTATTATGTTGCATTTCTGGTTTGGACAACATCCCTACTAGGTTGCTTTCTCTGCATGCATATTCTACCCCAATTACCACATTCTAGAGACAGAGTTCTTTTTTTCCCCCCCAGGTTAAGTTCTTTGTTATCTAAATAAGAATAGGAGGGGGAGGAAGAGGAAGGGGGAGGAGGAGAAATAAATTTCCTCTGTGACTGAACTAGTAATTCTGCTAACAGTCTTCATTTATTTTAGGTGCCTTGGTCCATTTTAGGTACTAGGAGGCAGGTAGTAATTTGGTAAAAGAAAAATAAGCTCTCAGTTCTTTCACTTACAAAGGGAGTTATCACTGTGAACATGCACAGTATGCCAGACAATGTCTTAAAGACATTTTAACATGAAGCATAATAGCTATTTTATTGAGCACCAAGACTGTACAGGTAACTTTGTTTATGTATAAAATATCTGAAATTCTCACCCCCAAATCATTTTAATTCTTACTCTTTTGCTGAGTAAACAGAAAGTGGTTACTATAATGTTAAGATCACATTGCTAGAAGTTGCTAAGATCAGTTTGGAATATACAACATTTTGTTGTGAAAACCCAATTTCGTTACATCCTATGAACTTGTTTTGGCACTTGCTCAGCTGGTCTGCTTTACTGCCTTCAGTAGGATAAAGTCTTTACTTAAATTATTGGCAGTTTTCTCATTGGCAAGCTCACCAAGATGATGACTTGCCTGCATGACTCTGAATCTTTCTTTCATATTCTTTTATTTTGTTTGCTAAGAAATTAACAGATTAATTTGCTAGAAAAATAGGAACATTAAGAAAAGCTATGGGTTCCTTTGCCAGAGTTTCAAAGTGATTTCATCTCTGTAGGGTGTTTAGGTCCATCTAGTTAAATCTTTATGTCAACAAAATTAGAGTATGCCTCACAGGTTATGCCCTTACATTCTTCTTCTGAAAAGAAAGTCTTGTGGCTTTGTGATTTTGAAGCAACATGCTTAATTATCCTGAACTCAGTTTCCTCTCTTGCATCAACCTCTCAGGCCACTGGAGAGGATATTAGATAATTCACATGAATGTGCTTTGCATATGAAAGTTACTTGAGAAATATCACTTTTCTCTTTTTTCTCCTTCGTAGGACAACTAGGTAACTATCATTGGTAGGCCTGCCTTTGTATGTTTGTGTGCGGGGGGGGCATGGGAGTATCACTATTCAAGTTGCTCTATAGCACAGAATATTTGCTATGCATATTCATTTTGATTTTTTGATGTTATCCTTAGTGGCAAGAGTCATGTCCTCCATTTTACAAAGCAGTGGGATTCACACAGTTAGGAAGTGACAGAGCTTAGGTTCAAGAGCACATCTGTCTGCCTCCAAAGCATTTCTGTTTATCACACAATATCCCTCTCCATGGAAAGCATAGCCACATTTTTAAAAATGCTAGATCATAATTAATATGTTATTTTTTAACAAATCTTCCAGAATTATATAACATGAAAAACTAGTGTTTTGCCACAAATTCCACTCAGATCATGTACTTTGCCAATGAAACAGTCAGTATCCATGCAATGTTCAGACTTCTTTCTTATGCATTGAGAACCAATTCTCACACTGATATCACCTCTTGTCTCTTTTAATACATTAGAGAATAATTGACACTAAACAACTCATCTTATTTTCATTGAGAGATATTTGTTACTTTTCAAATTCCAAATCTACTCAAAAAGAAGTTACTCTAATTACAAAAGATCACTTAATGTAGACTAGAGTTTCTACATATATAGATTTATGTAATGCTAAAATCTTTGCTTATTCAATGAATATTTATTGAGTACCTTCCATATTTCCAGTGCTGTTTTAGACCCGAGGGATATAATTATTAGCAAATAGACTTGGCTTTTGCCCTCACATCTGTAATAGGCTAACAGTGATTAAGACATCAATCAAATTAATTATGCACAAGTGTAAAATTCAGCTAGAAAAGTGTTGTGGTGATGTACGTGTTGGTGTGTGCCCCTCAAAAGAGGATTTTTCCTAGTCAAGGAGATCAGGGAAGCTTTGCCTGAGGAAGCAGTGATGGAGCTAAGGTCTTAAGAATTAGCAAAGTTAATTCGTTGAAGAAAGGAGGAAAAACAACTTTGAGAGAGTGGGAAGAGAATGGGAAAAGAGCCTGTGATAAGAGGGAACAGGTTGAGTCAAATGACAGGGAGAGGGTGGAAGAAACATAGGTTGGCATGACACAGTATAACAGGAAGAAAAAGCCCATTCTCTTAGATCAGAAAAAGCTTCTTCCATTTAAACTGAGAAGCTGACATTTAATGATAACTTTCCCCTATTTTACTTTTAAAAAGTATCTATCAGAACAAAACTGAAAGCTAGCTTCGATGCACAGTGTGTAAGCAGACTAACTGTGTGATTAAAAAAGTAACAGGAATAATGCAATAAAAATGTGGGTGTTCATAAACCTAATTATATAGTGTTCCAAGTAAATGCCCTGGGATTTACATGACATCAGATATTTTTAGAAACCTCAGATCAGCAAATGGTGAGACTTAGAAAGAGAAAGAAAGAAGACTTAAAAATAAGTCCCCTTCTACATAGTCTACTAAGGCCGTTTGCTGGATTTTCCTCTGGCGAGGAACACATACCTTCGAATCGCAGATGACTGGAGAAAATCTCCCGTTCGCCCAATGCATGCCAAATGAGAACTGTAATTAACTTACTCGGTATAATAGAGGAAAAAAAAAAAAATCAGCAGGAAGGTGAAAACTAATGTGCTTCACCCGGTGAATCTATCCCCAAGCCTCTTTCCCATCCTTGGAGTGCTGTTTATGGGGCTAGTTTTAATACTTTATGTTGTGATATTTATACTTATGTAGCTGGATTTAAAAGATGAAGTGATGTGACTGCCATCAAACTTTAAAAAGTTCAATTTGATGGAACTAACGATGTTTAGAGTTTCCTTTCGAGTACCCTCTGTAGCTCAGTTTTGGGTCCCTGGAAGGAATTTGCTCTCCTTTTATATGAAAACAAAAAGTGCAGGTGTGTAGCTGGGGATGCAACGATCACCTGGTGCATGAAGAACGGCATCCTTAGACTCTCGAATCTGAATTGAAGTTGAAACAAGATGGACTATCAAAATCTGAGTTCTAGTTTCTTTATTCATACATAAATGTTTTCCACTGTAAAGCTAATGACTATAGAATCAGTGAAAAGAGAGAAAACAAATCACCATAGTTAATATTGCGGTATGCTATACTTGAAAGTTTTTAAGAATATAGATCCTAGGGGCTTCCCTAGTGGCACAGTGGTTAAGAATCCACCTGCCAGTGCAGGGGACACGGGTTCAAGCCCTGGTCTGGGAAGATCCCACATGCCGCAGAGCAACTAAGCCCATGTGCCACAACTACTGAGCCTGTGCTCTAGAGCCCACGAGCCACAACTACTGAGCCCGTGTGCCACAACTACTGAAGCCTATGCACCCTAGAGCCCGTGCCCCACAACAAGAGAAGCCACTGCAATAAGCCTAAATAAATTTATATATTAAAAAAAAAAAGAATGTAGATCCTAAAAGTTCTCATGTCAAGGGGAAAAAACACATTTTTTTCTTTTTCTTTCTTTTTTTTTTAAATTTTTGTATCTGTATGAAATGATGGATGTTAACCAAACACACTGTGGTAATCATTTCACAATATATAAGTCAAGTCCTTCTGTTGTACACCCATACTTTACATACTGCTGTATCTCAACTATATCTCAATAAAAGTGAGAAAAAAATCACCCTTAATCTCTCTACCTAATCACAAGCAAGAGAAATAATAATAATATTAACTGGAATTCATTGAGTACTACTGTGGACCTGGTCTTTCAAGTAAATTATTTCTAATCATGGTACTAACCTTGCAAAGTAGATATAACTAATATCCTCCTTTTACAGATGAGGAAAACTATTCAGAGGGATTACATGACAAGCCACATATATCATAGAACCATTAAGGGCAGAACCAAGTTTCAAAACAGAACTACCTTACTTATGCTTTTACTGCAGCATGTGACTTTCTAGTCTTTTATTCCCAAGTAACTACGTATCTTTTTAGCTGCATGTCTGTTCAGTTTTATTCTAAGCTTATCATTACATTATACATTAACTTTTACCCTTTATTTCTTAAATAGTGTGCTATTTATCTGTTATTACATGATCTCTATCATCATTTATATACACTAAAAAAGTATATACTTTAGTTTACCTAGCCTAATTTATAATTTGACCATCTTGCTTATTTTCCTTTTGTTTCTATAACATGGATAATTATATAATATTTTTATATAAAGCTTTTTCTGTATTTTGGATAATTTATGTGGATGTCTTTCTAGATAAGAAATTACTTGGTCAAAAGGTATTATTATTTCTTTTTGCGGTACGCGGGCCTCTTACTGTTTGGGCCCCTCCCGCTGCAGAGCACAGGCTCTGGAAGCGCAGGCTCAGCGGCCATGGCTCACGGGCCCAGCTGCTCTGCGGCATGTGGGATCTCCTGCACCGGGGCACTAACCCGCGTCCCCCGCATAAGCAGGTGGACTCTCAACCACTGCGCCACCAGGGAAGCCCCAAAAGGTATTACTAACCTTAGCTTTCTAGAATTTTTAAAATCTGGGGCCAAAATAATGAGACGTGCATATGACACAATTTATAGTAATATTTGATTCAACTCTGATTCTGAGCTTTCCAAATCCATCTATCAAACGGGTTGTAAAAGTTTACTTCATCAAAGTAGTTTTTTCATTTAAAAAATCTGTTATTTGTACTGAGACTATAAGTAGTCATCCTGTCTAGGTTCTTAAATTTAAAGGTACTCATCCCTTTAAGAAGCTAAAGAGATGACATATGTAATTTATGTTTCTCCTTGCCCATATCTTTCACACTAATAATATTTTAAACTGCTTGAATTAATATGGGAGAATTAAAATGTAACTACTTAGCTAAAGTCACTAAAATACATGAAATCAATTTCTATTGCATAATGTAAATAAATGCTTTGTCCTATAATATTTACATTAACTAATTTTATCACAGACAATGTAGACAAACATTAGGTATGCCAAACTACAGGTATTATTTAATTTTGAATATTTTTCAAGGGCATGTGGTTAGAATGTATATGCATAGCTTTGTGTATCTGTGGGTGCATGAATTCTCCCTTTAGATCAGATTCCTGTCTTCCTAAGATAAATCTGAATCAGTATCAATATATCGACTAATATCTTCTATTCATTCTGTAAATTCATGAATCCAGTAAAGTACCTATTCTGTACAAGACACTCTGTCACTGTCTGGGAATTATGAAGATAAACAATTACTTTAGAATTACAAGTGTAAAATTTGTTTTGAAAATTTGTTCTTTGTGCAAGAATTTCAAATGCAATATTCCAACCTTCATATCCACACCACATATTGCTACCCTTATCACAGCTGAAAAAAAATGGAATAGTCTCTTATTCAAGATAACATAGCTATGGACTTCCCTGGTGGAACAGTGGTTAAGAATCTGCCTGCCAATGTAGGGGACACGGGTTCGAGCCCTGGTCCGGGAAGATCCCATGTGCCACGAAGCAACTAAGCCCGTGCACCACAACTACTGAGCCTGCGCTCTAGAGCCTGGGAGCCACAACTACTGAAGCCCGCATGCCTAGAGCCCGTGCACTGCAATGAAGAGTAGCCCCCAATCGCTGCAACTAGAGAAAGCCCACGTGCAGCAGCAAAGACCCAACGCAGACATAAAATAAATAAATAAATAAATAAGTAAAAGATAACATAGCAACATAGCTAGTAAGTGGATAAATAAAGATGTTTAAGTTAGAACTATATAGTTGCTAGCAGCAGAAATATAAACTGAACCATGGTGTGTGTGTGTGTGTGTGTGCATTGGAGCTAATATCAATAACCTATTGGTGAAAATCAAGCCACCTCAAAACTTAGTGATTTAAAACAGCAAAATTATTATTGCCCAAATGACTCTGGTGACCACAGCCAGAAAGGCCCTCAGGCAGGTAGATGATGTTGCTTGAATCCCATGTGCACCAGATTAGTAAGTGCTGAGGGAGTAGGGGAAAAATGCACGAAGCATTTGTAACTCGTTGGATTGATTACTCTTGTGTTAAATTCTTTTCATTCATTCAATAAAACTAGGTTGAATATCTTTTAGATGACTGCTAGAGAGAATAAAAAGGAAGACAAAATAGAAATGAAGGAGCAACAGAAAAGTACCTTAGTGGTAGTGTAAGGTGAAAATTTACTGTTAGGGATTCAGAAAAGCACATGCAGATGGCTTTGTGATTAAACACTATATGGTTCTGAGGGCACAGAAGGCTATGCGCTCTAGCTTATTCTCACACAGACAGGAAATGGACAGACTCATTTTTTGACACTCCAATATGAAGTTTATCTTCAAGAGGTTCTTATGAAGCTCACAGATAAGCAACGAAGAAAGTTTGATGCCACTCCACTTTGGGAATGCTTACTAAGTATTTATTCTCACTCGGTTACTTTGTTACTTCAAGTGTTAACTTCTCCAGAGTTAATACTTCAGTGTATTTTCCATTCAATATTATTTTTTATCCTCTTAAAAATAATTATATTGTAAAACCACTCAAAAGCTGTTAAAACAACTAGAAAACATTTCAAACTAAATGCATGCAACCTCTTTATTTTGCAGGCACTGTGTAACAGTAAAACAATACTAATGATTGTTGGTTTGTGGTATACTAAGTAGCTCTGAAAGAGTTCTCAAGGAAAAAATATAGAGGAGATATTCTCTGAAGTGTAAGCTTAAAGTCCAATTAGCTAAATCTTCCTTTCAGGGGGAAAATAGGAAGCAATTACAGTGGACACAGCAGGATGCAAAGTTTTACAGAATTGTTCTTACTGTTAAAGAAACAATCCAACTGAATGGTTCTATTAAAACAAGAGGCCAGGCAGGTTATATTCAACTTAGGACTAGGATTCTTACCCATCTAGACCTTTAAAGAAAGGAGCTTAAATTTGTTAGGAGAAACACTGACTGGAACCACCCACCCTGGCCAGGCAAAGACAGTAACAATATGCATGAGTTATTTTATGACAGAGATCCTGATAAGGAACATGGAACTAACAAGCCACCACCAACTGGAAGAATAGGGGAAAGGTCAAAAGGAGAGAGGAGACACCAGTCCACATGTCCTACCAACCTCCCAGAATCCTTCTCGCTGGAATCCATCTTGGCTGAGTGATGCGCGGGCCACCAGGAAGGACCCTGAGGCAGAATGATTGGCCAGAGACAACCCGAAAAACAATCCCATCACCATAAAACCCGAGACTGCAAGCCACGTGGCAGAGCAGTCCTCCTGCGTTCCCATACCCTCCTGCTCTCTGCCCGGCGCACCTTCCCAATAAAGTCTATTGCTTTGTCAGCACGTGTGTCTCCTCAGACAATTCATCTCCGAGCGTTAGACAAGAGCCCACTCTCAGGCCTTGGAAGGGGTCCCCCTCCCTGCAACAAATGGCAACTCTGGTGGGATCTCTTCTTCGCTATGACTGACTGCCTGACTACTCGAGGTACTCGGGGACCAGCTCACCCACCGTCAGACCAGACCCAGTGGCCACAACTGGGACCCTTTTGTCCCTGGTCTCCTCCTGACGCGGACGACTGGCCAGAGTGCCCCGACTGGGTAAGGAACAAGAGATTTTGTTGACTTCTTTCCCTTTCTCTCTCTCTTTCCTCTTTTCAACCCCTCCTATCCTACCCTTTTTTCCTTCTGTCCTGGTCCTGGATGCAGGAGTCTCGTTGAAGGGCCTCAGCCTGATCTGAGGGTCAGAGCCTGATCACCTCCTGTGGGCAGAGAACTCGAATTCTGGTTCTGGTCTGGTATCTGGTTTCTGATAGGGCTGAGTTCCCATCCTCCCTTCCTAGAAGCCCAGGGAAAAGTCCCATAACAACTGGGTGTCTGCAGGTGGCAAGAGACATCTGTAAGGCCACCCTTTTTTTCCCCCCTCCTTCCCCTCTTACCTGGCCTCCTTTCGCCCCTTTGAAATCTTTGAAAACCTGAGATATTTCCATTTACTCTGTTAGTACTCAGATCTGAAGTTCTGTGTCTCTGTAGGAGGTTTTCTGAGAGACTGCAATCTTGTATTTAAGGGAGTGTCTGATCAGGACAGCCAGGCCTGTATGTGTTTTATACTTTGTACTCTGTGTTGTGATTTGTGATGGCCATTCTGCCTTGTGAAATGCGATAACACTGTGTGGCCACCATTTTGTTTAGACTCCAGAGAAAGTTGGTCTATGTAAAACTCTTGAAAATTCCAAAACTGGTTCTTTTGCAAATACAGTTAGTAAAAGCAAACTTGATCAAACACCTTTTCAGAATTCTGACTCTGAGGGAACAGGTCCTACTGGGAGAACTTGATTTTCTCTCCCTGTACGTTGAGACCAGGGCTCTCGGGAACACTTATCTAGACCACCTCTAATTCCTGAGATTGAGGGGAAAATGGGAAGAAGCCTTTAAACATTTACTTATTCCAACTGTTATTTATAAACTAGTGAATTTTATACTGTGATGTCTGATTCATGAAATCACTTTTGTACCTAGGTTTAATAGAAGTTAAATAAGATCTTATTATATCTGTTGCAAATTTGTCAGCAAGGAAAGTAACTCAATGTGAAGAAACTTTTAAGGAAAGAAAATGAAAATGAGATAAGAGCTTTGGGTGAACTTTTTAGGAATAAAATAAAACATTAATTACTGAACATTAGCTTCCTTTTACAGAGAAACAAAAGATTTAGAACTCTTAATAAATGTTTGGTGCCACACTGAGATGTTTTATATAAGAAAACACATTTTTCAACATTTATTATTTGGATTTATGTTTACCAATCTACACAGTGTTGATATAAAGGACAGTTCATGGTTGCTTAAGGAAAGTAGGATGTGTGTTTTTAGTAAAGAAGGTATGAGGAATGGAATTGCATTTTATTAAGGGAAAAGGAAGTAGGTCTGACTTACAGGTGGCTGTTTCTGGATGGAAAAATAAAGTGATGAATACAGAAAGAGATAAAAAAGTTTGTGGAAAGTGGACCCCGAGAAAACAGTTTTGTGCATGGTCAGGATTGACTAAGGTTAAAATAAATTTAATTGAGTAAATGAATTTTAAACGGGTACAAAACTTGAATTTGGCTTTTCTCTCTCTTAAGAGGACAAGATTTCTTAAAATGTTGAACTGCATTTGACAACAGATTTTAAGTTTCTTGACCTTTTAAGTGATCTGTTCTGTATTTGCCTTTGAAATCTTTATTGTTACTTTGGCTAAGTGAATTAACTTTTGTTTCACAGTGACCTGTCATCCCATCTGACTGAGTGTTCTAAACCCTTTTTGATATTTTTTTGACAAAATTTCCTAAATCAAATTCTAATGAAGTCCTTTTGACCTCTAGCTAACTTTGGGATGCTTCAAAGGGCCCCTGAAACATCCCAAAGAGAAATATTAAACTAATTAGGTTCATTTGGTATGTTAAATTACATGGGAAGTATTGTCAAATGAGTAATAAATCTTCTCAGGTTATATTGTATGGTAAATGTTACTAATATAGATATCCTAGATTTATATGGAGTTCCTAAAATTCTGATATGTCCTGGTCAATATTCTAGTTATTATCTTAAAGTGTTATGTCACAGCAGTAACAAAGTCTCTTTGTTAATTGCATTGTAATCAGATTTAAATGGGCCTTCTCAAGTCTTTTGTCATTATAGACAGTTAAGGTTTCACTCTAATGCCTTTGCAAAAATGCTTCCTCTTCAAGAAAATTTATAGAAAGGACTTTTGGATAAATACAAGTTTCTGACTTTCAGACCATAATGCTGAACTGGTTAAGAAACTGAAGAATTCTAATTAAAAACCTGATGGCTTCATAAAACTGTTAACAAAAAGGATTAGCTACATAGGACTGAGTGAACTGGCGAATATGGTTATAATTTTTATGGTTTCCATCTGAAAAATTGCTGGTTTAAATCTGTGTTTTCCAGGTATATGGAAACCTTCCCCTCAAACTCATTAAGACTTACAGAAATTTGGTAACTTATACTTTTGTAAGCAGAATTGAAACATTTATCTTTTCCTCTCTATATGTTCTCTGCAGAGATCGGAAACTCTTAGGTTCCCAGCAGCTTTGTCAGATAAATTAGGAAGGCTACCTCACTAGCGGGTACAGAAATCCCAAGGTATTTTGGAGACCTCAAAAAGGGAGGAATTCACCTACATCTGTTAGGCAAAAAAATCTATGATAAGCCCTTGGCATGACGTTCCTGGCCCTGAGAGGTCATTTAAAAGTCCAGTCTGAGACTCCTTATAAAAGTTTCAGCATGTCTAGATGATCAATTACAGTTATATAAATCATCAGACCAAGTATTGAGACCAGACTTATTTTGCAAACAAATTAGTCTTAATTTGGTTACATCCAGTAGAAAAGAGGGTAATTTTAGAGAGAAAAAGATTGTTTCAATGAATGTTAAATCCCCGTTTTATTAATGGAGATCTGTATTTACTAAGACTCACCTGCCAGTTAGTTCTTTGCTGCTATATTAATGTAAAGTTTAATTGAAGAACACTCTAAATTTTTTTCTGACGCTTATCTCAGTAATCTATATTTGGATGAAGATCAGATGCCCCATGACCTACACCAGGGGATTATGCACACTGGAAAAGACATAATTTACAGGACTATCTCCAACCTGGATGGAAGGACCCTTATCAGGTACTCTTAACTAGCTCAAGCACGGTGAAACTGAAGGGAATTGACTCTTGGATTAATTTCCGCTCACAAAGGGCCCCTGCACTGGACTGGCCTATAGAGAGGACAGCTGACTCAAACTCACCTTAAAACAACACACAAACAGAGGAGAAACTACACTCACCCTAGGACAAAAAGAAGACAGCATCAGAAGAAGACAGCTTGCCCAAGATCCTCAACCTGACTTGTATGATCATTTACAATGTTGTCTTGACTTCTTGGACCCTTGCTTATGAATCAAATGTTTTCCTGTCATGGGCACAATCCCATGCTAGTTTTAAAAATCAATCCAATTGTTGGGTTTGTGGCCAATTACCTGTGTCCAGTACTTCTGGGTTACCTTGGTGAATTTCTCCACTCCAAGGCTCTAATTGGTTGGCCCTGAGGAAATTTACTTTAAAAGAAAAATTACAGTCATGTTCAGGTAACTATTGATATTACTAGGTGGAATCCCCTCACCTGACCGATTAATAATGCCTGCTCTGACTGTGGCCATAAATATGAGTTTTCTATTACTCAAGCTCAATCAGAGCAACAAGCAAAGTTTCAGCCAAGGAATAAGATCTTCCACCATGATGGGATGGATTTATGTAGTTAATACCAGGCTATGGTAATTTAAGGTTAGAGGCTCCTCTATGTTGGGGACAATTAAGTCATACTAAGGATAATCAGTCCAGTAACACTAGGAAGCTGGGCTGGGTGCCTTATGGACAATGCCAATATAAAATTTCCCTTAAAGATAAGGATTGGTACAGAACAGACTAAGTCAGATGACCTGGGATATACTGGGATGTACCTAATGGAAGTTCTTAACTTATATTCTTGCTTATGACCTTAGTAATCTGCTAGCTATATTGTTTTTTTGTATTGCCTGTTTTACAAAATTGTTGTTTCTTGTATTACCAAATGTGTGACTGAGCCTCTGATAAAATGATTATATATAGTTCCATACAAGATCGATGATGGTAACAGTGTAACTCTAGATATGGGAAGAAGCAACTAGAGGGAATATTTTCCTGAACCATAAGAGACTAGAGTAGACAGGTGGTCTGGAGACTTTTTGGCTACTTGTAAGGCCTAGTCCAATAATAGCAGCATGTTGAGTGGCCTATCAGTGAAATCCTCGCCAGACCTGGGAATAAGCATTCTTAGCACCATGGGACAAAATGGTCATGAAAGGCCCCCGAAACCATGGTCAAATTTATGACCCTGAAGGGGCTCTGCCAACAGAAAATGGCCATCTGCCTCTGCAAGGATTAAGTCAATGCCCACTGCAGCCACTGACCTTCGACACCCCCTGAAAGGAATTCAGGGTGGAGATCAGGAATGAGGCACTCTGTGCTCTGAGAAAATATGGCAGAACAGGCTTTCAGATAGTTAGATATTTTCAGGAGAAGATTTTATGAGCCCAAACTCTTGCATTTTCTCATACCTAGAGAAACACTAACATCATTACTGGTGACATCTGCTTTGGCTATTAAGGGGAAAATTACAATTAAAAGTCAAAATGGGGTAGCTATGGTTCAGAACCCAATGAAATAACTAGGTGACACTATGGGTGTCATTTCACACAAGTTCTTGTATTGCTGAAAACTTGAGTTTTCTGAGCTGTGTCAGACTTGGGATGCCACCAGCCATTCTTAAAACAATGTCTGCTGGCACCTGGTAACTGCAACCTTACTTTTTAAAGGTCTTGTCTTGTAACTATTAAATTTTTAGACAATAAAATTGCTTTAGGTTAGATATTAACAAAAGAGAGGAGACATATATGATGACCAGTAGCACCTGTTATCTATGTGTTAATACCACATAAAAGTTAAAGCCTACTTACATAACAACTGGCTCCCTGGCTATAAGTCTCCCTTGAAGTGCCGGGTCCAGACTGGGTTTCAGGCTTATTCTCCTAAAAAGAAATGAGATTTATTTTGTGTATTAAAATTCCAGTTGTCACTCCTCCAGCTACTTCTAATTGGGTCTGTTACACTAAAATGGCAGACCAAGGGATTGAGATTTTAATCATACTAAACTCAGATCCAGGACTTAGAACAAAGAAATATTTCCAATTCAGTGTCTATTCTCCAAACTGAGGCAGGACTATGCCCCATGTTAGCAGGAAGTGACCAGAGCCATTGTTGCCCAGTTTCCTGAATTAAAACTGAACAGGGCTCTGTGGGGCTCCAGAGTACAAATCCTTTCTCTGCCCTGTTTCTTGTCTGTAGGATACAGGGTTCATTCATCCTCCTTGACCTTCCCTGAGTTCCAAAGGGCATATTCAGACAGTTGCTAATCAGGGAAGGGAGGGGATACAGCAGCAGGGAGGAGCAATCAAATGGTGGTACAGCCTTGGGGCAGAGTCCTGGTTCCTCCTCAAGGAATATGTATAACAATATCTTTGGGTTCTTCTGCAGAACTGGGGCCCCCAGCCCGGTGGAGGATGGTAATTTCAGGCTGAGTGCAAGATTCCTGGAGCACCGCCCTGTTACCCTACCACCAACCAATCAGAAGAAAGTCGCACATCCTGCAGCTCTCACCCCAAATTTTGCCTTCCTATTCTGGGCCTAGTGATGACCATCTTGTTAGACCTCCTGTTTGGCCCCTGTCTGTTTCATCTTCAACAGAGTCCAACAGTTTAAGGCTAAATTGTTGTTACTACAATGGTAAATGCCAGTTTTGAGTACAGAATATCTCAGTTTAGATCAGGTGGAGAGAGACTGCTACTCTGTGAGGCAGGACTATGCCCACTCTCAGCAGGAAGTAGTTACAGAAAAAAGAGACCTCCTTCCCAATTCCCAAGAATTATCTTAAGTATGAAATCTCTCAAGGGCAAGTTGTTAGGGGAAACACTGACTGAAACCTTCCACCCTGGCGAGGCAAAGACAGAACACTTTGCATGAGTTATTTTATGACAGGAGATCCTAATAAGGAACATGGAACTAAGAAGCCACCACCCACTGGAAGAATAGGGGAAAGGTCAAAAGGAGAGAGGAGACACCAGTCCACATGTCCTACCAACCTCCCAGAATCCTTCTCTCTGGAATCCATCTTGGCTGAGTGATGTGCGGGCCACCAGAAAGGACCCTGAGGCAGAATGATTGGCCAGAGACAACCCGAAAAACAATCCCATCACCATAAAACCCGAGACTGCAAGCCATGTGGCAGAGCATTTCTCCTGCGTTCCCATACCCTCCTGCTCTCTGCCCGGCGCACCTTCCCAATAAAGTCTCTTGCTTTGTCAGCACGTGTGTCTCCTCGGACAACTCATCTCCAAGTGTTAGACAAGAGCCCACTCTCAGGCCCTGGAAGGGGTCCCCCTTCCTGCAACAAATTCATGTTACTTTCTTTGTTTTACAGTAAGAGAAAATTTTCAAGGTCACAGTAGAAGTCAGAGGTAAAACTGAAGGTTGCACTTGGTTTCACCAGGGATTCCCTTTTAGATGGTTTTAGGGTTTCAAATGTTATTAAGAAATGGAAAAAAAAAAAAAGAGCAGAAGACCTGAATAGACATTTTTCCAAAGAAGACATACAGATGGCTAACTGACACATGAAAAGATGCTCAACGTCACTAATAATTAGAGAAATACATATCAAAACCATAGTGATATCACCTCACAACTGTCAAAATGGCTAACATCAAACAGTCTACAAATAGGACTTCCCTGGTGGCGCAGTGGTTAAGAATCTGCCTGCCAGTGCAGGGGACATGGGTTTGATCCCTGGTCTAGGAAGATCCCACATGCCGTGGAGCAACTAAGCCCATGTGACACAACTACTGAGCCTGCGCTCTAGAGCCAGTGAGCCACAACTCCTGAGCCCGCGTGCCACAACTACTGAAGCCCGTGCACCTAGAGCCCGTGCTCCGCAACAAGAGGAGCCACTGCAATGAGAAGCCCGTGCACCACAGTGAAGAGTAAGCCCCCACTTGCCGCAACTAGAGAAAACCCACATGCAGCAAGGAAGACCCAACACAACCAAAAATTTAAAAAATAAATTAAAAAGTTAAAAATACATTAAAAAAGTCTACAAATAACAAATGTTGGCAAGGACGTGGAGAAAAGGGAACACTGTATGCAGTCAGTGGGAATATAAATAGGTGCAGCCACTATGGGAAACAGTATGGAAGTTCCTCAAAAAACTAAAAATAGAACTACCATATGATCCAGCAATTCCACTCTTGTGTTTACGTCTGAAAAAAAAAAAGTAAACACTAACTTGGAAGATACATGCACCTCAATGTTCATAGCAGCATTATTTACAATAGCCAGGCTATGGAAGCAATCCAAGTGTCCATCAACAGATGAATGGATGAAGAAGATTGACAATGGACTATTACTCAGCCGTAAAAAGAATGAAATTCTGCCATTTGTAGCAATGTGGATGGACCTAGAGAATATTATCCTTAGTGGAATAAGTCAGACGAGAAAGACAAATACTATTTGACACCACTAATCTGTGGAACCTAAAAATAACACAAATGAATATATATAACAAAACAGAAACAAACTCACAGATATAGAGAAGAAAATAGTCGTTAACAGGGGGGAGAGGGAAAGGAGGAGGGGTGAGACAGGGGTATGGGACTAAAAGACACAAACTACTATATATAAAAAAAAGAAGCAACAAGGATATATTGTACTACACAGAGAAACATAGCCGTTATTTTGTAGTAACTTTAAATGGAGTATAATCTATGAAAACATTGAATCACAATGTTGTATCACCTGAAGCTAATATAATATTGTAAATCAATTACACTTCAGTGAAAGGGAAAAAAATAAATAATGGTAGTGGCATTATAATATTGTATATCACAATGTTGAGTGACCTGAAGCTAATATAATATTGTAAATCAATTATACTTCAGTGAAAGGGAAAAAAATAAATAATGGTAGTGGCATTATAATATTGTATATCACAATGTTGAATGACCTGAAACTAATATAATATTGTAAATCAATTATACTTCAGTGAAAGGGAAAAAAATAAATAATGGTAGTGGCATTAGCCACTTAGTGTTTAATATGTAGTTCACGTATTAACTCCTCTAGGAAGAATTTTCATCTTCAAAAGTAAGAAGACTATAGGCATTTGTGGTGCAGCACATTTCTAGAATGTATTCATCCAGTGTAAATGAAATCTTATACCCATTGAACAACTCTCCATTTCCTCCACCAAAGCAAAAGGGTCCAATCATACTTCAAGAGGTGTTGGATGTCTATTTCCTTGATTGTGGTGATGGTATCCCAGGTGATGGCATATATTCAAACTCATCAAATTGTACACATTAAACATGTACAGTTCTTTGTATATCAGTTATACTTCACTTAAGCTTTAAAATAAGTCAAGAGGATGACAAATATAGTATTGCAGAAAGAACAGGTCAATCTTTATTGAGCATATCTGCTCATTCAAGAAAAAGAGAGAGCCTACTACGTATCGCTCATGGCTCCTGATAAAATAAATTATATTAGGACAAATCTTGCTGCTGCCTTTATGATTCAAAATATTTTCTCTGTCATTAGAAATCTAAAGGTAAGCAAAGTTGATCTCTTAGCTTTATTTTGTTCTGACACTTTACCTTTTCTAAGAAATTGAAGTTAAACCTTCTGATCTTTCAATTTATTTTTAACTTTACCTCCTTATTCTTTCGCAACACCATTAGAAGCAATCTCTGACTTGTTTGAACTTGACATCTCCTTTACTATTTTTCTTGTATTATTAGTCTTTCTTGAGTCTGTGTTGCTTCTTCGTATAAGAAATCTCTTAAATGGCAGAGATACCTTGCTTGACTTATATATGGGATTCTTGCAATATGGGATAGTTTTAGTTTGATTCTTTTTTTGCTTGTTTTGTTTTGTTTTTACACTCATGCTGTCTTGAGTTTGAATTTAGGCTCCAAGATTTACCACTTGTATGAACTTTGGGCAATTACTTTTTCATAAACCTCAGTTTTTCAGTCTGTAAATGGAGATTATAATTTTACATAATCCATGTTTTTTAAAATATAAAATGACATTATACTTATAAAGTGCTTTTAAAAGTATCTATTACACACTAGTCATTCAACAAATATAAGGCATTTCTTTTAACTTGATAACACTTAATAATTATCCAGCACAGCAGCACTGCATTATATACAGAATGATAATAATAAATCAGTCATGGAGTATTTGGGGTATATCTTAGAATATGTTTTAGAATAATAATGCTATTAGTGGTATTTTTGATGTTGAAACTTAGGTCTGTCTGACACCAATGCATGAATGTTTAATGCGTAATGACTCAAGTAGCATTTCTTTATAGGCCCTCGATCCTTATATCCTCTCTCCATTGTATCATTGAAACTCCAACTATACCATGATGGGTCAGTCCTGGAGCAAACACTGTATCTTTATACCTCCAAAATCTTCACTCATGCTTTCCTCTTAGTATTTTCCCCCCTTCTCTCCCATTCATTTATTGAAGCTCATTCAAATCCTACCTTCCTTTTGTTCTCTCTCACTTGGAATAAGGAAATCCTGCCAGCCAGCAGTCTTAAAGTCCTGCTTCTTATTAACATAGCACACTTTCCATATATCTGTCTTATATTAGGATATTATTTACATAACAGAATTCCCTATTAATCTTTAATTCATAGAGAAGTAAAGGAGGGACAGTGTATTACTGGCACTGTTTCCCATATTAAACCACACAGTGCATATATAAGGTAACCCACACTCAATACATTGAATGGATACCCAGTTCATAAAGGTGTCAGAAAGTGTCAGAGAATGTGGCCACTGTGACATATACCAGCTGGCATTTATTAGCTTTGAAGCACCGGAAGAAATGGAGATATCTCTTGTTAGTATTATTGTTATGTGGAATCTCTCAAGAATTGCTTGCCTGCTTAGTGGCAGCACTGGACTACCTCCCATCCATGTTGCTGTTATACATGCACAGATTAATTTCTGTCTGGTGCTTTGGAGATCCATTAGATTGTTCTTGATGACTAAACTAACATAACTTGGAAGACTTTTTTACTGAATTTCTCAGATAGTCAGAAGACTTGCCAAGAGGGGTTTTATATGAGAGCCAAGGCTTTTTATTATAGTTGTGATTTGTCATATGGTCTAGTAAGACAAGACCTTTATTTTTTGCTTTGTAGAAGCCACTACACAACAAAATGAGGAAATAGATCGAATAATTTCTTTTGATATTTATTTTGAAGAAAACGTTGGGATGTTCAATGGTGTATATCAAATACCCTCTATGAGGTATATACTATGCTGTTATTATCCATTTGTAATTTTACTTCATCCTCCTACCAACCATAAAAAACAGATAATGTTATTACAATTTTACAGAAAAGGAAAGTGAACCAATTAAATGGTTTGGATAATATGCGTCAAATTCCAAAGTCCATGTTAAGAAGAGGTCCTTGAATACTGCAAATGGTAAGATTTAGCCAAGTTTATTAGAAAAGAAATAGCATGTATTAGTTGTCTATTTAAGGATTTTGGGGGGAGATAATATCCTTCTTTTCTTCTTAAGTGAATATTCAGTGCAAAATGTGGAAAATATGTACAAAGCATTAATGTATGAAGATAAAAATGATAATCAGCCCAATGCTTCCATGCAAAACTAACTAAAGGCAGCCCTTGCTTTGAATGGTTTCAGTAGGCGCAAGTTTCAGTTACAATGCCTTATTAAATAATACATTCATCCTCTAACAACACAGTTCAAATGTCACTTACCATGGTATATTAACAGTGGGCAAGTGCAAAATGTACAAACCCCCCTGTTAGACTTGAGTCCATACATCAGTGCATCATGATCAGTGATCAATCACTTTGCTTCCCTCAAAGTCTGTCAGTGATTGAACACTACACATCCATTTTCACTTCATGCACAGAAAGGAAGCAAGTATTTGTGTTGCCTCCTTGTCTCTCAATGATGAACCCAGATAAGCTTTTACAAAATTGGATAACTGAAAGAGAATTAGCCAACAAAGATGAATGTGCAGAAACTAAGCGAAACAAAACAAAACAAAAAATTATAATAGTGGAAGTAAAATTGGATGTGATTAGAACATGTGAAAAGGGTGACAGAAGAGCATAATGGGAGAAAGTTAATAAGTAGTATGTATACATTATGACAGAAACATTTACCACACTTACAAATAACTTGCAGGATTTGAATTGAACATAAATTGAATTATAGAATAAATAACTGACCTTGGGGGATCATTGACATTGACACTGTTTGAGAGACTCTGGGAATGCAGCTGGAGGAGTTTAGTGAAGGTGAAGTTATTGACATAAATGAGGAAAGTTGTTGTGAAGAAAAAGATGAAGATGACCCAGAGGAAAGACACTGGCAAAAACTTCACATTAAAGGAACTCTCAGATATTTTATGACAGTGAAAATACAAAAGATTAAGTGTTGGAAGATGATCCAAACTCAGATTTATAATACACTCTGTATGGTAAGTTATACTATGGGAAGTAAGATTGCTGCAAAGTACTCTATATAGTTGCTAGGTCAAAAGTAACATCCATATGATATTGTACTAATATGCCATTGTTCAACTCATCTGAGGCTCAGTATCAACAAGAAGACATTGAAAACAAAATCAAATATTCTATAATAGCAATTGGAATTTAAAATAACTTTTATAAACATTTTGATTTCCTGTGTTGTCTTGAAGCAAAGAGATTTTCCCCCATAAATATTTGCTGACTATTTTCTATGTGTATCAAGGAAAATTCTTAAAAAATATATATTTTTTTAATAAAAGAGGGGAATACTGTATAAATTTAAACAAACACTATCTAAGACCTTCTGCTCATAATGAGATACTGACTCATCAAAATGAGTACTAAAGCATCTGGATCATCTGTTGAGCTGTTTTTGTTTTGTTTTTTGCCCCTCGTTTAGTCCTTTGCCCAAATTTTAAAAATTGATTACTGAGTACTGTATATGATAACTGAAGATGCTCTGTAACATATGTCTTATTGTATCAATGATATATTATATAATTATTAGAGCTGAGTATCCAGGTAATACAAAGCTGGGTGTCAGAGTTTTAAAGATCTGGTCTAGTTCATGCTTACACTGGCTCTTCACCCTTAGTGAGCTCTGAATTCTATCTATATTTCTCTCCAACACTAGGTCACTGCTAAAACTGCTTAGCTGTTCAATCTCTATGTGACCACTTTCTTTTTGTCTCCTAAACTTTTTGCTCTGTTTGGAATAAATGAATTAACAAAGACTTTGGGGAAAATGCTAAGAAGTGGATCTAGATAATCTTAATAATCAGACTTTGATATAAAGGTGGGTAAATACTTGTAAGAAAAACAATGAGAAAATGAGAAATTTAACCAGAAAAAAAAAACCGAAGGAAAAATTTAAATTGAAAAACAGGACAGTTGAAAATAACATTTTACTTGCTAGATTTCCCAACAAAAAGGACACGACAGATTTTTAAAAAATAGTGAACTTAAAGATCAGGGAAAATAATATATTTAAATTGAATCACGAGGAGTAAAAGTGACAGGAAACATAGGAAAGAGTAAAAGATAAAAGGATGGTGGTTACAGGTACTAATAAGTGTAATTAGCGTCACAAAAGAGGAGATGAGAGAGCAATACTTGAAGCAATACTTGAAGAGATAATGCATTCGATTTTTCCAAAATTGGTAGACAATCCCAAACCCTCAGTTTCAATATGTTCTGGGAAATCCAAGCAGGGAAAAACAAAACAAAAAAAGTTAGGTACATAACTATACTAAATACCAAAAAACGTAGGTACATAACTATACTAAATACCAAAAACAAAAATAGGAGCAAAGAACAAGGGCAGCAAATAGAAAAACAGTAAAATGTATGGCATATATTAATCCAACTATATCAGTCATCACTTTCAAAGTCATTACTATAAATTAACTAAATAAAATCTAGGGCTTATCAGATTAGGTCAGAAAATAAGACTCAACTACATGGTACTGACAAGAAACCCACTTTAAATATAGAGACTATTATTGATTAAAAGTAAGTTGATGAGACAAGTGTACCATACTAACCCTAATCAAAAGAAATCGTGAGTGGCTACATTAATTTCAGACAGAGCAAACTAGAAAGTAAGAAAATTTATTAGGAAAAAAGAAGGGCATTACATTATGATAAAGAGGTCAGTCTTCCAAGAAAACATAATAATACTTAATAAGTATATGCCTAACAGAGTGTCAGACTACATGCCATAAAAACTGATAGAGTCCACTATGTTATAGATACTAACACCCTTCTCTCAGAAATGGACAGATCCAGCTGGCAGAAAATCAGTAAGAGTACAGTTGATCTCAACAACACCATCAGTTAACTGAATATAATTGACACCCATAGACTACTTCGTCCAAAAACAGCAGAATACACATTTTTTTTTCTCAAGCTAATATGGAATATTTACCAAGACAGATCACATCTGGGTCATAAAGCACACCTTAAGGAATGTAAAGGAATAGAAAGTATACAATGTCTGCTCTCAGAACACAATGAAAATAAACCAGAGATCAACAGAAAGATAACTGCATAGTTCCAAAATATGTGAAAATTAAGCAACACACTCCTGAACAACACGTGGCTCAAAGAAGAAATCTCAATTTTTTTTTTTTTGCGGTACGCGGGCCACTCACTGTTGTGGCCTCTCCCGTTGCGGAGCACAGGCTCCGGACGCGCAGGCCCAGCGGCCATGGCTCACGGGCCTAGCTGCTCCGCAGCATGTGGGATCCTCCCGGACCAGGGCATGAACCCGTGTCCCCTGCATCGGCAGGTGGCCTCTCAACCACTGCGCCACCAGGGAAGCCCTCAAGATAATATTTTTTTAAAAATTGAACTAACTGAAAATCAAAACACAACATCAAAATTTCTAAGATACAGCAAAAGCACTGCTTAGAGGGGAATTTATAGTGTTGAATATATATATATATATATATATATATATATGTAAAGAAGAAAGATCTACAGTAAATAAGTTTCTACCTTAGAAAAGTAGAAAAAAAAGAGCAAATTAAGTCCAAGTAAGTAGAAGGAAAAAAAATAATAGAAATTAATTTGATAGAAGAAAGAAATCAGTAGAGAAACTCAACAAAACCAAAAGTTAGCAATTAGAAAAGATGAGTAAGTTTGATAAGTTTCTAGCTTAGGCTAACTTATGAAAAACAGAGAAAACACAAATTACTAATATCAGAAATGAAAGAGAAGGCAGCACTACAAATTCCATGGAAATTAAAAGAATAATAAAGGAATTCTGTGAAAAACTTTATGCCCACAAATTTGATAACCTAGAGGATAAAATGTACCAATCTGTTAAAAGACACAATTTGCCAAAACTCACAGAAGAAAAAGACTGTGAATAGGTAAATATTTATTTAAAAAACTGAGTCAATTGTCAATAACCTTCCAAAACAGAAAGCATCAGGCTCAGATGGGTTCACTGGATAATTCTACCAAACATTTAAGGAAGAAATTATATCAATTCTCTACAATCTTTTTTTCAGAAAACAGAAGCAGAGGGAGTATTTCTTAACTCATTCTAGGAGGTCAGCATTACCCTAATACCAAAAGTATAGAAAGATGTTACAAGAAAAGAAAACTGTAGATCATTATCTCTCATGAACATAGGTGTAAAAATCCTCAACAAAATATTATAAAATCAAAGTCAACAATGCATAAAAAGAATTATATACCATGACCAAATGGGATTTACTCCAGGTATGTAAGACTAGTTCAACTTCAAAAATCAATTAATGTAGTCAATTACATCAACAGAGTAAAAAAGAAAAATCACATTATTTTATCAGTAGATGCAGGAAAAACATTTCACAAAATTAAATACCATTCATGAAAAAAACTCACAGTGTAATAGGAATAGAGGGAAACTTTCTCAACTAAATAAAGAATATCTACCAAAAAACCTTAGCTAACATCGTACTAATCATAACAAACTAGAAGCTTTCCTACCAAAATCAGGTACAAGAAAAGGATGTCTCATCTCATGAGTTTTTTTCAACGTCATTCTGAAAATCCTTGCTAATACAATAAAGCATAAAAAATAAATTAAAAAATATGTAGACTGGGAAGAAATACATAATATCGTCATTCACAGATGTAATGACTTTGTGTAGAAAATTTTAAAGAACTGACACACAAAAAAACCCTACTGGAACAAATAAACAATTATAGCAAAGTTTCAGGATACAAGATTAGTATACAAATGTCAGTAATTTTCCTATAAACCAGCAGTTAACAAGTACAATTTGATATTGAAAATAAGTTTATATCGGCACCTCCCAAAAATGAAATACTAAAGTATGAATCTAACGAAATAGATACAACATCTGTATGAGAAAAACTACAAAACTCTGATGAACAAAATTAAAGAACTAAATAAACAGATATTCCATGTTCATAGCAGGACTCAATATTATGAAGATGTTGGTTCTTCAGCACTTGTTCTATAGATTCAATGCATCCTAAACAAAATACCAATGAGTTATTTGTAGATATTGACAAATTGATTCTAAAGTTTATGTGAAGAGGCAGAAGACCCAGAATAGCCAACACAATATTGAAGAATAAAAATAAAGTTGGAGAACTGATACTACCTAACTTCAAGACTTACTACAAAACTATAGGAATAAAGACAGTGTGGTATTGGTGAACGACTAGACAAATAGGTAAGTGGAACAAAATAGAAATCCCAGAAATATTACCACATAAACATAATTGATCTTTGATAAATGAGCAAAGGTAATATCATGGAGCAAAAATAATCTTTTCAACAAAGAGTACTGGAACAACTGGACATCCACATGCAAACAAACAATGAAGAATCTAGACCTTACATCCTTTATAAATATTAACTCAAAATTAATTATACATCTAAATATAAAATGAAAAATTTTGAGGCCTATAAGAAGACATAGGAGCAACCCTAGATGACTCTGTATATGGGAATGCCTTTTTAGATACAATACAAAAACACAAAGCATAAAAGAAATAATTGATAAGCTATACTTCATTATTTTAAAAACTTCTGCTCTGCAAGAGACAATGTCAAGTATGAGAAGAGAAGCCACAGACTTGAAGAAAATACTTACAAAAGATAAATCTGATAAAGGACTGTTAGCTGAAACATACCAAGAACTCTTAAAGCTCAAAAGTAAGAAAACAAACAACCTGATTGAAAAATGCACTGAAAACTTAACAGACACCTTACCAAACAAGATATACAGATGGCAAATAAGCATACAGAAAAATTCTCTACATCATATGTTATCAGGGAAATACAAATTAAAATAATAATGCAACACCCCTGCACATCCATCACAATGACCAAAATCTGAAAAACTGAAAACAGCAAATGCTAGTGAGGATGTGGAGCAACAGGAATTCTTATACATTGTTGGTAGGAATGCAAAATTGTAAAACCACTTTGGAAGACAGCTTGGCAAATCCTTACAAAACTACACATACTCTTTATTTTTTTTTTTGCGGTACACGGGCCTCTCACTGTTGTGGCCTCTCCCGTTGCGGAGCACAGGCTCCAGACGCGCAGGCTCAGCGCCCATGGCTCACGGGCCCAGCCGCTCCGCGGCATGTGGGATCTTCACGGACCAGGGCACGAACCCACGTCCCTGCATCGGCAGGCGGACCCTCAACCACTGTGTCACCAGGGAAGCCCTCAATTTCCTCGTTTAGAGCTGTTAGCAGTTACCTTATGTATTGAGGTGCTCCTATGTTGGGTGCATATATATTTGTAATTGTTATATCTTCTTCTTGGATTGATCCCTTGATCATTATGTAGTGTGCTTCCTTGTCTCTTGTAACATTCTTTATTTTAAAGTCTATTTTATCTGATATGAGTATTGCTACTCCAGCTTTCTTTCGATTTCCATTTGCATGGACTATCTTTTTCCACGCCCTCACTTTCAGTCTGTACGTGTCCCTACATCTGAAGTGGGTCTCTTGTACACAGCACATATATGGGTCTTTTTTTGTATCCATTCAGCGAGACTGTGTCTTTTGGTTGGAGCATTTAATCCATTCATGTTTAAGGTAATTACCAATATGTATGTTCCTATTACCATTTTCTTAATTGTTATGGGTTTGTTTTGGTAGGTCCTTTTCTTCAGTTGTGTTTCCCACTTAGAGAAGTTCCTTTAGCATTTGTTGTAGAGCTGGTTTGGTGGTGCTGAATTCTCTTAGCTTTTGCTCATCTGTAAAGCTTTTGATTTCTCCATTGAATCTGAATGAGATCCTTGCTGGGTAGAGGAATCTTGGTTGTAGATTCTTCCCCTTCATCACTTTAAATATATCGTGCCACTCCCTTCTGGCTTGTAGAGATTCTGCTGAGAATCAGCTGTTAACCTTATAGGAGTTCCCTTTTATGTTATTTGTAGTTTTTCCCTTGTTGCTTTCAATAATTTTTCTTTGTCTTTAATTTTTGTCACTGTGATTACTATGTGTCTTTGGCATGTTTTCCCTTGGGTTTATCCTGCCTGTGACTCTCTGTGATTCCTGGACTTGGGTGGCTATTTCCTTTCCATGTTAGGGAAGTTTTCAACTATAATCTGTTCAAATATTTTCTCGGGTACTTTCTCTCTCTCTTCTCTTTCTGGTACCCGTATAATGCGAATGTTGTTGCGTTCAATGTTGTCCCAGAGGTATCTTAGGCTGTCTTCGTTTCTTTTAATTCTTTTTTCTTTATTCTGTTCCACAGCAGTGAATTCCACCATTCTGTCTTCCAGGTCACTCATCCGTTCTTCTGCCTCAGTTATTCTGCTATTGATTCCTTCCAGTGTATTTTTCATTTCAGTTATTGTATTGTTCATCTCTGTTTATTTGTTCTTTAATTCTTCTAGGTCTTGGTTAAACATTTCTTGCATCTTCTCCATCTTTGCCTCCATTCTTTTTCTGAGGTCCTGGATCATCTTCACTACCATTATTCTTTTTCTGGAATGTTGCTTATCTTCACTTCATTTAGTTGTTTTTCTGGGATTTTATCTTGTTCCTTCATCTGGTACATAGTCCTCTGCCTTCTCATTTTGTCTATCTTTCTGTGAGTGTGGTTTTCGTTCTACAGGCTGCAGGACTGTAGTTCTTCTTGCTTCTGCTGTCTGCCCTCTGGTGGATGAGGCTATCTAAAAGGCTTGTGTAAGCTTACTGATAGGAGGGACTGGTGGTGGGTAGAGCTGGGTGTTGCTCTGGTGGGCAGAGCTCAGTAAAACTTTAATCCACTTGTCTGCTGATGGGTGGAGCTGGGTTCCTTCCCCGTTGGTTGTTTGGCCTGAGGCAACATAGCACTGGAGCCTATCCAGCTCTTTGGTGAGGATAATGGCAGACTCTGGGAGGGCTCACACCAAGAAGTACTTTCCAGAACTTCTGCTGCCAGTGTTCTTGTCCCTGCGGTGAGTCACAGCCACCCTGCTTCTACAGGAAACCCTCCAACACTAGTAGATAGGTCTGGTTTATTCTCCTATGGGGTCACTGCTGCTTCCCCTGGGTCCTGATGTGCACACTACTTTGTGTGTGCCCTCCAAGAGTGGAGTCTCTGTTTCCCCCAGTAGTGTTGAAGTACTGCAATCAAATCCCACTAGCCTTCAAAGTCTGATTCTCTAGGAATTTGTCGTCCTGTGGCCGTACCCCCAGGTTGGGAAGCCTGATGTTGGGCTCAGAACCTTCACTCGAGTGGCTGGACTTCTGTGGTATAAGTGTTCTCCAGTTTGTGAGTCACCCACCCAGCAGTTATGGGATTTGATTTTATTGTGACTGTGCCCCTCCTACCATCTCATTGTGGCTTCTCCTTTGACTTTAGATGTGGGGTTTCTTTTTTGGTGAGTTCCAGTGTCTTTCTGTTGATGATTGTTCAGCAGTTAGTTGTGATTCTGGTACTCTCGCAAGAGGGAGTGAGTGCACGTCCTTCTACTCTGCCATCTTGAACCAATCTCCTCCTTATTCTTTTGTTCTCTTAAAAATTTTTCTTAAGAAGCACTGATATTATATACTATGTACATTTATACAAAGATGCACACACAATACCCAAAGTGGAGAAAAGAAAATCTGTTCAGAACTCCACAAAGCAGTTGGATATTAAAAGTGATTCATTTTCTTTTTTCAAATATGCTTGATGTAAATAATGATTTATTGATTATTAAAAAGCTCTGTTTGGTTCAATGGGTCATCAATGGTAGTTTGATCATTTCACTGAGCCAAATTTAATCTTAAATAAAAGGCTACCTCTGTGGCCCACTGAAGAGCCACATCTTCTCTTGAGGGTGACTTTGTTTTGAATCCTTCTTAGTAAATAGAATGGCATATTCTGACTTTTTTCCCCAGTCACCATCTGGCATTGGTGTAAGAAATCAATTCCACAGCAACCATCGAACTCTGGTGCACTGAAAGGCATATCCAAACTATGCTTCTCTAAGTATCTTTAGCACAACTGACCTTTTGTTCTTGCAGAAACTGGCTCAATTGGAACAAGAAGGAACCTGTCATGCCATTTCCCTGCTACAATATTCATTATTTGGGGCCATGATCTTCTGTGTCTCTACAGAAGATTCTTGTTAACAAGCCTCAGGTCAGCAATCTGTTCTTTCCCCGTGCCTCTGTAACGTTTTATCAGGATAACTAATATTTAAATGAGCCTTTTCTCATGGCATAATCTCCTAACATTTTTGGACACTGTTCCCTTCAACAGTTACTTTTTTTTTTTTTTTTTTTGGCGATACGCGGGCCTCTCACCGTTGTGGCCTCTCCCACTGCGGAGCACAGGCTCCAGAGGCGCAGGCCCAGCGGCCATGGCCCATGGTCCCAGCTGCTCCAAGGCATGTGGGATCCTCCCGGACCGGGGCACAAACCTGTGCCCCCTGCATCGGCAGCTGGACTCTCAACCACTGCACCACCAGGGAAGCCCAACAGTTACTTTTTGATGACAGGAAAGACTATACACCATAGCATGGCAATTGAAACACCCACAGGCCAGCCCTATCCTGCCTTCACTGCTGAGTCGCCTTCTGGGCACAGCAAGTAGCACAGAGGAGAAGCTTAGTCACCAGGAATCTATGCAGCTCTGGGTTCAATATGTTTACCCAGAAAAAGGTGAGTCAAGGTCCTTCTAGATTCAAATCTTCCAGGAGGAAGATTTTATTTATATATATATATACCAAATAAACTTGAAAACTAACTTTAAGCTCTTGATAAATATTGAAGAGAGATTATAAAATAACACATTTCAGGTCAATACAGACTTTAGTGAAAAGAGTGTTTGCATTTCAGAATTATTATATATTTGTATAATGCATCTTGTATCATATTTTACATCTATAGATTTGTTCATATTATGTTTAAATAGGCTACATTGAGGGAAGGGGTTATGGACACACACAGCCTGAAATAAGAGTTGATCAAGAACAAGTTATGAGGTTTTACAGAAAGATTCAGCTGACAGGAAATACTGACCATGGGGCCACGGTGTCAGATATAGAAGCATGATATCCTTTCTCTGGGATTTATCTGATGAAGAAAAATTATAAAATGACGTGCTTCCTCATATTTGTGAGACTTGGAGTGTCTTGCTGTGGCCTTTTCGGAAGGAGAGTTTATGTAATCTGAGGTCATTTCAGTTATAGGAGCAGAGCTGGATTACATTTTCTCTATCTCAGACATCCTCCTCTTTTCCCATTTCCACATGTTCTGTGCCCAGGTCTCCATTTATATAGGTGACTGAGTGACAACATGAAGAAGCTAGTGCCTTTTCAAGAAGATTTTTATTAGCAGGAATAATGGGAAAGCCAATGGGAAACCTTTACTGGGGTTTCTGCAGGAAAGGCAAGACAGGACATGGTAAATAGCTTAGGATTAGATAGTTTGAATAATGCACATGGGCTCTGGGCGATATGGGTGGTCTCTAAGTGTCTGGTACCTGGCTCTGGGTTGATTTAGAGCAGGGAAAATAATGTTTTGGTGTGTGAAAGTTAGATAAAGGGGTTTTGTATGGAGTTTAGACTTGGGATTGGTTGGTCTGTACATGAAAAGCATGCTTCCTCAAGCCATTTGCTTTCGCTAAAAAAGACTGCCCTCGAAGGGCATTCTCTCCCTTGTCAGTGAGGCCATAAATGTCAGAGCAACAAGAATAGAGAAAATAAGATAATAGAGTCAGTATAATTGACCCCGTGATGAATGGATACCAAATAGACAAATACAGAATCTAAGAAAACACCCCACACTTCTGGGGGTGGGTACAAAGACCAAGATTTGAAATAATGGTAACCTAATTAAGCTTTATTATAATTTGAGGTAGAGTTTACCATTATCAGAACTCTAAACATCTGTTGTTTATAGAGAACCAATCCCAGTGAATCTGGTATAATTGACCATTTTGGTCTGTCTTCCATGATGGAGCCAAGAACCTTAAGAAATCTCTCCAGAAAGGGGAATGGGGTGTTAAGGAAATGACAGAAAAGATGAAGAGGAGCAAAGGGAGAGGAGAAAAGGGATCAGAGAAAACTGGGACTCAGACATTGATCGTAAGTAGAATGAACACACTCAAAGATGATCATGCTGTGCACCATCTTGGACCATGAGTGCTCCTGATCAACTGTGCTCCATTCCTGAGAATGGAATGCCCACTGACACCCTTCCATATGTCTGATACTCCTGTAGAGTCAAGGTAACAGTGGCATCTTTGAAAAACTGTTAGATTGTTACATGTAACCACATAGGACAGAAGTAAGACTTCTTGGTAAAGTCATAGGAGGTGTTTCTTTTGTTCACTGGTAGTTTTAAAAGGGAGCACTATTACTTCGTGAAAAGAGAGGCTCTAATACCAGCCTTTTTAGGTATACTGGGGGAATTCAAGATTCAGCTAAGACATTGGACAGAGTGGCTTCTAATTTTCCACTGCTTTATCAGAAATTTGACCTTATGTCAATACTTTTATATAACAGTATGTGAATCCTTTTACTTATTAGGAAAAATAGTAACTAAAATTCTTTGGGCTTCTGGATCAACAGAATAATAATTAATGCTGAAAAGTACCTTATACCAAAGGAAGTACTGTGAAAATGTTTTCCTTGGGGAAAAAAAAAAAAAATCCAAGATCTCTTTTTCTTAAGAAAATGTCTTTAATTTCAGCCACCTCTGTTAATTTCCAAAGACAGCTAAATTCCATCAGAATAGGTAATGCCAAGCAGCTGGTTAAGGGCAAAGTTAAGTGTCTCACTACCTATAAAAAGTCTCCTTTTATTATGTCTCAGGAAAGCAATATAATATTTCTAATTTAATCAAAACTAATCAGAATGTGTTCCTCTTCATTAATATAAGCCAAGTCCTTATGTGGTTATAGATCTTTAAATGATCTCATATTTGCGTTTATGTACTAGAAACAGAAATCCTAAAATGGAAGGCAGTATATATATATATTTAAAGGATATAAGAGCTGTTAGTGGTGATGTAAATTTTTAGCTGAAAATACTTGGATTTTTTCTAATGCCACATAAGAACTATAATTTTACCTAATGGAAGGTACCTGCTGTTAAAGAAAAATTACACCTAGGAAGACATTTTATTCAACCCACCAAGTACATGCAAAAGATTTTGGTCAGGTACTTCCTGTCTGAATTAAATACCCGAATATGACAGTCTGCATTCAGACACAATATTGCTCTTTCTAAAAAAAATAATAAAAATGTTATTTAAATTTCCTCAGCTTGGAACTTAAGAAAGCAATGCCCAAGAAAAAAATTTAAGCAAAATAGTGGTTTTCCCAAGTACTACTTATATTTTTCTTTCAGTCATCATTCTCCAAAATTTTGTCCTAACCTCTACCTCTAAAGAACATGGAATTGAATTTTAAGGGAAATAACATGAAATCATTCAATCATTCATTTATTAATGAGCCCTTATTATGTCCTAGACACTTAATGCATTATCTCCCTTAACTTCTGCAACTTTCCAAGGTAGTCTATCAACACCCACTTTTGAAGGTGGGAGGAATTAAGAAGTTGAAGCACTGTTCAAGGTCACAGAATTATGTGGAATAGCAGGGATTTAACAAAGTTTTGTCAGGCTCCAGATTTCTACTCTAGCTGCTAATGAGTTGCCATAAGTCCCTCTTTGAAAAGAGAAAGGTGAAAACAAAAAAAGAAGTCAGAGAAGAGAAAGAATATGAGAGCAGATTACAATCTTGTGACCTTGTAGTCTATTTTTCAACCAGCACAGAATCCCTCAGTAATTCTCAAACAATGATTCTGTGCTTAACTATAGTTAATGCATAAGCTTAAAACCATTTTACTTGTAATTATTTTTATTTTAGTCTCTTTGGTACTTCCTTAAGCATATCTGGGGGACTTTAAGCTGTTGTTAAAGGAATATCCCCATCTAAATTTTCCTTCAAGCCCTAGACTTTATCATGGTCATTTAAAAAGAAATGTCATTGAAGAGCTAAGTGAATATTGTTTAATGTTTTGCTTCTTCTTCTAGTCTGATAGCTGACTTTACCAGCTGGCCTACATCTGAAGTGTTGGCCTTGTTAAATATATCCCTAAGGTAGTTTATAACTTTGTCTACTGCTTAACCTCTCCATGCATTTGACGTAACATGGACTTATGATCATGCCATTGCCTCTGTATGTTTCCGGTAGAAGATACAAATGCTATGCCTTTAAGGTGGAAGTCAGGAAGGGCTATATATTTCGCATTTTCACTGTTGAAAATGATCACAGTGTTGGAGGGTCACCTTCTAATTTGGGACAGGTGGATGGACACAGCCATTAACATCCTCAGTTCATCATATGTAAAATGAGGATAATATCACCTACCTCATAGGGTGGCTGGAGGATCGAATTACTTAATACAAGTAAAAGACTGAGAATAGTACCTTTTATATGAGTGCTATATAAATATTAAACATAATTGTTACACTCAGGGTAAATGAAAGTCTGTATCTGTATTCAGATGAGTACTGAGTACTATAAGGGGGCAGTTAAGATTTGAACTCACCTTTCCACTTACAGAATGACTGTTTAGAGGATAAGAGAGTTTAATGATCAGGCTGAACATGAAGTCAAGTTGATATGGTGAACATCCTATTGGGAACATGAAGGCAGACTTTGTGCTGTTTTATGTATACTTGTTCTTAAAGCAAAAAGACATGTGCCATCACTGCTCTAATCCAAGGTTATCTATATCAATTCCATATTTTATAAACACCATATACCCACTGCTTTAAACCATTCAATAGTGTCCTATTTCTCTTAGAATAAAGATCAAAATACTTAGCAAAAATACTTAGCACAGCATACAAGTCCCTACGAAATTGACTTAATTCCCCAGCTGCATCTCTTATAAAGCTGACTTGGTTTCTGTGCTTCAGTTACTGAGCTCTGTTTTGTAAGAACTCCATGTGACCTCCCTCCATAGGGCCTTTGCTTATGCTATTCGCTCAGTGGGAAAGACCTTTTCTCCATTTTGTCTATTACTTATTTTCATTATTAATATTTCAGATTAAATATCATTTCATGAGGGAAGACTTCCTTGACACCTGAAATGAAGCTAAGGTCCTATACGCCCTTATAAAACTTTGTCACTTTCCTTCATAGCAGTAACCATACTTAGAAATTATTGTTTGGGGTAATTTGATAATTTGATTAAAATATATTTCCCCAATTAGACTCTAAGATCTCTGAAGTCAAAAGGGGTCTTATCTGTGTTTTTTCAACATTATAATCTCATTGTGTTTTCCCACAATGGATGCCCAATTAATAAAGGCGTACATACACACACACAAGTATGTGTTTATATGCACATATACACATTTGTATGTATGTATGTATGTATTTATGTATGTATATATACACACAACCTTTAAGAATGCAGAATTTATTATTAACAAATTTATTAATTTATTCAGTGGATACTTGAATACATATTGAGCACCCAAAAAATGCATGATACTCCTCTATTTGAGGGGAATACAGTCATGAACTAAAGAGACAAGCTTCCCATATTCATGGAGCTTAATTTTTTTATGGGAGTGAAGGTAAGAAACACCATATATAAAAATTAAAATGGCACTTCCCTGGTGGTCCAGTGGTTGGGACTCCAAGCTCCCAATGCAGGGGGCCTGGGCTCGATCCCTGGTCAGGGACCTAGATCCCACATGCCACAACTAAGAGCCCGCACGCTGCAATGAAGATCCTGCACATGGCAAAGACCCAATAAATAAATAAATATTAAAGAAAAATTAAAAATTGTAGATTGTTAATATGAAGAATGCTAAATCACATAAGGGAATGGTGGTTGACAGAGGTGACTGGAGAGACCGTTTCTGAGGAGATGGCATTTGAGCTCAGATCTGAATAAAGTGGCAGAGTCTGCCTTGTGGAGATTCCATACCTAGTTACCTTTACATTCTTGGATGTTGTTCTTTCTTGCCTTAACTTTTAGTTGCTCTAATTAGCACTGTAGTCCTAAAAACACTCAGTGAGGCAAATTCATCTAAAGGTAGGCATGGATTCATTGTCTATGTGACGTAAGCTAAAGCCCCTTGATGGTCTACTTTTGTCCAAAGATGAACCTTAATATAAAAGTGAAATTACCAAGAGCAAAATAAATTCAATGAGGGGTTGCAAACAATGATTTGTTTTTATGGCATCATATTTTCCACTTAAGAACAAAATGAAATGTGATTAGAATAACTATGTGTCATATCCGTAATAACCTCTTAGAGCTTTGGTTATTTAAATTGATTACTGAAAAGCTGACTACTACACAGTATTCATGAAAGCTGAAGTATACATTATCCAGTGGAGAAAGCACCTCTTTATATAACAAAAGTGAATTTCCAGCCTTAGATTGGAGATTTTCCTCCAGTATGAATGGTTACAATCACTCTCCATAGTAAAGCACATTTAAGGCAAACTATTTTACGATTATAAATATTTGAAAGTATATACTTGGAACTACTCACCTATGATCAGTCCTCATAAATTGACCATAAGAAAATCTTGACTTGCAATGTCCAATAAGGTAGCCACTAACCACATGTGACCATAAAGCATTTGGCATGTGGCTTACAGTATGCTTGAGGAACTGCATTTTTCATTTAATATTAATTTTAATTAATTTAAATTTACACTTAAAAGTGAAGAAGGGTAATTTCTTATTCCATTGAAACATTCATTGGAACACTGCACGTAACTTTACTGGTTTGTCTGGACTGCATTTTACTTTATCTGATGCAACATGTACAGTACTGTTGCATTTGGGTGTGCATGTTAAATATGTATGTCATTTTGAGTATAACACAAAACACATCACTGATCTAGCTGGAGTCAACAGATTGATTCAGTTCAAATGACTTTTTCTATGTATCAATCTAATGTGCTGTAATTTGTTTACTTGAATGCTTTATGCAGACAGCAGTAGTTAAAATGATAACAATGCAATTGTAACTGGTAATTAAATTGAAATACTTACTATAAATAAATTTTCACTGGTATAAAAGAAATATGTGTGGACAAATTTTTATATTAAAAACAAAAGCATTCTAATGATGCAGAATTGTGTGTAGATACAGCAGAGGAGCTGTTATACATCAAGGACAGAAAGAAAAAGAAAGAAAGAAAACTGGACGTAGGCATATCAAATATTTCACGTTGACTAACAAATGCACTTTACTGTGGCAGAGCAAAAATAAAACTCCATTTTTTTTTACTGTGAAAATTTTAAAATAAAATAAACAATATTACAAGATTTGTTTCAGCAATAAAAAAAAAAAAAAAGAATTGACAGTGACTTCAGATTTCCTGTACTGCATGAAGAGCTTGGAAATTGCCCCTCTGTTCTAACAATGAGTAAATAAAAAATCAACAATTCTTCTTGAATCCACAAGAGAGGTAAGGACACAGGGCAAACCACTCCCCCAAGACTGTAAAGACAGATGAAAGCAGGGAGTCACACCTTATCCAAGGAGACATTCATGAGCAGAAAACTCCATGGCAATCTGTGCCAGGGTAGGAAAACCTGAACTGTAATTGATGAATTGCTGGAAACTCAGTACAGACAGTCTGAGAGTTAAATACTCTGGGGGAACCAGTCATAGGGGGCCCCCAAAATTTTTGTGAGTTTTACCTGGTTTTATCAGGCAGGTTCTCATAGTAAGAATTAGAGAAAAAAATCTCCTCAGGCTTCCAACAGGGAAAGGGTAAAAGGAACCATTTTGAAACACACCAGAGCACTCTGTTCTTCTTTACAAGTACTGCCCTCAGAAGAAACTAGTTAACCAGAGCCTTACTGCTTGGGGGAAGGGATATAACCGACTCCAGTCAGCTCTAAGCTTTTACAAAGGAGAAGAGAAATACCCAACGCCAGCCCACTTTACCCATCCTGATCCGCCGAAGGTGGGGCGGGGGTGTGGGTGTGGGATGGGAACTAATAAACACTTGTAAAGTTCACAGTCCAGAGGCAGAGGCTCACAAAAACACTGAGACCTAATCATACAACTATAGAATGCTTCCGCCCTTCCCCCACAACCTACCACTACACTACTAAAAGCATATTTATGGTGGCTCCTTTTATCCACTGCATCATATCCAGCTATCAAGAAAAAAACTACAAGGGATACCAAAAGGCAGAAAAACACCACTTGAAGAGACAGAGCAAGCATTAGAACCAGAAATGACAGGAATGTTGGAATTATTAGACTGGGAATTTAAAACAGCTATGATTAAATGCTAAGGGAACTAACGAATAAAGTAGACTGAATGCAAGCACAGATGGACAAACGTAAGCAGAAAGTTGGAAAACCTAAGAAGGAACCAACAGAAATAACAGATATAAAAATCTAATATAAATGAAGAAAGCCTTTGAAGGTCTTATTGGTAGACTAGATATGGCAGAGGAATGAATCTCTGAGTTTGAGAAAGACTCAAAAGAAATATCCAAAACTGAAGAGCAAAGAGAATAAAGACTGAAAAAAAACACAAAACTACAGAATATCCAAGGAGTGTGGGACAGCTACAAAAGGTATAATATACATATAATGGGAATACCAGGAACAAACAAACAAACAAACAAGAAAGGGGGCTTCCCTGGTGGTGCAGTGGTTGAGAGTCCGCCTGCCGATGCAGGGGACGCGGGTTCGTGCCCTGGTTTGGGAAGATCCCACATGCTGCGGACTGGCTGGGTCCGTGAGCCATGGCCGCTGAGCCTGCGCATCCGGAGCCTGTGCTCCGCAAGGGGAGAGGCCACAACAGTGAGAGGCCCGTGTACCGCAAAGAAAAACAAAAATAAGAAAGGGCTGGTAGAAATATTAAAAACAAAAATGACTGAGAATTTCCCCAAAATTAATTAAATCAAAGATCCAGGAATCTGAGAACACCAAGCAGGATAAATGCCAAAAACACCCTTACACTTAGGCATACCATTTTCAAAACACAGAAAATCAAAGAAGAAAAAAAAATCCTGAAAAAAGTCAGAGGGGAAAAGCACCTTATCTACAGAGGAAGAAAGGAAATAATTACATCCAATTTCTCACAAACCATGCAAGCAAGAGGGATGGAAGGAAATATTTAAAGTGTTGAGAGAGAAAAAAGATGAACCTAGAATTATTTACTCTGAAAAAATTATCCTTCAGAAGTGTAAGAGAAATACTTTCTCAAACAAAAATTGAAGGAATTTGTTACTAGGACATCTGCATTGCAAGAAGTATTAAATAAGTTCTTAAGGGAGAAGGAACCTGATATAGATCAGAAATTTCTATCTACATAAAGAAAGAGCATCAAAGGAGTAATTAATGAAGGTAAAATAAAAACATTTATTTTTTTGTATCCTAAATTGATCTAACAGATACAAGTTTATTCAAAATAATATGAGCAACAATGTATTTGATTATGTATATTTATGTATATATCTTTGTGTGTATGTGTGTTACTCATGCTACCCATGAAGCAGGATAGTGTTATTTTAGAGTGGATTTGGATTCATTGTAAATGTATAATGCAAACTCTAGGACAACCAGTTAAAATTTAAGTGTGTATATATATATATATATATATATATATATATATAACTAATATGATAAGAAAAAAGAGAAAATGTAATCATATAAAATGCTCAATTAAAACTACAAAAAGCAGAAAAAAGTAGAAGACACAAATAGCAATAAAGAAAAGGCAGAAAAAATAAAAGAGTAAAAAATATGATAGATATTAATCCAACATATCAATAATCAATTTGAATTTCAATAAAATAAATGCACCAAAGATCCAGAGTAGATCAAAAAACAAGACCTGCCCAAACTATGTGCTGTAAATGGATGGATTAAGATATACCATACTAACACGAATCAAAAGAAAGCAGGAGTAGCTGTATTAAATTTAGACTCAGCAGACTTCAAAGCAAGGAAAGTTGGTAGGGATAAAGAATGGTATTACATCATGAAAAAGGGTCAAGACTCCAATAAAACATAAGAATTATTAAGATGTATGTGCCTAACAATAGATTGTCACACTACATGAAGCAAAAACTGACAGAACTGCAAAGAGAAAGGGATTAATCCACCATTATAGCTGAAGACTTCAATACCATTCTGTCAAAAATGGGCAGATGCAACAGGCAAAAAGTAAGGAAATAGTTGAATTCAGTCAGGTGGATATAATGGTTATCTACAGAGGACTTCATGCAACAGCAAAATACACATCCTTGCAAAGCGTACATGGAATATTCCACCAAGATAGACCACATTCTGAAACATAAAACACACCTTAACACTTTTAAAAAGAGAAATTATACAATGTCTGCTCTCAGACCACAATGGAACTAAACAAGAAATCAATTACAAAAACATAGCTGGAAAGTCCTAAAATATGTGGAGATTAAGCAACACACTTATAACATGGCTTAAAGAACAAATCTCAAGAGAAATTTAAAAAACGTTTTGAACCAAATGAAAAGGAAAACACAACATCCAAATTTGTGGGATGCAGCAGAATAATTGGTTAGAGGGAAATTTATAGCACTGAATACATACAGTAGAAAAAAAAAGATCAAAAGTCCGTAATCTAAGTTTACACCTTAGGAAACTAGAAAAAGAAGAGCAAATTAAATCCAAAGTAAGCATTAGAAAGAAATAATAGTAGTAATTAGAGCATAAATCAATGAAATGGAAAACAGAAAATCAATAGAGAAAATTAACAAAACTAAAAGCTGTTTCTGAAAAAAAATCAGTAAAATTAATTAGGTTTTGACTAGGCTAGCTAAGAAAAAAGAAATAGAACACAAATTACTACTATCAGAAATGAAAGAAAAGACAGAACTATAGAACCCAGGGAAATTAAAAAGATAATAAAGGAATACTATGAACAACTCTATGCCAACAAATTTGATAACACAGATGATGAAATGGACCAATTTGTTAAAAGACACAATCTGCCAAAACTTAGACAAGAAGAAATAAATGATCTGAATAGGCTTGTATCTATTAAGGAAACTAAATCAACTATTAATAACTTTCCAAAATAGAAAGCACCAGGCTCAGATGGGTTTACTGGTGAATGTTACCAAATATTTAAGGGAAAAATTATACCAATTTTCTACAATTTCCTTTGGAGAACAGAAGCATAGGGACTACTTCTAACTCATGCTATGAGGCCAGAATTACCTTAATACCAAAACCAGACAAATGTTACAAGAAGATAAAATTACAGATGAATATCACTCATGACCATAGGTACAAAAATCCTGAACAAAATATTCACAAATTGAATCCAAAAATGTATAAAAATAGTTCTACACCATGACCAAGTGAGATTTATCCCAGGTATGCAAGGCTGGTTCAACATTCAGAAATCAATTAATGTAATCATCACATCATCAGGCTAAAAAAGAAAAAGCATATGATAATATCAATATAAGTATAAAAAACATTTGACAAAATCAACACCCATTCATTATAAAAACTCTCAGTACAACAGGAATGGTGCGAACCTCCTCAACTTGATAACGAGTATCTACAAAAAATAGTAGGTACAAAAAATGCAAAAAACTTACAGCTAACATCACACTTAATAGAGATAAATTAGAAGCTTTCCCATCAGGTTCAGAAGTAAGGCAAGGATGTTCCCTCTAACCACTCCTTTTCAACACCATACTTTGAACCCTAGCCAGTGCAATAAGAAGCAGAATAAAATGTATAGAGATTGGGAAGGAAGAAATAAAAGTGTCTTTATACACAGATGATATGATAATCTATGTAGAAAATCAGAGTCACCAAAAAACTCCTGGAACTAATAAAGAATTACAAATGTACCAAATGTACCACTCTTGTGGGAGATGTTGATAACTGGGGAGGCTATGAATGAGCTGGGGAAGGATATATATAGGAACTCTCTGTACCATTCTCTTAATTTTGCTGTGAACCAAAACCGCTCTAAAATAATTGTCTTTAAATATGAAAAGAAAAAAGAGAATGAACATATATGGTTGCCTAAAATCGGAAACAAATATGAAACAAACACAAAAAAGTTAATGATCTATAAAAGAATCTGAGCTTGTAATATTGGTCAGCCATAAAAATGCTTGGGTTTGTGCACAAAAAGCAACCATTTTTTGATAGCCAGTTAAAGAAATAATTATATTGACAATTTTACTAATGTTATGATAAAAAGACTAAAAATATATTTTACATAAAATGAAAGATTCTCAATTAAGCCAGCAAATAATTGCCTGTAAATTTTAAAATATTTCTAACAATATCAATTATCAATGGACTCAAAATTTGAATAGTTGTCATTACTTCTCCCTAGTTTTATATTAGTCATGCAATATAAAGCACACTGACCCAATAGTATTTGGGTACATTTTAAATTTCAAAGATCTTCCAAATTCACAAGAAAATATTGTCAATTCATAGTCTAAAATATGAAACTCGTGACATATATCCTTCTGACATGTTTGCATCTGAAGAAGAGAAATCTTAGCTATATATTTTTTCCTAACACTTCTATGAAGATGAATGGTACTCCAGGTATATTAGATTAAAAAAATAATTATTCTAATTTAAATTAGGAGACTGATGTTTCCCTTATGTTTAATTCAACTGTATGATACGTGTGGAAAATATTTGTTCTCAGTTTCCTGAGAAAGACTTTGTGAAAAGCTTCATGATATAGTTCAAGTCTTTCAGTATACACATCCAAAGTAAACAAAAAATTTAATGGCCTCATGTTCTTTACCAAAAATGCTCATTGGTTTAAATGATTTACTGTACTATTAATTTAGGTTCAAGTTTTTCTTGAAATAAAGGAATGTTTGTTAAATATTCAATAATCAAAGACAAAATGTGGCAGCATGAATTATGTGATTTCGTCAATGTTAAGTTGCATATGGAAGAACTAAATTTGAAGCACCAAGTGGGGAAAAAGAAAAAGGTAATTTGTGACTTAGCTAGACAGGTAAGAAAATTTACATCAAAATTGAAACTTTTCACAAAACAAATCATGAACTATGATTTATGACATTTTATAAAATAAGTCAATATGTAGATTTTAATTGTAAACAACAGCATCACTCAAATTGACTACAAAACACGGAAAAATGAAGAAGACTTTCTGATATTGATAAATTTAGCGTTGTTTTTCATTCTATATAACACCTCTTTGAATTTGATGTTTATTAGCATAATGAGTTGACCCAAGTGTTAGTCAATTTATTTAACTTGGACAGATGTGGTTTTGAAATTAGTATGCTTTTGCTTCAAAGTCAAATCAGTCCTTTTAAAAATAATAAACCAGTTTTGTCCATGTTTATGTGAGTATTAAAATAAAAGTATTTTGGAGCAATCAGTCCAGATGTTGGAAAACTTTTAAGTGTGTTTGGAATATTAGAGTATGTGAATTGACTTTATCAACTGTAAAGCTTACGAAATCTAAGGATAGATCAGTGTTTTTGATGAAAATTTAGCATTTAATTGACATGTGCTATAAGCTTAAAATACATACTGCAGGGCTTCCCTGGTGGCGCAGTGGTTGAGAGTCCGCCTGCCGATGCAGGGGACACGGATTCATGCCCCGGTCTGGGAAGATCCCACATGCCGCGGAGCGGCTAGGCCCGTGAGCCATGGCCGCTGAGCATGCATGTCCGGAGCCTGTGCTCCGCAACGGGAGAGGCCACAACAGTGAGAGGCCCGTGTACCGCAAAAAAAAAAAAAAAAAAAAAAAAAAAAATACATACTGCATATTCAAGAACTAATATGGATAAAATAAAATACTTTATTCTTTTAAATACTGATTAAAATGATAATATATTGGATATAGTGGGTTAAATATAATAATTGTATATGTTTCTTTTTACTTCTTTAATGTGGCTACTAAAATTTTTAAATAACATATGCATCTTGCATTATTATTTCTATTGTTCAGCACTAGTCTAGACGTTATCAAAACATCTGACTGAAATGTGACAACTGATTAAATGATTATTTGGTAATTTATACATCAAATAATTTGTTCGTTTACAAATTTTTTTTTTTTTTTTGCAGTACGCGGGCCTCTCACTGTTGTGGCCTCTCCCGTTGTGGAGCACAGGCTCCGGACGCACAGGCTCAGCGGTCATGGCTCACAGGCCCAGCCGCTCCGCAGCATACGGGATCTTCCCGGACCGAGGCACAAACCCGTGTCCCCTGCATCAGCAGGCGGACTCTCAACCACTGCGCCACCAGGGAAGCCCCGTTTATAAATATTATTTTCAATTCAGATTGAATGTATCTACGTTTCCGCCAAGTTAAGGTTACTAGATTGCACATTACATTTTATTACTTTCCCTCTTTTTAGTATTAATTCTGATAATTTAATTCTCTGTTTCATCTACTACAATTGAGAAAACTGAAACATTAAAAATATTAAAAGGGGATGTAGTGGAAGCTGAATTTATATTGAAAGAAAACAAACACTGACAGAGTGGCAGACATGACACATATCTTGTTAACTTCTAATGACACAGCTGGATGGAGCCATTCAGTGGATCTTTAAAGTAAATGACTAAAGTGAATTGGACGTGCAATTACCACGGACTTAGGAATTGGCTAGATGCTCCCTTCTTGGGTTGAATTTGTGAACCATTCTTTTCACAGGCATAGGAGACTTGATTATCATCATCACCATCATTTAACATTTTTTTTTAGTTTTATTTATTTATTTTATTTATTATTTTTGGCTGTGTCAGGTCTTAGTTGCGGCACAAGGGATCTTCGCTGAGGCACGTGGTATCTTTTGTTGCAGTACAGGCTTCTCTCTAGTTGCGGCGTGTGGGTTTTCTCTCCTCTAGATGTGGCGTGCAGGCTCCAGGGCGTGGGCTCTGTAGTTTGTGGCACGCAGGCTCTCTAGTTGAGGTGCACAAGCTCAATAGTTGTGGCACGTGGGCTTAGTTGCCCCTCAGCATGTGGGATCATAGTTCCCCAACCAGGGATCAAACCCACGTCCCCTGCATTGTAAGGTGGACTCCTTACCACTGGACCACCAGGGAAGTCCCCATTTAACTTTTATTAAGGAATTATTAAGAAAGTTTTCTGTGTTGAGCTTAGTGCAAGTTCTTTAAAGAGATTTTCTCATTTAATTTTTACATCAATTCTAGGAGGTAAGTTCTCTTATTAACTCCACCATACAGATAAGAAAACAGGCTGGGAAATACTAAGTCATTTGTATAATGTCCAAGAAGCTGAGAATATCAGTGGCGGTGTATGTGGACTTACTAAGGAAAAAAGTGCCATAGATGATACCATCTATAGCTTTTTAGGCTGCACTCTTGGTACTAATGTTTATTTAACATAACTATGATAAGTTTTCTTTTACCTAGGAAAATATATTGAAAATAAAATATGCTAAAGAAAAGAATGACCCAATTGTGACTTTAATCTTAGAGCAAAAAGGCAGATATACTTTAAGGAAGATTCAGTCCAATTCTGCCTCTTTGCTACTCACTCAATCCAAAGAAGACGTAGACAATTTTGTTGTCTCACTCTCTGCTGAGCTCCCCACCTTAGCTAGAATGTTTTTCCACATGGTATTCTAGGCACCTACCATCAATGGATCAGAGTGAGCACTTAAGTTAGCATGTATTTGCATTACTGACTTAATATGACACTTTTATAAAAAAATCCCAGGACCATTTAGAAGAAAGGAAAGGAAAATATTAAGTAATAGGAGCAATAGAGAAGTCGACCTGTAGCTTCCAAAGCAGGAGACCACTGCAAGTTTTCCTGACACTCTCTTCTGAGAACCTTGACAGATGAAAAAGACATGAAAGGGTAAGAGTCAAGAGCCCAATGCACTGCAGATTCTAAAATGCAGAGGTATCCTAGCAACACAAAAGGAATTTTCTTCTTTTTTGGTGAGAGGGTGTTAAAGGCTAAAGCCTTGCATATATGTCACTTGCCTCTGGCCCACATGCTGTATGTCTATAATTAGGAGAACTGCTCTGCTGGGTGTAAATCCCACTTGCCCAATCCTTCCCCAAGGGGCCCAGCATCTGAAGAGGTACTCCAGTCCTCTCATCTTCTGTGAATGTATTTCATGCCCATAACATTCTTGGTTTTGGATTTTTATATTTGCTGTTTCTTCTTCCTGAAATCTTTCTCCCTATGGTTTTTATAGGTCTCAGATTAAATGCCACAGAAAAGGGAATCATGAGCTCCATACTAGAAGGGGTCTTACTTGCTGTGCTTACTGATAAATTGCCTGTTGGCTAGACCAGTGCCTGATAGATTCTAAACCCTTAAATATTTGAAAGTATGTGAAGGACTATGTGAAAGAGGGACATTACTTTGGCTGGTACTTTTTAAATTTCAAAGCTTTTTTGACACATGCAAAATTATCCAAAAGCCTTAGGAGATTAATATTTTATTGTTCTTAATTTTTAATTGAGGAAGTGAAGGCTCAAATTAGAAGACAACTTGTCCCAAGTAACTCAGCAGGTGGGAGCACAAGACTTCTGGTTCCATGCTCTATGCTCTTTCTACGACATCAAAGCAGTAGATGTTATTAGGGTTTTGTCTAGGTCTACTCTGCGGATATAGATTGATAACTGGAAATTTTATGACCCATGCCCATGTTTTGGCCCTTGCTCTCAAATTTGATAATCTCATTCCCCCATGAGTCCTGAGACCCTAAAATATTAAACACTTGTAGTTCCCAACGTGTATCTTATATCTTGCATGCTTTCATCGTTTTACATATATTACACCCTCCTTCCAAAATGTCCTTCCTCCTTTGCCTGCCATTCAAAGTTCTATCTCATGATATCTTTCTCTAGATAGATTTTGCCGAGCCCAATACCCACCTGTCCCTCATTTATCCCTGTCTGCTGTGTCTGGTACCCACTCCTACTATTGGATTTTCATGTTTTATTTTGCTCATGTACCCACCTGATCTTCTCACTAGACAGAATGCATGCATTAGATATTTGTGAACACACAGTACCTAGCATTTTATGTTAAATAATTGATTTGGGGAGCATGGCAAACGCCCAAAATGTGATTATGTTGTATGGAAGGACTTTTTCTTAAGTACATAAAGAACCAGAATCATTCTCAAAAAGGGAAGAAAGAAATCTAACACATCCCCACTGAATAACAGAGAAAAAACCTGGGAGCTGTAAAATAGAGAAACATGTAAGATATAATAAAGTAGCAATTAGCCTCTTCATATGTGTGCCCAACAGCAATCTTCCACAAGCGCCAGGCAGTCTGCAATGAAGATGAAGTTTAGGACATAAAAGGAAGAGAAAATGGTCTCGTGAAAGCTCGCTTTCACAAACACCTTTGGGTATTTCCAATCAACACAGGTTGTTAACATATGCATTCTTAATTTTTTATTTCTTTTTTCTAAAAATAGAAGTGCCTTTAAAAAGTTCTTGTAAGAAAGTAGAAGAAAATGCACCCATCTCTTATTTTAAGCAAGGTTATAATGGGAGCCTTATTTATTATAGTTATGGCTTGAATATATAGCCATATATATGGAAATCAATGGCAAAACTATAGAGAGAAGGGTGTGCAAAACTCAATGGCAGAGAAGATATTCTGAGTTCACCAGAATTCGTATCACAGAGAAAAGGGAAAAGAGACAAAAATAAAGTCATATTTGCTTGAGTGATATATCAAGCAACCCTGGGTCAAACACTAAACAATACTTACAACTGATACAAACAACCTGATTCTGTAAATTTCTTTCAGAATTGAAGAGCAGATTCCCTCAGGCTTTGAAAGGGAATTTTTTTCTAAATTAACGGGTAATTTTCTCCACTCCAATTGAGCTATATAATCAGACATGGTCAAAACATTGCACTAGGAAGCATAATATAAAATGAATTCAACAAAACCATGACTTCATGGACCCACAGCTGCAGAAAGGGTCAGAAATGAAAATGGCAAATGTATGAGCTGGACATTAGCTGGATTTTAGTTGAGAAAAAATCCATTGTTGTACTCTATTCATGTAGCTTTCAAATTATTGTGAGTAACTGAAAATACATTTTAAATTGTATATTTTACATTAGACCTTTAGAAATCTGAGCCCACTGTGAGATGTGACTCACATGCTCTTATTTCTTACCCCTAATGCTAATTAGAACAAAATGAGACCCATGAAACTGAGCAAATTAGGACATCAAAAATGTCCTTCATAGCAAAGATTTAAATCTTGCTTCCCACCCATGCTTAGAACAGAACTAACACTTCCCTCTGGATGTATTTTGCTTGATGTCAGCTGTCTTAAAAATTAAAGTACACAACCCACTTCCACCAAAAAAATGACAACTGACTTTCAGAAAAAGTATGTGCTTGTTTCAATGCCAATCAAGTATATAAACGATTTTTGCTGTTAAAAATGTGTGTTTGTTCCTAACCCTGCTGGGTATGAGATTGGGTAGCTCTTCTTTTTTAGCCTCCAGAAATGGGAGAGAATTGCAAATTAAGCCCCTGTACAATTGCTTGGCCTGGTATCCATGTATTCTTGGCCTTGGACAAGGATAGAAAAGCCAAATTCTTGGGTAAGTAAGTAAAAAAATTGACTTACTGAAAGAAAGGCCTCCCCCCCCCATTTTCTAATTAGGGAGATGTGCCTAGTATTACAGGGATCCAGCTGTTGTCAAGGCCTCAGGTTGCTGGAATACAAGTGGTGAGTGACATTACAATGGACAACTTTTATTCATTCATTCATTCATTCAGTATATATATTTTGAGCACCAACTGAACTGAGTGCCAGACAATATTCTAAGCACTGGCAATGAAACGATCAACAAAGCAGAAGTCCTCAGCACTCAGGAACTTGCATTTATTATCTGGAAAGCGAACAATAGAGTTAGGTCAAGAGTTCCTGTTGGAAGACTTGCTATTTTAAAAAAATTTTCTCCATAACAATTATTAGAGTTTTTCATACTAGGATGAAGTAGCTAGAGAAGAACTTCCTGAGAAGGTAAGTTCTGAGCTAACAACTGAAAGACGAGACAGAAATGGCCACATGAAGACCAAAGAATGGAGATGGGGAGGGTGGAGGTGGACTATTTCAGATAGATCAGTAATGTAAACCAGACGTTTCTCCAACCAGGAAACTCTTATATGTCAAATGCCAGAATATTTATGTATTTCACAAATATCTGTACAATTTCTCGATTATGCATGTTGTCTCACCTCTAGAGCCAAGCATTTGTTGGCTTTCTCTTGTACATTTTCCCACTGCCTCACTCTTTTTTTGGTTAGTACCTACTGTTCTTTTTAGATTTACGTTCAAATATCATGTACTGTGGAATGTTTCCGTGACCCTTGAGTATAAGCATATATGAGTTTATTTTCTTATATTAAGCTCATTTCTCTATTTAAACTGTAGATAAATATGTATCATCATTCCAAATAAGTAAGGAAGAGATATTAGTACTCTCACATTCATTGCAAGCACTATTCACAATTGCCAAGATGTGGAAACAACCTGAATGTCCATCAACAGATAAACAGGTAAAGAAAATGGGTATAAACATGCAATGAAATATTAATCATCCTTAAAAAAGAAGAGAATTCTGCATTATGCAACAATGGGGATGAACCTTGACGACATTAAGCTAAGTAACACAAGCCAGTCACAGAAAGACAAATACTGCATGATTCCACTTATATGAGAAATCCAAAATCATAAAATTCATAGAATCGAAGAGTGGAATGGTATTTGCCAAGGTCTGAAAGTAAGGGGAAATGGGGAGTTACTAATCAATAAGCATAGAGTTTCAGTGAAGCAAGATGCATAAGTTCTAGAGATCTGCTAAACAGCATTGTACCTGTATTCAGTAATACTGTATTGCACACCTAAAAATTTGTTTAGAGGGTTGATCTCATATTAACTGCTCTTATCACAATAAAATACAATTAAAAAGTAAAAGATGTAAGGAGAAGATAATTAGTTTCCGGAAGAGCAGAAGACCTACAAGGAGCAGGGTGAAACCAGCACATGTATTCGCACAATCTTATGGAAAATGGTTCACAACGCGCTGCAGAGTAAGACACTACTGAGGAATCTTAGGAGAATATATGACAGTGGATCCTTGTTTTCTATCTCCTGGAATTGGATAACTGTGGACAACCGTACTAGTGATAAGAATGTGGTGATCACTATAAGGAGAAAGAGAGTGATTGTGGCAGATTATATTGTGAGCAGGCATTATAGTGATGGTATGTTTGGGAGAGAAGTTCTAGTAAAGGGGCTGTAGGCAGGGAAGGAGATCACCAGTATCCTGTCTGCAATGGGGTTGCTTTACTGAGCTGGTTCTCTGCTCTTTGACATGGGTAGTCGGGTGTAAGAATGTTAAAAAGGTGGCTCGATGGAAAACTTTCAGACTCTCCTCCCTGATCACCACAGGCATGAATTCAGAACCCCACTGTTTCTAAGATCTTTACATAGAAAACCTTACTTAGTCTTTTTATCACACCTATGAATGATGTGTGATTATCATTCCCAAATCCAGATGAGGGTCCTAAAGCAGAGAGGGGTTGGGAACTTGCCCAATGTCATAAAGCCAGTTAATGGTAGACCTGGGATAAAAACTCGGGCAGACTGGCACAGAGTCCAAGTTCTTAAAACATATCCCAAAACTGAGTCAAGAAATGAATGAATTAATGAATATTTGGGAATGATAAAGCATGCATCCGTGAGGCCATTAAACTATGTGGATTACATTATTATGAAAGAGATACATGTATAGGCCAATGGTTCTTAACTTTCTCAATCATAATTTTGTCAGTTTCCCCAGGGGATATTTCTCAATGTCTGGATACACCTTTGGCCTTCTCATCTGGGGTCAGGGGCCTGTTACTGGCATAGAGTGGTAGAGGTCGGGGAAGCTGCTAAACATACTGCAGTGCACAGGATAGTACCTCACAACAAATAATTGTCTGACCTAAAATGTCAATAATACTGCTGTTGAGGAATCTTATTCTAGACCTTATATAAATCATCTTAACTTTTCTGAACTGCAGATTTCTCATGTGTTGAGAGGGGAGAGCCATATCTACATAGGAGTCATGATAATCAAAAACCAGATGGATCATGACATCTATAACAGTGCCTGGCACATAGTTAAGAGCTTTAACATTTTAGATTTAAGCAGGCAAAGTACATGTTTGTTTTGCTTTATCTTAAATACTTTTTTAGAAAGATCATTCTGATAGCAAAGGATGGATAGGTGAAATTTCACGGGTGGAAAGCAATTAGGAAGATGATACAGTAACTAGGCAAGAAATAATGCACATGTGAACCTGGGTAGGTGCAAGAGGGATTTCAAACTCAACTAAGACGATTGACTCATCACATTGATTAAGAATATGAGGGGTTTCTTTTTGTTTGTTTATTTTGTTGTTGTTTTCACTTTTGCCACTTCATTTCTTATTATGAACCCGAGGATCATGTGAATTTAATCTTTCTTTGAAAACAATGATGCTTCATTTCTTATGGCTAAAAACATTTTAATCTATGAAATGAATTATAAGTTCACAAATCAGACTGTCATCTTCAGGTGAACTGTGTGTGTATGTACACACACACTCATACACACAAATCCAATTTGGAGTTGTAAATTATTATTTGAAAGGTGTAGGTTTCACATGAGAAATTTCATCATCTGAAATTGCCTTGTCGTTGAGGATAATAAGAATTAAATTCAGCTGCTGAAAGAAGCAAAGACAAATATTGAAAGATGGGAAACTTTTGTAATCCACTGCAGAACTGAGAGTCTTCTGTGAGATTAGACTGAGGCATCATTTGCAGAAATCACTAACTGTTTCAGTTTATTAAAAGATTAAGAGTAAATCTATTTGGGTAATAAGTGGTTTGCAAGACAAGAAATTTCTTCAAAAATCAATGCTTTTGCTTTTCCATTTCCTCTCAACTCACCGAGAGGTAATCAACGTGGGAGTAGCTCTGATCACACTAAGAGAACATTCTGATCTTCATTAGCGCAGGGTCGATGCCAGAAACTTTATTTCACATCAAAATCTAGAGATGGTTCCCCTAGAATTAAAACCCTTTTCTATTTCAACACATCAAGCCTCAGGGTTTCATAATCCCCATAATTAATACACTACTGTGCACACAACTTTCAAAACAGGGCTCTGGACGCTGCAAATAGAAGCTGCATGTTTGAAAATCGATAAATAGATATTTCCCTTCCTTTTATTTTTCATTTCTTTCTCTCCCTTTTGTGGAATTAAGGAGGGGTGAGATGTGAGATGATGGTAGGAAATGTCAAAAAAATTACATTTCCTTAGTTTTTAATTTTAATATTATCTTCTTTGTATGTAACATTGTATGAATTAAATGAAATGTAGATTGCTTCCCAGTGATTGTATTTATTTGGTTATTAATGCACTGATCAATCCATCCTTTTGTTCTCTCAGTCAATAAGATGTCTCTTGAGCATATGTGCCGTTCATCGTGCTGGACGCAAAATACTAAACCAACACAGGGTCTGTTCCCTCTAGGAACTCAAAGTCTTGAAGAGAAGCAGGTATAGAAACACAAAAATGCAATAATAACTGCGTGAGAAGTGCCATGATTAAAGTAAATACACAGAACTACAAAAGTAATGTGGAGGGACTCTTAGCCTGTCCTGTGTTAAATGTCTTTGAGAAAGGCTTAGTAAAGCAATGACCTGTTTTGAATTGGTTATGGTCAAAATATAAAGGGGGCAGAGACTTCCCTGGTGGTCCAGTGGTAAAGAATCCGCCTTACAATGCAGGGGTTGTGGGTTCCATCCCTAGTCGGGGAACTATGTTCCCATATGCCACAGGGCAACTAAGCCCATGTGACACAACTACTGAGTTCTCGAGTGTCAACAAGAGAGCCCGCGTGCCGTGAACTACAGAGCCCACGTGCTCTGGCGCCTGCACGCCACAACTATAGAGCCCATGTGCCCTGGAGCCCGCATGCCACAACTAAAGAGAAGCCCATGTGCCACAACTAGAGAGAATCCCGCGGGCCACAACAAAGACTGGACACAGCCAAAAAATATAAAGGAAATAAATAAATATTTAAAAATATATAAAATAGGAGGTGGGAGCAGTAACGTGGAGTTAGAATTTTCATTATGTTCCTAGAGTTTATAGAATTTTATTTCAAGAAATAGTGTCAGTTAATCAAAAAACAAGGATGCTTAGTTTTTTGTGTGGTTGCATGGTATCCTTGTTCTGTCTCTTTTCAGTGGTGATTTCAGAGTGACCTTATCTCTCTCTTGTTCCATCATGGTTACATAGTAGCCTGCTTGAGTATTGTTCAAATTCTGTGAAAGTTCTTTATGTTCAGCTGGGAATACTGCTGACCTGTCAACTCCTAGCTGTCAGCAGCCAGCTGCCAGCTATCAGGACTATTTTTCAAAATTTATTTTCTCAATACACTACATGTCATTGAATTATTCCTCTATACAAAGATACTTATATTGTTCTCACTTTTTTTTGTTCTTTATCATTTGAAATGCTGCAGTGAATATCCACACATACACTCAAAGATGGAATTTCTCATTAATAGATACATATATATTAGAATTATTAGGTCCTACCTACCAAATTCCTATTCAACATGTCAGAGCCAATATTCAATATTTAAACACCCTCCAGCAGTGAGAAAGTTCATTTCATCTTATACTTGTCTAAACAACCAATATTGATAGTTTTTTTGCTTGCCAATCTAATGGTATATACATACACATATGCAATTATATTTATATGTGTACATAAACATATACATATATTTACATGTATATAGACATATATTTATTTGTAACTATATAATATATATACACTATAATATTTGTGTATATATACATATATATGTATATGATCATTGCTTTCATTACCATTCTCTTGATTAAGCACTTATTTATATGTTAAATTGCCCAGTGGAATTTTTCTTTTCTGTGAATTACTTATTCCTTTATCTAAATTTCCTCCAATTATATTTCTCCATACTAACTTTAAAATAGTAGTTCTTATATTTTATGGAAGCAAATAAGTTGCTTGTAGCTAATATCTCCATTTAGTATATTTCTTTTTAAGCTAATTTATATTATTTTTTCAGAACTTATTTGATGAAGGAACTTGGATAAAAAGAAGTTACAAGATCTAGAAAAAAATGTAAATTTTTAAAAAGAGTGTTAAGGGAATATATGGCATAATTTAGATAGATACATATACCCATAGATAATTCTGTTGAGTCTTGAGGTGTAATTTAGATTTGTTTTGTACTTCTATGAAGCTTACTGGATAAAACTTACTCCGTGATATTATAATGAACTTTGCCCATGACCCTATGCATATTTCTTTCAACATTTCCCACTCATTTATCTACTACACTGGAAATGATCTCTAGCTTTAAAAATAATGTATTCCACATCTTCACAAGATAAAGGAAGATACAGTTGAGTTTTTATTTTTCAGTGTTTTGGATATGGAGTAGATGCTGAAGAAACATTTACTGAATACATGAAAATTGTTGAAATGTTAATGTCCCTTATTTGCAATTCTTTTGACTACTATTTCTTTTGAAATCATTTCACAATGGACAGAAAGAATTTTCCTGCACATATCTGCTTCATTTAGAGGCAGCTGACCTTAGTCTTCAGAGTCAGACTATTCTGGTCTTAAAACCTAACTCTATCACTCTCAGCTATATAACTTTGAAAAGTAACTAGGCTTTTTAATATTCAATTTCCTCATCTATGAAAATGGGGAGCTGTTATGGTAAACTTTCAGTAAGCACTCTTTACATGGCAGTGCAAGGGGGCCTTAAGCAAGTATCTTGTCCTCTTAGGAAACAGGTGAAACTGATATCTGTGACTATTGTGCTTATTAAGCAAGGTTAAACTTGTAAACTTTGTTTAAAAGTATTTTTTCTGGTCCTTACTACAAGGGGTTGTAACATGAAACTGGATGGAGAGAAAATATAACAAACTACCTTTGGAATCTACTGTTTAAATAGTTGAACAAAATAATCTTCTTTTCTCAGAAATTATGTTTTAAGAAATATTAATCCGCTTTCTGATTAATACATTTTCCAGTGTGGTTGATGCCCCTTTCCCCTTTATTTCTTATTAACAAAATTCCAGTGTTATTTAGACATCCTGTGCTTTCCGGTGAGCTAACTTCATCTTTAATTCAGAGCTTATCTAATTCTTGTAAACTGATCATGGAAAATCCCCTTCTCTTCGCTAGTAGAGCTGATTAGATGGCCCAATGTTGACCAGTGAGAAATAAGATGAAGCCCAGATGTGGGTTTATGGTAAAGAATTTCATTTCTCTTAAAAATAGACACAAGACAGAGGAGATTACTCTTCCACTTTTGGTCACTGAAATGCTGGATGTGATTTATGAAACCACTGCAACCAAGTGGTTACTATAGAGAGCTAGCCAGAGAAGAAAGGCCCAGTATTGAGGACAGAAAATCATGGGCTCCTGAAAACATATGAGGTAACTCACCTTTGAGCTAGGCTCCCATTCTTTAAAGTCATTATTATGTGAGCTAATAACTCTGTATTGTTGCTGTCTATTGCATTGGTGTTTTCTGACACTTGCAATCAAAACCATCTCAACTGCTTATAAAATGGATATTCTATAACAATCAATGCTTTCATTCATTCATCCAATCAATGGATAGTTGCTGAGTGTCAACTATGTCCCAGGAACCATGTTTGGCCTAGGGATTCAAATGAAGATAAGACATACAAGGTCACTGCCCTTGTATAATGTTTCTAAGAGGTGCTCCTATTAAACCTAAGAAAGGATTAGCTCATGAGCCGACATGATGATGTGTTAGAAGGAGAAGGTGTTCTCTTTGATCTATCACAAGAACATGGTTCTACCAATAATTACACTCAAAATTTCCTCTGAGAATAGAGTATCACAGCAATTGTGACAGGACAAAACCAGGCCCCAAATATGACATGGAGTTGCAGGTATTACAAAGTGGGCATTCTGCACTCGCTCTACGATTTTTAGGTCTAATTTCTAAAGTCATGTAAATGCATATTGTTGTCATTTCATAGGAAACTTGCAGTAATTATCTAATTCTATTTATATTTGATATTTATACTTTAGTAACAGGAGTTCTATTTATTAGATCCTTATTAAATTTAATAAATTAAATGTCTTTTTTCCTTACATGATACACAGAAATGTTAGTGAGAAGGAATGTGTCTGGAAAGGAGGACATTTGAAAGCACTGGTATAGTATGGAGGGAGGGAAAAGAAATAGTTACTATATTTGAGTGCTTACTGTATGTCAGGCAATTACCTTAGCCTCAAAATAAGTATGCATGTTTATCCCCATTTTGGTTATGAGAAAACTGAGATAAAAGAAAAAGAAATGACAGCTCTTCAGGCTGGGAACTGAAATTCAGATATGCCAAGCTCCATGCCCTCATATCAGGCTGACTCAAAATTCTCTTCATTTGGAGGGTGCAATAATACTATTTCATGGGCTGGATTGGAGCTTTACCTTTCACTAGCTATAGGAGAAAAATAAGAAAAATGATTTCTTACATAAGCGAAATCTCAGTGGGAAGGTTCAGGCCAAAAATCACAAACTAAAATGCCTACAAAGGGCAGAAAGGCATGTGAAATGCGTATTTGTGAAATACACAAAACAGTGAGGCAGAGACCTGGGCTAACTGGAGAACACATGTGCCAGAGAATTATTGCCATGGGAAAATGAAACCTCACTGTTGCCAGATGTCAACTTTTTTAAGGAAAGCCAGAAATATAGGTTTTTATGTGCTATAGTGGACAAGTAATTCATGTTTATAGGACTGTACAGGCAAAAAAATTTCTACTGAATTCTGATAGACACATTTAAGAATACACATACACAGGCAATAATTTTTGACAAGTATAATTACTACATACAAGGAATTCTTAGCAAAGCTGTTTATAAAACACTTAAACAATATTTCCAAAAACTTCATTGAATGCCATATTGCAGTATGAAAATTATTTTTGACCTAATTACTGTCACTAATTAAACTGAATATCATGTATCTTGTAAAAGTGAGGCAAGGCTACAATTTTTTTTCAAATTCAGAGTTTTCTATTATCTCCACTCAGAGAAATTTATGAGGTAATACTGAATATTTATTAGAAACATCAAATAAATCCTAGCTCTGCTCACGATTGGTAGAAGTTAATATTGTGTCTTTTGATGAGCATTTCTTAAGTTTTTCATTTTATTTGGAAATATTTTTAAATAATTTTACACTCATAGAAATGTTGCAAAAATGATACCAAAACTTCCGTATACCCTTTCTTCAGTTTCTCTTTCCCTTCCTCCGACCCTGCTCTCTCTTTCTCTCTCCCTCTCACTTCTCCCCTTCCCAAACATTCTCATGCACACATATTCTTTTCTGAATCACTTGAAAATACATCACATAAACAATGTCACTTTATCTCTAAGAAATTCAGAGTGCATTTTCTAACAATAAGTACATTATCTTACATAACCACAGGATTATCAAAATCAGGAAGTTAACACTGATATAGTATTATCATCCAATCTCCAAGCCTTATTCAAATTTTGTCATTTGTCCTGCTACTACCTTTATAACAAAAGAAAAAGAATCTGGCCTGTTATCAAACTGAAGGTCATGAGGTGCATTTGTCATATCATTTATGTTCTCAACCTGAAACTTTCCTCAGTCTGTCTTTGTTCATTATCTTGATATTTTTTAAAAGTACAAATTTTTATTTGAAAATATCAAAGAAAATCATATTGAGAGATAATTTTAAAATCTCTTAATCTAGTTGAATGCATTAATATTTTACTCTATGATTAAAACTTTTGGGTCCTATTTAAGTACACCTTTCTTACCCCCAAATCATAAAGATATTTTCCTATGTTTTGTTTAAAAGTTTTATTTATTTACTTACTTATTTGTTTATTTTTTAACCTTTCAAATTTAGATTAACAATTTATCTGGAATTGTGTTTTTGTGTTTGGTATATTGTAAAAGTCATGATTCAATCTTTCTTTTATCTATGTATATATATGCATATGTGAGTATCTATGTATATAAACATGTTATACAGAAGTGTGTGTACATATTGAGTGTATATATATACATGAATTGTTAGATAGATGGTAGGTACACATGGAATTGTATATACATACTTTATCCATCACCATTTATTGAAAATAGTCAAAAACTTAATGACATACCAATTCCATATATGGAGTATGTCCATTTCATCTACATTTTCAAATTTAACAGCCTAAAATTGTTAATGTTATTATGTTATTAAGTATTCATTAACTACATATCTGTAGCAAATGACTTATGTTCATGGTCTTCTTCCATTTTCAAATTCTTGATAAGTTTTATTATAGGTCTGTCATTATTAGTCTTTCCAAAGCTAATCAACAACTAATTCATTTTGGATCTTGTAAATGCTCCATATATTTTGCTTTGTGTTCCATTTAATTTTGCCCTCACCTTTAATATTTTTTTCCATAGACATAACTTGAAACCATTTTTTTTTTTTTTTTTACGGTACGCGGACCTCTCACTGTCGTGGTCTCTCCCGTTATGGAGCACAGGCTCCGGACGCGCAGGGTCACGGGCCTAGCCGCTCCGCGGCATGTGGGATCTTCCCAGACCGGGACACGAACCCACGTCCCCTGCATCGGCAGGCGGACTCTCAACCACTGCGCCACCAGGGAAGCCCTTGAAACCATTTTGATAATCTTTCACAAATTTCGTTCTGATGTTTAGTTCATTAGTTTTATTTTTTCTCTCCCTTTTGTAACAAAAAGGGAAGGCTTTAAATTGTGCTGCAAGTATTGCTTTCAATGAAACAATTTTTTGATATGTTTTTCTCTTTCTAATTCAAGTCAACATATAACCTATTTTTATTTATTTGCTGTTTTCACTCATAGATTATTAAACAACACATTTCTAAATTACTAACAGAAAGCAATGTTCGTTTTATTTTTATATTTGAATTTTGACTAAATCTTACTATTGACAAACTGAACTGTTTGGGAATTGCTTTATGACCAAATACATGGTCAATTTTTTGTGAATACTTCAAAAGAATGTTTTATATTATTTATAATATCTTGTCAAGTTTTTCTATTGCTTTTTCGAATATTCTGTTAAAATATGCCCATTAGAAATCCCATTTTGTTTGTCATTTATCCATCTTTGTTTATATATTTTGAGGCCATATTACTAAATGGAAAAAAGTAATTAAAATTGTGATTTTTAATTAACAATTTATCATTTTCAAGTAATGGTTACCTTTATCTCTGTAACAGATTTTGCCTTGACTTACATTTTTCTGATAATAATATAGATATATGAGCTTTAATTTGGTTAGTTTTGACATATATTTTTTCCCTTTTCTTTTTGGTCGTAAGCCTCCTAATTACTGCCTGCTTGCAATTGCCCAATAACATTAATTTTGGGGTCCTCCTAGAAACTTAGATTGATATGTCTTTCTCTAGAGAGGTTTTGTGTTTGCTTCTACTGAGTACCTAAAGGCACCTAAGATCCCTTCCACTCGGTACTGCTTTCAACCTTGTTTAAAGATTGAGGGTCCCGGGACCATCAAGGATATGAATTTTCAGGATAGATAAAAGCACTATGCCCAAAGGATGTGAGGAGTCAGTTATAGATCTGACTTCCTCTCACTCTGAGAACATAGCCTTTAAGACCCCAAATCCATATGGGATGGTTCTCCCGTAAGCCTCTCCCCTGTTCAAGCCCTGAGTCCTAACCTCTGACTCTGGCTCATAGGGCCCACAGAGCCAAGAAACACTTGTTTATGATGAATACGTTAGGTTATGTGGAGCTTTGGTGCTCTTACATTCTGTATGCCTTTCTGATTATAGGCTTTCTTTCCAGAACTGGACTAGAAATTCTGCTACATTTTTTCAGATGCTCAGGTTTTGGGGTTTTTTTTGGGTTTAACTTAGCATTTGATAGCTGTTGTTTGACTTAACCTAGCCTGACACTCCCACCACCATAAACAGAAGTTCTTTCACATAGATTTTCTACTCCATGTTTTCTTGACTCACTCCTGTGGAAATAAATTGTGATTTTATATAATGCTAGCTCATCAACTTCAATATCTTCTTACATTTACAGCCAAAAATGTTTCCCTAAAGGAGGTGTGAATTACATGAGGACTAGAACTGTTGAATTGCCATAGAAAAAGCCCGCAGACAAATTATGACTAAATTAGGGTTAGTTATTTCAATTTGGAAAAGGTTTACTTTTTTTTCCTGACATCTACACACATTCACATTATCACTAGGTTTGTCGATCAAATCCCACTTTATGAGATAAAGGCCAATACTGTGACTTTCCACCCCAAGCCACTACACCTGTAAAATAACTCCAGCATATTCACCTTACTGTTTTTTTTGAAGAAATAAATCAATGCATAGCATAATGTCTGGTACATATTAGACTTTTAATATATGTTTGTGGAAGTGAATAAAAATGTTAAATTGTACCTAGCAAGTGTCAGATAAAAATATAATGGTCAGCTTGTTAACTGTTGTTTGATGTTTATAATTCATTTAAGACAATGGATACCTAAAACAATCATAAAAGTAAGATATTAAAATTTTGCACAAACCTATACCTACATTTATATCTATATGTATATCTATATATAATGTACATATACGAATAGGTGTGTATATGTGTGTATATAAATATTCCTCACTAAATTTTTGGCAATGTTTTGTTTTGTTTTTACATGAGTTCTTAAACACATGAATTAACACTGAATGTGATTTCTGTAAAAGTGAAGATTGAATTCTCTCTAGGGAGTATGTATATCCCTCATATCAATCCTCAGCTTTTAAAATGGAATGTTAACATCATTTTGGGGTGCACCAAGGTGTGGTGTGTGTGTGTGCGTGTGTGTGTGTGTGTGTGTGTGTGTATGTAATACATTTCAAAATGAAATGAAGTGAAATGAAGTGAAAGAGATGATGAGCTGGTAATATAAACAACAACAACAATAAACACACATACAAAAACATGCCCACCACATGGCATTCTTGTTGACAAAATATTTCTATTAAAAATATTTCTATAAATGTTGGTCTATGAAGGAGTTTAATTCTACTCAATTAATTCCATTTTGAGTAGTTTATTTGCCACTATAAAGCCCTGGGGTCAGACTCCTTGTTCATTCTTCTGAGCAAGGTATCAATTAAACTTCTAAATACTGTGTGAAAATGGTTAAGAAATTCTTGAGCCATAAGATACAGCAAACAATTGATTCCCTTTACCGTCAAATCCAAGTTCTGTTCATGTTCAGTAACCCTGAGGTGGACCAAGAATACCATTATTGTAAAAGTCAGCAGTCTTGATACTTCTGGTTTCAGCTCCAACACATGAAGAGCTGGCAGTCATCACTCCTTCCTTAAAACAAGAAAAAGCTAAACAAACTGGAAATCAGTGACTTTTTTTAGACTAACCAAAGAAATAAGAATATAGGGCAAACTAATATTCTGAATTCAGGAGAGACAGGTGAACTCATGGAGTCACAGTAGAGATCAACCTACTTGGAGCAAATACCACTAGAACCATAAAGTAATAGGACAACTTAAAAGATGATTTTGACTAATTGTTAGAGGTGGAGAGTGGATGTGGGGGAGAGTAAGAAACTGCTGGGGGAGGCAGTCTTAGGGAATCCCACATTTTTCAGGGATTTACCTCCAGGAACCCTACCAGGGTCTCATAGTGAGGAGTCAAGGAAGATCTCTTGTGATTCTGAGAAGGAGAAAGGAAGAATAAACATAGTGAAATATTTCCTGAGCATTCTCTATAACAAAGGGATGCTTTCCAGAGAAAAGACTATCACAGCCTATCCCAACTGGGAAAAGGGTATTTCTACCATTACAACCTACAGTAGCCTATCTGCGTCAACGACTGTGGACAAATATGAGAACTACTTGTGAAGGTCACAGCCTAGGGACACAAGTCTACTAAAGGCTGATATTTAATCATAAGATTGTTATAAATCTTTATAAAATAATTTTAAAATTCATAAGGAAAGACAAAAGACAGAATAACCTACAAAATACTGAAGAAAAAGAAATGGGAGGAAGAGGAAGAGAAGAAAGTTGGAGGACTCACACTATCCTTTTTCAAGATTTACTATAGAACTATGGTAAACTAGACAACATAGTGTTGGTGAAACAATATCAATGAAACAGAATAGAGACCCCGGAAATAGACGCATACATAAGTAGTCAAAGTGATGTTTGACAGAGCAAAGTCCAATTAATAAAAAGATTACAATCACTTTAACAAACAGTAATGGAACAACTGGATATACATGTGCAAAAACTGGAACCCAGGCACACACTGTACATCTTTCACAAAAATGAAATAAAAATGGATTATAGATCTAAATGTTAAATAGAAAACTATAAAACATTTAGAAGAAAACAAAGAAGAGAGTCTCAAGGACCTTAGGGTTGGTGATGAGTGTTTACATGTAATAGCAAAAGCACAATCTATAAGAACAAAATTTGATAAGATGGACTTTATTAAAATTTCACATTCTGCTCTGTGAAAGACATTGTTCTGTGAAAGACATTGTTAACAGAATGAAAAGGAGCAACAGACTGGAAAACATTATTTGCAAAATCATATCTGATAAAGGACATGTATCCAAAATATAGAACGGACTCTCAATAATCAACAATTTTAAAAAATGGGCAAAAAGTCTGAACAGACAGCTCACCAAAGAAGATATGCAGATGGAAAATAAGCATAATTTTACATTAGGGAATTGCTAGCTCAAATAACAAGAAAACATCACTTGACACCTATTAGAATGACTAAGATCCACACACTCCCCCCACAAAAAAAAAACATAAAGCAAAACAAAAAAACTCTGACAATATCTACTGTTGAAGAGAATGAGGAACAACAGTAACTCATATTCTTTGCTGGTGAGACTGCAAGATGGTAAAGCTGCTTTGCAAAACTGTTTGGGAATTTTTATAAAGTAAAACACAGTCTTAACTTATGATTTAGCAGTCATGCTCCTGGGTATCCATCCAACTTATGTGAAAACTTATGTCCACACAAAAACCTGCACAAAAGTGTGAATGAATTCAGTCTAAAAGGACTACATACTTTATGCTCTCAATTGAAAGCCATTCTGAAGAAAGGAAAACTATAAGAATGGTAAAAAAATAATAATCAGTTGTTCCCATGAGTTTGGGAGGAGGGGTTGCTATTGTATAGATGAAGTACAAAGGATTCCTTTAGGTGAAACTTTTCTATATGATATCTTAAGGGTTGATTCATAACACTGTGCATTTGCCAAAATCCATAGAACGTAGGACAAAGAGTGAACCTTAATGTATGCAAATTTTAAAAAATCATTTAGAATGTCATGGGATCCTTGGATGGAATACAGAATGTGATAAAACAACCTAACTATATTACACGTATATGAAGTAATCTCACTACAGGATGTGGGGAGAAAGGATGCTGACCTAAGTAACTTTGGAAATGAGTGGAGTCTTAAGACTAAAAGCAAAATAAACTACATAAGCAGTATACTGAAGCTGATAAAATGGTTTACCATGAGGGTATAGGTTAGCAGTTGTGATACTGTCTTACATGTATAACGGAAATGAACATTTATGTAAATAAATGTCCAATGGTGGGAGCTAGACTCCTCACTGTTGGAGTGGGAGGTTACTAATAAACAAGAGGAGGCTAGAATGATCCATGTGGTAATGAATTTAAATTGAAGGTACCGGTATGAAGCCATGTTTAACTTAATATAGATGTACATGTGTACAAATAGAAATATTTATAGATATATGTATATATACAGTTTGGTATACACACATATAAGTCCATGTTCTCTCATTCTGAGAGGGTCTAGAAGCATCTCTACTAGAGTAGCAATAATCACACACAGCACCCAGAACTTGGTTTCAAATACCATTCTTCGATAAAAGAAACAAAGGCTCCTTGGAGAAGTTGCTGATTATAGCACAGGAAAGGAATTATACAAGGTGAGCTTACAGCATCTTGTAGTAAGAAAATGTAAGATAGTGCTTAAAAAGAAAATCCCTCAACGGTGGTAGTATTTCAAAGGGAAACAGGAGCCAAATGAAGAGTTCCCAATAGCAAAAGCTGGAATAATTCAACAAAGTTGAATTGGATTATAAACCAAAGTATAAAATAAAAAACAATGAGTCCATACTGATATAAATAAATCACTTAATGAATAAATAAATGGGAGAGAAGAGACGAATATCCCGTAGAGAAGAATTTCAAATAATTTATAGGTACTCTGCCCTCAGGAGGTGGAACATACTTCCCCACACCTTAAATGTTGGCTGTACACAATGATTTCCTTCCAGAGAGAACAGTATGAAAAAGCAGAGGAAAAGAAAAACTACAGTGGAATTGCCTAACACACTACTTTAGCCAGGTGATCAAGGTTAAAATCAATGGCAATAAATCATGTTGATATGTGCCCTTGTTACGTGATTAAAACGTCATTTTCCCCTGTGATATTCCTCCTCCAAACTCACAGTCCCAGTCTAATCATGAGGAAAACATCAGAAAAATCCTGATTGAAGGACATTCTATAAAACATCTGACCAAAACTTAAGGTCATCAAGAACAAGGAAAGTCTGAGAAACTTAACAAAAGGAGTTTACGGTGCATTATGAGTAAGTACAATGTGATACTCTAGATGAGATCCCAGAGAGTAAAAAAAAAAAGATACTAAGTAATAACTAAGGAAATATGAATAAAGTATGGACTTTAGTTATATCAATATAGGCTCATTAATTGTGACAAGCTTGCCATAGTAATATAAGATGTTAATAATAAGGGATACTGGGTGCGAAGTTTGTGAGAACTCTTTGGCAAATTTTCAATAAATCTAAAACTTCATAAAATTAAAAGTTTACTTTAAGAGTTTAGTGGATTAATACTAAAATCTTTATGATGCATGGTATGCAGTTAACAATACATACTATAAATTGTGATGATACGAGACAATCCACCTTAACCACAGTTATTTCCTTTAAAAATGAAATCTTCTATAATCTAGAAAATTCAGCCATGAAGTTAGGAGATAATCCTGAGGTTCTGGGATGTTACCCTTTAAAATCAAAACAGGTTTGTTGCATAAATTTAATTTATACCTGCCACCTTCACAATCCTCAGTCAACTAATCTCATATCACAGTAGAATCAAATGTTAAAGAGAACCCAAGTATTTTTTTCAATCATATCCTCTCAATTCTCATGCTCATAAATTTTACACTAAATTGTCTTTATTTTTTGTAGTGTTATTTTTTTACCATCCCTAATTTGTACATTTTAAGTTGTACTCCAACATGCATTTATTCTACAGCTGTTATTCTTTCTTTCATTATTTACATGTAGATGTTTCCTTACTCTTTCTTTTAATCTCAGTTTAAATACTAAATTTCTCATAAATTCATTGCTTTGTGATGTTTACATTATTATTTGCATGCAGGAGAGTCTGGAACTTACAATTTCTAGTCTTGGCCAGTTTTTAAAACCCCAGATTTGATTTCAAACTGTCTTCCAGCCATCTTCATCTGGGTTTCCAATAAGTACTTCACATTTAACATAGGACACTCATTGAGACAGCATCCTGTCCATTATTGATGGCATTTAACATGTGTATCCAAAATACACTCGTTGTCATGGATATGTCTTTCTGAACTCCTTGATTCTTTCCATCTTTCTCCTTATGTCTTTCCTCCTTATGTTTCTATTTCAGTTCCTGGATATAATCCTCAAGTCTCATTCTACTGCTTTGTTTTCATTCCACTGACTCCATTCACAGTTTTAACTTTCCTAAAAATTCTCTTTATAGCTTTGTTTTTATACTTCAGAAATAAATGTAGCGATTGCCTTTGAAATGCTATCCCATGCTGTTGATTTTTGTGATATGTATCTTGCTTAAAAAATGTCTCAGAGGATACAGTTACAAAGATTTAGAGATGAGAGGAATAAATGGTAAACTCCCTGCTTCATCCCTTATTCCAGAGAGTAGGTAGGTGATGAAAGAAAAGAAGAAGTTAAATATGATCTTTTACATAGCTAGGTGGATGGTACATATTAAAAGAAATACAGAAGGTGAAGAAACAGATTTGGAGCAGGGAAAAATAATATATAATTTTGCACATCTTCCTCCCATGTGGCTAAATAGAGTCCAACACACAATGACATCTGCAAAGATACTGCAGATGTATAGGTTCTTATTTGGCGGTGTTTTCATTTTATTATTATGCTTATATAAATACATTGTTAATATTATTTTATATAAAATATTATATAATGAATAAATACAAGACTAAGCGATCTCCAAAATGAAGCCATTTGTGTACAATTTCCACAAAAATAAATTTACATTAGAAGCCTTCTTACTATGTGCATATATGACAATTGTGCTCAAAGCTTCCTAGATCCACAGCTACACAAAATTTTCTTTAGTTAACCTAACAGGCAACTGCCCACTTAATTTTCTTAATTTTCATTTGCTTTCTCCCCAGTCATTCTTATAGATCTCCATCTGTTATTTAGGCTCAGTGAGAGGGAGTAACAAAAGATTGCTGTTAAATAACCAGCTCTAGATCCCTATTTTTACTTTGGTTTCAATTCTCAGTAATCTTAAGAGTAAAACAATTGCTCTATAAGTAAAAATAACTTTATATTTTATTGGTCCTCCTTAAAAATCCAAATTCAATCTCTAACAAAAAAAGGTTCACTATATTTACTACAGAAATGACATATTAATCTAATCCATTTCCTCTACAAGTTGTCTTTGCCCAAGTTCAGGTCTTCTTCCTTTCACACTTGGGCAGTTGGCCATGAGAAAGTATCTACCATGGTTCACTCACTTATTTTTCGTTGCCAGAGTCATGAAAGGGGGCTCAAATCAATGGATAGAAAGGCACCCTATTACAAAGATATAAGGCATTTTCAGTTTAACACATGAATTCAAAGAAATCCTAATAAAAATACCATAAAGATATTTCTCTAACAAATTTTAAAAGTCCATTTGGTAAAAACAAAATAGACAAATAGGCTATTGGGAGGCAGGACAAAAAGAAGGATAATGTAGAAGGAAGAGCTTCACCATATATACGTAATAAAACTATAAAACATACACTTGAGAACACACATATTTACACACATATATAATTTGGTCTTGGTACAGAAACAGAATTAGCTGTTAATGTGACATAATGAATTCAGAATATGATAATGCCAACATTTTTAAGTCAGCAAGAGAGGATGTGTTTTTTAATAAGTGCAACTGGAATAAATGGTTAGGATTTTAGGGAAAAGGTGGCAGTAGAATACATTTCAGTAAACATAAGATTGAAGGAACATATTAAACCTTAAATGACAGAAAATGTGATATATTTATATCAAAGTCTTACTTTGAAGAAAGACTTTTTAATAGACAGAAAACAACAATGGTATATAATTTGGTTTCATCAATATGTAACACTTTCATTTGTCAAAAATACTATTTATAAAGGTAAAGAAATGAAAAAAAGCTGAGTTTTAAAAAAATAGGTAATGAGTTAATATCTATGCACCTCCACATGCACATATACACAATAGCAATAAATTTTAAGTCGATGAAAGGTGTGTGTGTGTGTGTGTGTGTGTGTGTGTCTGTGTGTGTGTGTGATATTCTCATTTGGATATTTAGTTTACCACTCACTACTCTATCCAACTGACATTTCTTCCTCAAAACTATACCAATAATCTTGAGAATATCCCTATCAATTAATGGGAAGGAGAAGATACATTTTACATCTGTTGAGCTGACTTAAAAATGTCATAGAGAAATCCTCAGTAAATTTTTAAATTTAAAAACAAGCCAGAAAAGAGATTTAGGAAGCTTCTCTTGGAAAAATCTCTGACCTAATGTCTTAGTGTACTGATAATTCTAGAGTGAAGCACAATGAGGACACATGAGAAAAACCGTAGCACCACACCTTAGACACAAACAAGAAAAATGTTAAAATGGCCCTCAGGGCTATTCAAAGAAGAATAAGAAGTCAAAATTTTAAGATACGATGCATGCAAGAATACTAAAAAAACAAGAAGTTGGGGGATAGGAAAAGGAGAGAAAAACCAGTGAGAGGCAGAGGAAAATGATGAATACATTTTTAATATTAAAGATTTTTTAAATGACCAATGAAATTTTAATTTCAAAAATTAACCTGGACAGAAATTAAAATTTCAGAAAATACTTTTTGACACTTTTGAAAACTGTTGAGAATATGAAGTTTTTTATAATAGAACATAAAATGACATGCAAAAATAGGCAACCATATAGAAACAGGAGAATAGTAAGGTAACAGAACTAGAATAGAGAAGAGAAAAATTCAAAAAAGTAGACATTAAAATGACATTAAAAACTGCTAAAAACAGTGTAGAGCTCAAAATGGAGAAAATACACATAAAAAAGACTAAGAACAAGAAGTACTAAGCCCTCCTGCTATTTTCAAATTCAAATACACCAGCTCCCTCTTTCTTTTTTTCCATTCAAGGAACACCATATCTAATAAATTCCACACAACTACTGAACAACGGTATTTCCAAATGCATTTTCTTTTCATAGGTCTTGCTTACCTCTCTTCAATGAGCTAGCTTCTGTTTACCTCAGATCTCAGATTGAATATCAGATCATCAGGAGCATTCCCTTACTGCCCTGTCTAGGTTGCATTCACCTGTTTTGTACCTCACACTCTTCTAATACCATACACTTACCAGTTAAAAAAAAAAAATATATATATATATATATATATATATACACACACACACACGTGTGTGTGTGTGGTACTTGTTGTCACTGGGATTTTAAATGCATTTATTTTATTATTTGATTAATATCTGCTCCTCTCTACTACACTATGCGTTGCTTGCCATATATCTGCAATGTGCCAGGACAAAAGTAGGAGCTCTTTAAATTCTATTAAAAACTTTCTATTAAAAACTGGTAATATATATATATATTATGGATCTCCTAGAGGGGCCTAATGTATGTATTTTCTGAATCTATTTGATTCAGGAAATCTATTCTGTGTTCTTCTTTTGCTTACTTAGCCAAGTTCAGATATTTTCTATTATCCCTGATGGACACACGTGTGGGTCTGTGTTGTTTGTAAGTGCATCATTGTATGTTTTTCAGTAATCTTACAAACAAATGATGATTTAAAGTAAAAATATCACTGGCCTTGGAGTCCAACAGTAAGAGTAAGGGCCATTATTTTAATTCACATCTCACATCATGTGCTTGGGCAACAAACTCATCAGCCATCGTTATGATTAACACCTTTATTATTACTACAAGAAAACAACAGTAATATAAAAATCCTCCACTTATTGAATGCCTGGCATGAGTTGAGCTCTGTACTGAGCACTATGAATACAGGATTTATAAGCCCAATAGCAGCCTCCTTATTGCCTCCATATTACAATTGGTTAAAACCCACCATCATAGATGTAAATAACAGCCTGGTCCACACATCAGTCAGGATTTGAACCAGGTTGGACAGAGTCAAAAGCCCTCTGCTTTTCACTGATCACTGCTGCCTCTCTGAACCTCTTTTCCCAGTGTAAAAAGAGGTGAGAAAGCCTGCCAACAAGTTGTTTCTAAGGATTACATGTGATACAAGAATGTAGCTATTCCAGGGTCTGGAACATAGTTGGGATTCAATAAACATCTTTTGAGGAACAAATTCTCAACTGAGGGACATATCATTGAAGTGTTAACTATATGTATTTTTTGACCTTACCAGGTTGAAAACCCCTTAATGACAGGAATACTTAGAATTTCCAACAACATTCCAAATGGAATGGCAGAGAAGTCAATACTTGAAATCTAACTGAGGCAGCAGTTACACAGTCCAGTTGTTCAGCAAATATTCACCAAGCACTATGTGCAAGGCAATCTTTTAGACCCTGGAGAAATCAAAAGTTATCTACAGCTCATGAAGAGAAAGACTATTTCAAGGTTCAAAAACAATGTCATAAGGACTAAAAAGGTGGGAGATAGATGACATACTGGCTACATTAACTTAGTTTTTTTTTAAATAACATAACTGCCAAGCTATAATTTAAAACATTATTTTAAAAAGTCTCTTATCACATAATTGTTTTCCAAGAGAACAGTTATGTAAATAATATTTTTCAAATGGACTTCCACCTATTGTGTAGATAGTCTAACTATTATACTTAGCTTTGTCAGGTAAACAGATGGTATTTGTTCTTGTCTCATTTGCTTTCCTCAATAGTTATTCAATGAAAATAAATAATTCACCTAAATTGTCACAGACTGAAATTCAGGATCTTTGCTCACTCCAGACATGAGTTTAAGTAGTAACAGTATAATTACTTGCTAATTGTTCCGTGATTACATTTACCTTTAGCTGTCACAAGTTTAAAAGGTACCCTAATTGTAACTCAAATAACAGCGTTCCTCCATCATGCCATCTTCAGCTTAACTGCAATGGAGAATAGAGGTATTTAATTGCTTTGAAACATGATCATCTCATTCTGGACATTAAAGAATTTTAAAGAGAATCAGTTATTAATGAGGAAAGCTCATGCTATTTGCTCTTGTCCAAAAGGGTTTTATCAGGAGACTCAAGTAATGTGTTAATGTAAAATGATGCTCTAAAATTACACATCTAATTGCAAGCTTGTTTTGATCTTTTCTTTGTATAAAGCCCGACTGGTGACTGAAATCTTTTTAGAGTAATGGTAATTGGGACAACATGGATCCCTGAGAAGCACAACTAATATTGTTTATAACTGTCAATACACCAATGCCTTCTTAATGAGACAATTTTTAGCCCGAGGGAGAAGGATTTAGTTAACCAAATGGAGGAACATAAACTGCCAAGTATTTTCTTAGCCTAGTTTATATGACTCTCTCTCTCTTTTAATTTTAAGAAAAAGAGTACAGTAGATGGTTTATTCTGGTGGTTAGGCTGTTTATAAGCTATGTATATGCTTTAGTCCTATGCCCTGCTTAGCTGAGGTCATAGGTCCTGCTTGTCCCAGTCACAGAGATAACCCTGAACAGGAAAAAGGATACATTTGAAGTTATCCTCATCCCCCTGGTGGATATGAGACAACTTTGGGGCCAGAAATGAAATTTTACTTCTCACAAATCACCATGTCTTACTCCTCCCCTTAGCTCTAGTTTCTTGTAGGGGAACCTGAGTTAGCTAGTTTTTTGAAAGATCTTAGCTTTTTTAAACAGAAGGCGGGTGGGAGATTGGTCTATTTTGACACCAGTGTGTTGAAGAAGTAATGGTAACACCTCAGGCAAAGTTTCTGTGGTGGTAGCTGATATTAGCAATGAATGCTTGAGAAATGTGAATACAGGACTAAAATTTGAGACTGTATGACTATTTTGCTGCCTCTCTTTTCCAGGAGGTCCAACTTCCTCTGATACCACCTAGTGGTGTGTGTGTGTGTGTATGCCATATTTAGTGGTGTATATTATACATGCTATGATTTATTACAGAAGCTGATAAGGCAATGAGTTGCATTGAGGTTATATACAAGGACTTTGGAGTCAAGCAGCCTGTAGGTTCATATAATCATAGACAATTACTTTTACCCTTTTGAAATTGATTTCTGAAAATGTAACATTCAGAGAATAGAAACACTAATGTACAGTGTTATTGTAAAGACTGATTGGGATAATGTACGTAAAGTACTTAAAATAGTGCCTGCCACATAGAATGCACGTTATTATAATATTATAATTAAACTTGTGCCATTCTCTGAATGCCTAGTGTCAAGACTATTATTCTCTAAGTTCTGAATCCTATTTTTGGTACATCTGAATCTTTTGTTAAAATGTGAATAGATTTTACTACACTGTATACAATGTGTGTGTGTGTGTGTGTGTGATTTATTTAAAATGGTAAACTGTTCTGACTCCAGGTATTTCCATTTTCCACAAGTATTCACAGCACCTGTAGTCTTTTTTTTTTTTTTTAGCGGTATGCGGGCCTCTCACTGTTGTGGCCCCTCCCGTTGCGGAGCACAGGCTCCGGACGCGCAGGCTCAGTGGCCATGGCTCATGGGCCCAGCCGCTCCGCAGCATGTGGAATCTTCCCGGACCGGGGCACGAACCCGTGTCCCCTGCATCAGCAGGCGGACTCTCAACCACTGCGCCACCAGGGAAGCCCCGCATATAGTCTTTAAATGATGATTTTTGTTTCTCAGTCTTCTTCACAGATGAACAATTTCTAAACTTTATTTGCCAAAAAATGTTAATACTGGTGAACCTGCAGCTTTGTAATCTGATTATTATATATAAGTGAGGCAATATATTCTAAAATTCTAGTTCTTATCTAGCTTTTTAAATTAACTGCTTGATTAAGATAAAATTTATATACCTAAGAGTCACCCATTGCATGTGTACATATACATAGTAAATTCATATTCAATAAATTTATACATAGCCAATATCCAGTTTTATAATAGTTCCATAACTCCGAAAAGTTACTTCACATCTACTTGAAGGTCAGTCCCCACTCTCACCCCAACCTCAAGCAACTGATATGCTTTCTGTATCTATAGTTCTGCCTCTTGTGAAATTGCATATAAGTAGAACCATATAGTAAGTAGTTTTTGTACCTTGATTTCTTTCATTTGTCATGCTTTTGAGGTTTGTCCATGTTGTTGTGTATATCTATAGTTTTTCTTCCCTTTGAATTCCCAAGTATATTACCTTGATGGATATACCTCATTTTGTTTATCCGTTTAAGTATTGATGGATATTTGGCTTATTTCCAATTTGAAGTTCTATAAATAATGTTGCTACAAACGTTTTTTCCTCACCTTTTTTCTGTGAATAAATCTTTTGAAATCTAACAAATTTAGCTCCTGTTTTCAGAGAAACATAAATGCGTACCTTGCCAGAAATACATGGATTCAGTGTCAAGTTTCACAGGCTCCTAGAACCCCAGAAGTCATCTATGGTTCCCTGGATCCCAGACTAAAAGCTCATTCCTAAGAACATGCAGATCATCACTTTAAGATACAGAGAAAGTTTCTTGTTTCCTTGTATAAAATTATAATTATCCTGCGTTTTAGAGAAAAAGGAACAATTGGTTTCCAAAGAACTAAAGCCATTTATCAAGCTAATCATGATAAACCACACATAAGCAGAGTGGCCGGGGGATAAGAAAGAGCTGTAAGCTGCTGTGACATCTGCTATGTTGGCAATGTACAAACAGACAAGGCACTAGAAATCTATACCCTAGAAAGCACATAATGTGGTAAAACAGCAAGACGTGTCAGCATAATGACTTGACCTCAAGTCCTGAATCCTAAAAGAAGAGGAATAAGTGACACACATCAGCAACAATCAATGATCACTGTTTGAGTGCATGTCCATGATGTATGTGGACAGCTGTGAAGAAGACAAAGCAGTGTCAAGTACGGTGCCTGCCCACAAGGAACGTGGAGTTCACTGTTGCTCAAAAAGTACACAGGAAAACTCTTCTTACTGAGCTTTCGAGAAATAGCATCTAGGTGCCAATTTCAACATCACTGGAGTCATTTTAAATTTACTTCCTGTAAGATTTATGGATAGGAGTTGCTTCTAAAAATATGACATAATTATGTGGATATGGTGCCTAACACAGATTAGGCATTTAATTCATTATGGCTGTTAGAACTTGTCACATTCCATTATAATCCTGATGTAATAGCTGGGGAATCTAATGTATAAATAAATAACAGCAAATAATTGATTAATGTTACAGTGAAGGCATAAACAATGTGCTTTCCAAGCAGTTGTAATTCTGGCTGGGTAGGGTGGGATCAGATGAAGTACTGAAAGAGCAGCCAAGATGGACTGGGATTTGGAAGATAAGAAGAAGTTGACAGAGTGGATCAGCAGTAAAGATTAAACAAAGAATATGTAGGCAGAGGAAAAGCAAGTAAAAAGACATGGGCACATGGAAGTGTGTAAAATATTCAAGGAGCAGAGAGTTTTCAAATGAGGCTAGAATGGATGCAGAAAAACAAATAGGGTGGAGTTTAGGTCTGCCTGAAAAAGCAGGCAGAGGGGACAGTCCAGTGAGGCTGATCCCTGGTCATGCCCTAGATTATTGTTTTTTAGGGAGATGTTATGGTAGCCTATATTTGCATGATATTTCATGCTGCAGAAAACTTCTCATTTAAAATTATCTCATTTGCTTCTCAACACTACCTGGAGATGCAGGTGACAAAGGAATATTTGGCCTCATTTTTAATCAGGAAACCTTTCCGGAGAGGTTAATTGATTTTCCTAACTCATACGGGCAGGTAGTTGTCTGATTTAAAGTTAGTACTACTAACTGTAAATGTAATGGTGCTTTTCAATTGCCCTTGGTTTTTGAAGTCAGCCTGAGTATTACTATGGAAAAAAGGAAGATTTCAAACAATAGTGGTGATGATAACTATATTAATTCCCAAGATTATTGGTGTGTTTATTCTGTGTTATTTATTCTCAAATATATTAGACTTTATACTGTATTAATCTCTATTCCAGGTTGAATAAATTACTTTTTGGTCTGAAATCAGAGTGAACCTCATGCCAGACACTTTACTAAACAATGAGAAAAAGAAGATGAGGCATCCTCAGCCTTTTTTCAGAAGCTTGCTGTCGGTTAGATGGTTCAGAATGACCATATTATTAAATAGGATTATTACACAAATTGAATATACTTACTATACAACATTTCCCCAAACTTGAATTTGAATTGTTTCTCAACAATCAAGGGGTCATAGACAATCAAAACTACCAGTTAAAATCTTTCTCTCTCTCTCTCTCACACACACACACACACACACAATTCTAAAAATCACATCATTTTTGCTACAAACTTGCTCTGTAGCATCTCGAGGTATGTATCACATTGTAGTTGAGTAGCAATTACTATGGAAATGTTCAGTTCTAGTCTTCGTAGCACAGATATCTTTTTACCAGAAATGGCTAATGCTGCCTGATGGGCTGCTTCCTGTGAAAGCTGCCCCCTGCCTCCCTTCAATCTTTCCATACAACTACACGTGTTCTGGTGCATTTGACAAACTGAAAGAAGTCGGGGCATATCGACAAAGAGAACTTATGTTGCTTTTTTTTTTTTTCCTCCAAATGATAGAAGTCATTGAAACATTTATGAGGAAATAAAATTATTTATAAACTGAAAAGTTTTTGTAAATTTAAGCAGCCACTTTTATTACTACTCTCAGTAATATTAGAACTCAGAGAAGGAAGAATTCCAAATTTCTTGAGCGCTCTTACAGTAGTTTATGTCATTGTTTCATCCAATCATCATCTGAAGACAGGTTATATGAAAGGATGAAAGTACCTTTTAAGGCATTTGACAACAATTTCATCTTCTAACATTCATGTAACTCTTCTTTTGGAACCAGGATTGTGCTAAGTGTTTAGAATATTGAATAATAAAGGGCTCCCTATTCTCAAGGTTTTCATCATGGAGGACAGTGTGGGGAGAGAAAGAAATAAATGGGTAATTGCCTTAAAGTGTGTCAGATTATGGTAGAGTTATCACTGGTTATTAAGACTACAGCCCTGCCAGGATATTTAGGACAAATTCACGTAAATGGAGAAAGTCTGAACCTTTAAGAATCAGTTAGAATTAGAGACCTAGAAATTTTGAGGTGAAAAAAGAAATTTCCAGAGAGTGAATCAACTAGCAAAGAAATTGTTTTTTCCTCGGTTAAGTTAAATGGCTGAGCAAAAGGTCCTCATAGATGGGACATAAGTAGTACTAAAGAGGAGACTGCAAAAGGAGATTTTTTACAAGCTTATGCATTAGGAATTGTAATTCACCCAGTCATTCGATGCATTTTTCTTAAACTCCTTCTCCCCTAGTGGCTGGAAGCAGAGTGAGATTAAAATAGATATGGCCCACACCTCCTCAGAGATATGGAACTGTCTAGTGGAGGAGGCATGCAATTCAAATAATCACACTAATAAATATGTAATTAATGCCATTTTATAAGGTGCATGAAGACAATTTTAGAGAGACATGTAAGACTTTTAGTCTTCAGGTCTTGTGGAGTCATCAAAGCATGGGAGAATAATGGTCAAATGTTCTTCCAGACTATGTTTTTTAACACCACAGATGATAAAGTGGAGTCATCAGAATTGGACTTGGTTCAAGCCCCCTTCACCTTAGCTGATCTTCAAAATCAGAGGGATGAAGAGACCCAAACAATTTTAGTAGAACTCTCACAAGGAAATGCAATTGATGGTACGCAAGGGAGAAGTGAGAAGAAGGGATTTACTGAGCTTATACCAACACTGACAGAAGCAAAATGCATCCATGCCTTCCTTGCAAAAAGCCCAAGAGAGGACAGTGGAATGTTTAAAGTAGAATTCAACTCAGCTTTCTCCCTCAGAGCGGAGAAATACAAAAGTACACCCTTGAATAACTAATATATTTTACAAGATTTAGTTCAGTTTTAAACATAGACTAGAAAGCTCTCAACAAAGTTAGCATTTTCCCAATTTAATATTTAATTTAATATTTTCTCACTTGGGTGATAAGTGAATCATTTACAATACTTCTGAAGACCTACTCTTCATTTGCTTATCAAAACATTCAATGAACAACTCCAATACATCAGGCACTGCAATAGGCATTTAGTAACAGTAGTGCAAAGGAGAGGAGTCCCTGTCCTTACCTGTTGGATACCATCTAGTACCGAAGCCAGACATTGACTACGTTGAGACAATGGTGAGATAGGATTTCAGGTACTAAAGGATAAGGTAAGATAGAGGGAAAACACATATTCAATGAAAATTTTTCTCAGGAAAAAAAGCAAAGCTTGAAGCATCTGCAGAATTAAGCATAGGGTAGATATGCTGTCATGCAGAAGGGCAGGAATAGATTCAAACATTCTAATGTCTTCCATATCCAGGAGAAAAAGATCTTCCTCGATGGCCATAGAAAGAACAATGATCATCATTAGAAAGTTATTATTAGATCATTAGATTATCTAAAGATCATTATTAGAAAGGTGGCAGATCCACATCAATATAAGGAATAATCTTATAATAATTAAAACCACCTGATAATGAAGAAGTCTGGGTCTGGATGTAGAGAACTTGTTACTGGAAGCATTCACACTCAAGCTGGAAGAATTCTTCAAAATGGGTTCTGAATGTATAGATTCAAACATACAGGGGCCAGACAGTGCACATATATGAACTCAGATAGGTGAAAAAAATTTAAAAAGATGAACCAATTGGGGAAAACACACATTATATAAAGCATTCATTTTTATACTGTATTCATTCTACATTTATAAAGTGTTTATGCAGAAAGAGGAACAACTTTAAGGTGTTAGAAGACTTTAGTCTGGTGTACTGTCCCACCAGCAGGAGGTTAGTGACCCTTATTAGGTTATATGAAATGTGAAAAGGCAGCTAAAGTAGAGCATCAAAAGTCATATTTCCTTCACACCTTGGTATCAAACAGTTTTATAATTCTCTGATAAAATTCCAGGATTCTGAGAAGTACATTGCTAAGCACAAACAATTTCCTGAAGTCTTTCAAATTATACCTGTGTGTAACCACTGATGTGGATAAAAGGTCCCAGAATACTCACTAGCTGTGATGCCCCAAGTGTCCGAGCTCATTATTGGATCTTAGTTTCCCCATCTGCAATTCGGGAAACTGCTTTTTACCAGAGAGAAATGGCCAAAGTCCTGAAAGTTAGCAGTTTTGCTGAATGAGCCAGAGCTCTGTCTGGGCACAGAGCAGGTGTGGGGAAGATAAGGCATTTTGTGTTTTTACCCCAGTGATCCGTGCACTGTCATTGCCATCATGCTCCTATTGTCAGATACCACTCTTGTGACTTCTCACCACCTTGCCCAAATAATTTTCAGATAGGACTAGATAAGAACTTGCATGACCCCATCCCCTACTTGTTTAGATGATAAATGATCACCTGATACAAATTAGGTCAGTCATAATATCCAGACTCCCACTGACCACTTTGCTCTAGAACTGGACATTGGCTGGGTGGATATCTCCCTTCCTTGGCCTGACTGAACACAGGAAAAAGAGACTAAAGTTATACTAATAAAGAATTGTCAGGGGCTGTGCTTTCCATCATATTAAAAAAGAAAAAAACACACAAAACCTGCCATGTACAGAAAGATGCATAAAACTGCCCTGCAGACAGATGCCAAGGCATAAAACTGAGAGCTCCCAAAATGCCAAGATCTCCACAACAGTTGCCCCAGTGGCCGAGCCCACCCCCATCCCCGATATGGGTTGGTGGTTTTATGAGATTATTCAGTATCCTCCCCATAAAACTCCCTTTTTCATGTAAAGTCCCTAATTTTATTATCTATTTTACAAAGTCCTAATAAGCACATCGGTATTATCTTCCTCAGAATGTGCTTTTTGGTGAATAAAACAAAAAATGGCATGGTTTTCTTTTTTCTTCTTCCTTTTTTCTTCTTCCTTTTTTTGGTTTGAGAACTCAAACCAAAAAGAAAAACAGAATGTCCCCAATAACTACATGACATGCTGCAATTAGCTCATTTTATTAGAAGCATTCTATTAACTGATATGTTTTGCCCATTCTCATTCCAGTCCCTGTGAAGCCACTGGCTGCACATGAGTCATCCACTCGGATGGCTCCTTAGGAGCTGAAGGACTAAAGTCTGTGTTTCTCTAAAGGTCACCACCTGGATGAGTCAGAGCCTTGGCAGGATACCTAAGAGATATGGAAAATATAATTAACAAAGAAATCCAGGACCTCTTGCCCTTATATTCCTTGTACCATGTGGACAATTGACACTCAGTAATACCTGGGCAGATGTTATGGGAACAGATGGCAAACTCAGGGGAAGCGTGGCATACTGGAGAGAGCAAGCACTTCAAAGAAAGAGAGACCAAGGTTCAAATCTTGACTTGGCCATTCTCATTTGAGCCAACGATTTAGTTTCCTTGAACCTAAACTACTATCTATTAAGTATAGTCATTAATTGAATAATAAATAAAGCACCTTGACATTTAAGTGAGATTATGTATGGGAAGTGCCTTGCACACATAAAGATGTGATTAAAATGTTACTTACTTCCCCACTGGATCCCTCAAAGACCTCCTCTGGGACAGGCTAATCAGAAGATTAAACGAGATGGAAAGGAGGAAAGATACGAAGGAAAGGGTTATATACACTCATTTTATCATTAGTCCCAAGTTATCTGGCTAAAAGCCTAGGCAAGGATAATTGCATTTCAAAGGCATACATGTTCTCAGGTGTAGCTATTACCTTTTATCTTTCTGTTTGCAAGATAACTTTCCACAGGGTGTTTTAAGAATATATGACAGCTTTCCTGCAATACTTTCCTTACTCAAACTAGAGACTTATCCTCAAGCCACTTTAGGGCAGAAGAATGGACAATCAAATAAGTACCTGGTACCAATCATCCATTTTAATAGCATAAGAAAATGGTACACTAGAGGGAAAGGATTAAGGATAATACTTACAAATTATATTTATTGAGCACTTACCATATGCCCATCACTTTCCAAGCCATTTCTATCAATATTATATTTTTAAAACCTTTCTAAGAAAAATACCTGGGGATTTCATCTTACATTTGTTATAAATGGCACATATGAGACATAGCAGGATTTTTAAAGGTCATCAGGAATTGTGATAGGCATAGGAAATAGAGACTTGAATAAAGCAGTGTTCTTGATGTCAAGAGGCCCAAAATAAAGAGTAAAAACATAATCATAAAATAATAATAGTAGCTGCTGCTTATTATGCAAATGTATGTCATAACCTATTTGGAATGTTTTTCATATTTCCCTGTTTTACTGAAGAATAAACAGAGAAGTAGAGAGTAGATTATATGGACCAACTCACTGTTTTAGAATCCTGTATGCATAAGTAATACCACTAGATATAAATACCATTTAGATATAAATATAGATATATGGCTACAATGCTAGGCATAGGTATACAATTAAGGATTTAAATATCCTATTCTATGTTATCCCTGTCTACTGGGCAGTTAGTTCTTCAAGCCCTGATAATTCTTTGTTAGTTTCTTAATAAATATTTGCTGAATTTCCAATAGAATCTGAGAAAACTAAGACAAATAAAATCTTGACAAAGTTTCTGAAGAATTTACCCAAGAATGCTCATGGAGCAATCAAACTATTGGAATGCGGATACCTGGAAAAGTGCAAAGAATTACACTGAAGTCATAAAAAATGGCACAGGTCCATATTAATATCCTAAATTATACTAGGGCCTATATCTCTCAAAAATTTTACTTCTATCTTGTAGGTGAACTGTCCTTCTGGATTCGGTTTCTTTATGGGTTAAGCTAAATGATAGAGTTCTGTATTTATTTCATATGTTGAAAAAATATTTTACAATGCATTATTTTATTTTGTATTATTCCTCCATGATTGTTCTGTTAGCCAGTAATCTTGGGTTTTGCTGGCATTGTTGGAACTGTGGGGAATGGGATATACTCTCATTTAGTTTGGAGCAGCAGCTGCACAGAGCCTGCAGAGCCCTGATCCAAGTGAGGTTTTGATGGACACATTTGGAGTGGTGATGGTGGAAGATGACAAGGGACAGGATTTTAAAGCAATCACCAAATATAGGTGGAATAAGAATAGATAAAACAAAAAAATAATAGTGCTGAGATAGCTCATTTACCAATGTGAGGCAACTTGAGAATTAGCTATGTTGCCTAAGAAATGGACATTTTTTTCTTCTGTCAAAGAGGGACTTGCTTATTGTTAATGTCAGAATTACCTGAGCTGTTGGTTAAAATACAGATTCAGAGGACTGCAGGCTATGAAGTTGTAACATACAATAGATATCTATGTTAGTGTAATGTTTAGGAGATAAGGCAATCCCAATAGTTATTTCCTTTGTTTAATATTGTATTACAATTCCTAGCACAATACCTAGCACATTACAGATGAAGGAGGAAAGGAAGGAAGGAAAGAAGGAAGGGAGGGAGGGAGGGAGGAAGGGAGGCAGAGGAGGGCAGAGTGCAGGGGAGGGTTAGGGAATGGGAGAGGAGGGAAAGTGAGGGGAGTGGGAGAATCTGCCACATACCAAGAAGGCATATTCTTTTTGTCATTTTTTCTTTTTATATTTCAAGTTTGCAGGTTCAGTTTTTCAACTGGACACGTGTGTATGCGGATGGGTGTGTGTATGGGGGTGTATTGGAGAGGATGTGGGAAGGGATTCCTCTGATTAGATATAAATAATATATAGTTATTAATAATTAATAATAAAAGATAGGAGAAAATAATTCTCTATCCCACTTCAGCTTGCCTGTGTTTTAACAATTTTTTTTGATGTGGACAGTGGGAAATCATTTGGACCTTTACATTCAAGAGCCCAGGCCCAAGATGTTTGTGCCAAAAGTCAAGCTTCCATAGCACCCTCTACACCCTCTTTTGTAAAATCTATCATGCTATTGATTATTTGTGTCATTTTAATATTTATTGCTATACCATTACATGAATAAGGACCTAGTAGATTACTTGGTGATAGTATAGGCACTAGACAAATAAGTGTTACGTGTTTCTGGGAGAAACTAATGATTTAAGGATCACTCCTGTAAGGCAGTGACTTCATATCTACTCTCTATTTTTGAATATTATTATCTTGTGCACCATTCATTCCTCCCTGAAGTTCAGAGTGAGCTAGAAGGACTATCATGGCAGAATGTTTGTGGATTCAAATGTAGAAGGCATATGGTTCAACAAAGAAAGAAACAACTTCATGGGGGGAAAAAATAAGAGATGAGTGGAAAGAATTAAAGTATGCTCCAGGGTATTAAAAATAAAATTGAAATAATAAAGAAACTGGGGGAAACCTTACTTCCCAGACACTGCTTGAAAGTAGAAGGTTTTTCAGTGGTTATTTTGGGTCTGCCTCTCCATTGGTGATAATTTTGTTACTGTTGGTATTTGTTGTTGTTGTTGTTGAGGTAATTGTGGTAAAATCATGTTGTGGTTTTCCCTCTACAGTCCTCTCCCTTATATGGTGCTTCTTTATGCCTTAATTTTTTTTTTTGGCTAAGCATGTCTTGAATTCGTACTTAGAACTACTTTGTGCTTTATGCCATCTTGCAGACACTTCTGTTATCACGTGGATACTGTATAATCTTCCTTGTAATTAGGATACAGTTAAATTTGCAACTTGGTTTTACAGCCAATTGTTATCTAGTTTCTGTGTAATCTTGGCAACCTTATCATTGATGACTCATTGTGCATTGGGAAGGACAGTGGTGCCAGAATTCCCCGAACATTCTCATACTAGTAAGAGGTTTCAAACTCATTACCAGTGTGCACACCAAAACACAATATTCACAGGAGAAAGGTTAAACCACGGCTGAGGTTGAGCCCCTTCCAGTTAGTACAATGGTGCTGCATTAGAGCACATGCCAGGATATCTTCTTGTGATTCTCCTAAAAACTGTGCCTTTTTAAAATTTTGACCTGAAGCAGATTTAAATAAAGTGAAGGTAGAAGAGGAGAAAACCAAAAGCAATGCAATTATAAGATCAATTCATATGTTGTAATCGCAGGTTAAGAGAAGTGTGCTTTAATGGTGATGGGGAAAGGATTGGGATGTTCCAGTACTGAGACAAAATTTAGCTGATTCACTTTGTTATAAAGCAGAAACGAACACACCATTGTAAAGCAATTATACTCCAATAAAGATGTTAAAAATAAAATAAAATAAAAACTGCAATAAGGTACCAAAAAAAAAAAATTTAACGACATTGGCAGAATTCTATTCCTGTGAATTGACCTTCAGTATGATTTTATCTATTAGTTTTTGGCCAAGCTTTCAATAAATCATTCGTTTGTTCAACACAGATTTATATGTCACATTTCTTACTTGGCATCTCTGAGTGTGTAGACAAAAAGAAGACTTAACATGAACAAACACTCTTCCTGACCCTTAATTCCTCTAACCCATTCCGAACCTCTCTTTTCTCAATCTTTCGCATCAAACAAAAGCTACTTGTTAGCTGTTCACCTGGATAATAAAGGATTTTCCTTTGCATCTTTTCTTTCCTTCATACGTCACACCCAAAATATCCACAAGTCCTTCCCACACTTCTATTACTATCTCCTGATTCCAAGATACTATACTCTCTCTTTTGGACCTTGAAAGCCTCCTAAATACCCTCTTGCATTCATTCTCATTACTACTATATTCCATTCTTCATGTAGCAAAAATAAACTGCTTGTTTAAGAAATCATAATTCTCTTTTGCTTAAATTTTCAATGGTTTTCCAGCAAACTAGAATAAAATCCAAATTCCTTTTCTTGGTTTGTATATATGGCCTCTGTCTACTTTTTCCCCTTAATATCATACACCCTGCTTTTACCATTACTCTTAAGCTATACTCACATTATTCTCTTTATTAAACATGTCAAGCTTATTTTTAACCTAGGGGCTTTGCAACAGTTCTTCCCTTTGCTGGAATTCTCTTTATTTAAACTTGGCATGATTGAGCTCCCTTTAAAGATCCATGCTTAGACGTTGCTTTTTAGAGAGATTCTCTTGGCTATTCAAATTAGAATAGCAACTTGGTAATCCTTGTTGCTTTACTTACTGCATAGCATATTTTTACACTAGTGAACAAAGAAGAAAATGACACATTCTCATTTATTGCCAGTCTACCCTTTCTAGATTGTAACCTGGGAGTAGAAGCTGTGTTTATCTTATTCCTGCTAAATTCATAGGATCTAGAATATTTCCTGTCATCTAATAGGGGTCATGAAATATATGTTGAAAAACATGTATTCAAGAGATATTTAATTGAGGGAAGCAGGAAAAACTTTCTCAAGAAACCAGTAGTGGCACTGGGGTCCAATAGCTGAATATAAGTTAACTAGAAAAAAGTTTGGGCATGGGAGAAGGTTGGTCATTTTCCTAGGCATCCAGGGGGAGATAATAGCATGTATAAAAAACATGAAGCAAAAGAGATGATGGTCCAGTTGGGGAACTAAATGAAGGACTGTGGGGTGTGAACACAGAGGAGAATGAGAAGAGAGAAGTTCTAGGTGAGAGCAAAGACATGGCTAGGGTACTGGGAGCTGGAGAAGAACTTGATGCTTACCTTGAAAGCATTAGCAATATGGGGATTACTGGCATCTGTCTTTACTACCCATCTGGTTCTTGGGAAGCAAAGCATTTATATGAACATAAAATATCAATAAAAATGTATGCAGAGTATAAGATGGTCATAATGTTTTCATAGAGATGGCAGTGAATTAATTATACTTGGAATTTTCAGGCAAGATTTAAAAGGGAAGATGATTCTCAGCTAATGGAGAAGGATGGACACATAGGAATGTATTTGGAAGAACAGGATGAGAGGGGGACATTCTAAGTGAGTAAAACAGTTTTCATGAAAGCAAAGTACAGTTTGGAATTGGTGGAGAATAAATTGTGAACAAGAGGTGCCAAAAGGTAACAGTGCAAGAACAACCAGTGTTGGATAAGGCAGAGTTTAGTGTTATTTGCTGAAGAATTTGTATCTTACCCTGGCCAATGTTTCTCAAATTCTTCCATTCAAATATTGCTAACAGAAGATAAGCTAGAATGCATATCCTCTGGGGTCTAGAGATACAGCCCAAAATGCCACCAATAAGGTCATTTGTTTTACACAATGTCCTACTTCGGCTTAAAAAATGTGTGAATGTTATATTCCAAACATGATTAGTTGTTTTTATTATAAAAATAAACACTGTGTCCAAATATTTGAAAAAATAAATCCTGAATCAATCCCTTATCCTATACTATGGATATCCTTGGCAGACCACTTTGTACCCCTAGTGTTTGGGCCCTCAAGTTAAAGCGACAGCTAACAAACAGCCTGTCATTGGGGGTCTTTAAACTAAAGAGTGGTGTGGTCAACTTTGTGATTTAAAAAGATCACTCTAGCTGAGAATGCGGAGGTTGGATTACAGGAAAAAGTAAATAAGTACTCAATAAATATTTGTTGAATTGCTCTAACTCTCACCAAATCCAAGTTTACACAATCATATGCAATCACATTTGTATGGCTTATCCAGGTTCAAATACTTCCTCCTGAGAAATAAACATAGGGTTTTGACCTAAGTCATCCGGAATCACAGTCTGTGCTAATCAAATGCACCAAAGACTTGCTTATTTCCCCCTCTACAATCTCAGGCTGAGTAAAAAATGATTATCCACCACACCTTTGACCTAGTAAACAACAGGAGCTTATCACAGCTAGAGTAAATGTGGTCTAATTAAGTCATTTCTTCAAGCATTCATTTGGGAATAGAGTTATGAAATTATTTTGAAAATGGGGACAATTTTTCCAATACCAAGAATTTTCCTGTGTGTAAGATCTCACCTAAGCTAAAGACCAAGACTCTGATAGCATTAGGAGTGACTACGGAAGGGAGATATCAGCTCAAAGAAGAACTGAATTTTTTCTTCCCTGATCTTATTGTCACCAACTCAAAGACCTCGTCACCTGTAGCTTGTTTTTTTGTTTGTTTATTTTTGTTCTTGTTTTTGTTTTTTAACCTCAGGACTCTTTTCTCCAAAGTGATTTCCTTGATGATCACTTAAAAAGAACTCTGCTGGATCTGAAGTGAGTTGCTGTTTTAGGAAAAACTGCTTGATGCAAACCACCTGGAGTTGGATGGGGATAATCTTTCCCAGGTGGGGAAGAGGCAATGGGAGGCTCAAGCCTTAGAGGGGAGAGGTCTGGGATTATTTGAGGTGATCCTGGAGAGATCTGGAAGCATTTCTATTCTGCAGGAAGTAGTGTGGATAGTGTGGTCCAGCTGACAGGACAGGTGGTATGAGGAGCTCTTTGTGGCTTCCCCAAGCATTTTATGAAATACTGAGAAAAGAAGAGATAACTTGGACAGTGACGGGTAAGGAGACCAGACTTCCTTAGAGTATCTTGAGAGAATCCACCCCTCCCCTTTTTCTCTATTAGGCTGGCAACTTAACACTTGGAGTGTGTTTTCCGTTATATATAATGTATATTATAGTCCCTACTGTTCAGGGATGCTATAAGGTTATTCAAAAAAAAGTGCCTACTGTACAAGAACTTTTATGTGACCTAGATCTTCTTAATGTTCCCCTAAAATTGAGTAAACTTTAGACACGATTCTTCCCTGACTATAGGCCCCTAACCTCCATTTTCTTAGAGCTGTACTTTAGAAAACTTGCAATTGTAAAGTCTTTCTCTTTCCCTGTGAGATATAAATCTTCTTCCTGCCTCTTGCCTGTTTTAAAACCCAGGAATGTCACTCTGAATGACCTGGGAGTCATTTCTTGAAATGCAATCAACAAGAAAACTCGTGTCCCTATCCCCCATCTCTCTATGGGAGGAAGGGGGCTAAATTTCACAAGTGACAATTAGCAAACACGGTTGACCTGAGCACATTGGCCAACCTCCCCTCCAACATCCTCCAGTACTTTTCCACTAGATCACCCCAGCCTTTACCTTTCATTTCAGCAGAGTAGGGTTCAGTTTCCCTTCCCTACTGCAAAAATCTTGAATGAAGTCTTCCTTACTTAACTGTATCTGGTGCAATTTTTCTTTGACAAATGTACATTCATTCCTTCTATTTCAAGAATGTTTACAGTTCTATGGAATGCTTCCTTTAATAGTTATACTTGAAGGGTCCATGGATTTTTATTCATTCCTTAACTATGTACAGAGTTGCTGGCAATATTAAAGTAAAAGTATTAATCAGAATCAGACATAATGTCAGTAAAAGCAAAGTGGGTATTAGAGACATTTGGGCAGTTAGGCAGGTGGCAATTCCATGGGCAATATTTCCTATTGTTTATCTACTGTGAGTTTGTTCAGTGATAATGAATGTGAAATAACTGACTTAATATACACCAATAGAAAAGAAAGGGAGGAACAAGCATTTTCATAATATTTGTGTGTGTGGAAGTGTAATGAATAAGCGGGGAGGACTAATATTTTCTCCTCTGAGTTCCAAAGGAAACAATTTGGATACCACACTACTTATCACCAGTTAATATAGGATGTTTTGTGCACTAATTAAGGGTGGTAGAATAGGTAGGGGGTAAGGATGCTTCTTAGCATAATAAGGGCAAGGTTAAAGATGAGTACTTTCTATGAAATTTAGCGCTATTAGAAGCTACATTGAATTACCATACAGACTCAGTAGAGGTTTTGGAAGAATATGATTTCACATTTTGGCAAGATATGATTTTAGATACTCTAGAGAATAAACTACTACAGGCTTGAATGGAAGCTCCCCCGCACAACATCCTTCCCTTGACACCTGGCATAGCCGCTACCACTATCTATAGGAAAGCAATTTTTACCATTTAATCTTCCAGTAGCAAGGCCCAACTCCACACTTTTATTCACAGAGTAGCAATAACTTGACAGCTCCAAACGACTCCATAAGCCCTTAATACTTCAGGCTTTGCAACTGTAAAGATATACGACAAGACTCAATCCTGATCACTTCTATAGGTTGGATGAAATATTCTAGAAAGTGGATGGAAAAAGAATTTAGAAGAAGAGTTGTGTGGGAAGTGAAAAAGAATGGGTGAAATTAAGAAATAAGGGGATATCCTAGTCAGATATCATAAAAACGTTCAGGATTGAATCCGGGGTGTAACATAGGTTCCTATAAACAAAATCATAAAGGCCACCAGTTAAACACATTGCATATACCTGCCTAAATTTTACTGGGCACAGAATATGTACATATATTAGATAATGATACTATTAATATGAACAAGGAAAAGAGAGAACATCCTTCCTTAAGAATGAGTTAAGCTGATATTCTCAATTTTTCTACTACAAAAGGTAGTTGGCTACCTTTCTTTCTTTTTTTTAATTTTAACGTCTTTATTGGAGTATAATGGCTTTACAGTGGTGTGTTAGTTTCTGCTGTACAACAAAGTGAATCAGCTCTACATATACATATATCCCCATATCTCCTCCCTTTGGTGTCTCCCTCCCACCCTCCCTATCTCACCCCTCTAGGTGGTCACAAAGCACCGAGCTGATCTCCCTGTGCTATGCCACTGCTTCCCACTAGCTATCTATTTTACATTTGGTAGTGTATATATGTCCATGCCACTCTCTCACTTCATCCCAGCTTACCCTTCTCCCTCCCTGTGCCCTCAAGTCCATTCTCTACATCTGCATCTTTATTCCTGTCCTACCCCTAGGAGGTAAAAATAAAAGGAGTCTACCACCAAAATTACATGAGTATCAAATATAATTTTGGAATTAATTCATTCATTCACACTTTTGCCCATATTTGTTAAGCATCTATTGTGTAGCAGGCACTCTCTTTGGTTCCTGAGATACATCAGTGAAGACCCACAGTTTTTATCTTACTCTCATGGAGATTATAATCTAGTAACATGTATGGGATGGAGACGGATGGGAAGACAGATAATACATAAATTAACAAATAAATATAGAAAGTGTTCCCTGGGATTAGGTGCTAATGTTTTGGGGAAATGCAAGGTAGCCATAAGGGCTAGAGTAAATGAGTAAGGGAGAGAGTTGTAGAAGATAGGGTCAAAGTGTAGAGGGAGACCATACCCTTAAAGGAAAGTATAAGGGTTTTTACTTTACCCAAATCAGACAGGAAGTTACTGGAAGGTTGTGCAATGGAAACAACTGATGTGTTTTAAAAAGCTCATTCTTGCTTTGGGATTGAAAACAGGCCACTGGGTGTTGAGGGAAAAAAAAAGACAACTGAGCTCCATTCGGAGGACAGAGAATATTATGAGAGGTGGTCAGATACCAAATAAACTTGGAAGACAAAGACAGCTGATATGATTTGGTGATGGATTAAATGTGAGGGGAATAGAAAGAGAGAAGTCAGGTATGACTTCAAGGGTTATGGCTGAGAAACAGAAAATTAAGTTATTATTAACTGAGAAGGGAGACTGGGGGAAGAGTTGATATGGAAAGATGAGAAAACAGGCATTCAGTTTTCAACAGGGGTAAGAAATCGGATACAATTGTTTTGAGGTAAGTGAAGAGATCCCAACAGGTAAACATACAGATATCTATATACAGATAGTATTTGAAGTCATCATGCTGGATGAGATAAGATCATCACCCGACAGTAGGATGAAGTAGAGGATGTTTAAGATTTGAGGAAAGAGGAGTATGATATAGGAGATGGAAGAGCACATAGACTAGGGAAATAGAGTAGGACTGCCTGGCAGCACTGAAGCCTGGCTTGGGTTAAGCATGGTGGATTTAAAGTGAGACCATTCAGCATGGTTTTGTGAGCCTCCTCTCCCCCCCAACATTTACATGAAGCTGCAAGAATGCAGAAGAACTGAACTAATGTTGGGACCTGGCAGAAGAGTATTCAAAAGGGGGAGAGAACTAATGGAGTTGATGGTATAATGATAATGACTGACCACAGAATCTAAAGTTGGGAAGAGGTGAAGTGAGAATGTGAGGAGATGAGAAACAATTAAAGAGTAATAGTGTTAAAGTATTAAAAACCTAGGTGGGGTGAAGAATTATTGGAGTTGGTATATTTGAGGGACTGATTTAGAATGGTCAGAAGTTGATATGCTTGAAATTTCTGTTAAGGAAGGAATGTGTACTTTGGTCATATCAAAGTCAGAGTTATGAGCATGTAAGTCTTCAACCTATGTAAGGTTGAAGACTAGATTATAGGATAAGTGGGAAAACTGAGAGGCCAGGGTCTTGAAAGTATTATCTACATGGATATTAAAATCATTAAGAATTTTGAGTGCAGTTGTGTTGGGGACAGAGACAGTGATCCAGGGGTTAACATCTTCAAGCAATGAAGGGGAATCATGAGTAACCTGAAGACGACTAACACAAAGGATTAGAGTATAGCTTGATATGATGACATGATGTTTAAGATTGGGGGCTTTGAGGGAGGGTGTGGGATAATTGCTAGGAAGCAGCCATAATGTTCACTGAGAACTACCTCATCTCTCTGTCCAATAGTATAAGAGATGTGAAAGAGGTCATCAGGGAAGATCTTAAAAGGAAAGGGGAATGTTTGGAGGAGAAGTAGAAGATATAGAGAAGACTGAAGAAATGCCATGGGTTTCTGAGGGGAGAATAAAAAGCTTTCAGGTTAAAAAAAAAAAAAGACTGCAAGACAAGTTTTATCTGTTCCTAATAGAGGTAGAAACTGAAACTCTTAAGAAATTACTTGATCAAAATCATAAAACTTACACAATTTGAAACAGAATTTAAATACCACTATTAAAGCTCAAAAAGTTCTAGAACCTTTTCCTATCATGATTCAGAAACTATGTAATGCAGTTAGGGAAAAAGTCATTTTGGTGTGGGAATTACCTCTAACCATGTAATACTCTTATTTCCCAAATTTACTCTGCATGACATGTCAGAAACTAGGATGTGTCTTTACCATTTCTAAGATAATTCTGAAAATTATATTTTTTGGCCTAGCTTATGTTGAATATTTGATTATCTTTATGGATCTGAAACGTGGTACGTAATGAAAATGGACAGAAGTGGAACTCCTAGATTCAAATCCCAACTCCAGCTTTTTATTAGATATGAGATTTATATTAGTCAATTAAATCAATGATATTAATCAATTAACCTGAGTCTGTTCCCATGTTTGTGATATTGGAATAACAATACTACCCTGTGGTTATACTAAAATAGTGTTGAGGGGGGTTAGGAAAGGAAGTTCAATTCAATTTTTTTTTTAATTCTACATTATAATAAAGAAATAATATAATTCATTATTAGTGGGGAAAATCTGTTTTTCCTTATTCTCCCAGAGACAGTAGAGGAGGGAGGAAAAAGAGGAATGACATTTTAAAGCTGTTTCTAGATTTTCTGTACCTAGATTTGTGTCCTACCTTGCTGGATCTAGAATAGATTTTCTGTCCTTTAAAGCACACAATAATAAATGTTCAGCTATCCAAGGTAAGCCTAGGGATGAATAGGAAGTGGAGAGGTAATTTATACTACATAATAAAAGGAGGACTTGAGGTGTGGTGGAAAATGGGAAGTAGGAATCATTGAGAGAGAGAGAGAGACAGAGAGAGAGAGAAGAAGACAAGCAGTATGGTGGAGAAGACAATGGAGCTTTATGAATGGGAAGTTATGAATGGGATTTAAGTTGTTTGCATTTCTCTAATGTAAAATGGCTCACATATGTCAAGCTTTTGATTAAAGTCAGCTACAAACTCATGCCTTATTAGCAGGAAAATTAAACCAGTTGTTGGGGGAAGGACTAAATCATCTTTTCAAAGACACAAATTATTTAAAGAAAGAGTGCTTAAATTCAACCCCACCCTACCCCTTTCCCTACTCTACGTTACCCGTTCCCCTCCACCACTGCTGTGGTCTGAGATCCTGATTCTGGCTCTCCTCATTATACATATAGCCCTACCCTTAGAGAATTAACAGCTTCTTTGCATTTCAGGAGTCAGCTTAAAAACACCAAAACAGCTTTATGATGCAAGGCTATGATGCAAAATAATTTAATCTGATGTTTTCCTACTGAAAAAAAATGGATAAAAGCCTAAAGTTTTAATTGAAGTGAGAGTGGCTCAACTTGGATAAAGAAGTCATGCTCTGGAGAAATGGAAGGGGATGAGCTGTGACATTCCCATGAATGACAGGGATCTTGGAACAAATAATAAGCACTGCTAAAGAAGAGAGGAGTGGATAATTTCATGGAAGGCTCTGAGGAGTCAGACATTAAAGATGGTGACCATGGAAGCAGTGGGTAATATTCTCTGAGGTTGTTAGCAGAGAAGACCTCTGTGAGGTATATATACATAACCCACCTGTAGAAGGAGTTGTGGACAGATAGTTGTATAAAAACTAGGACTAGGCAGATACATTCCATTCAAAAGGATGGAAAGTAATCATTGAAGCCACCAAGACTGAATGCCAGAATCAACTCCATGTGCCCCTGAACAGGTGCACCTTAGGAACACTGCATAATATAGCCAAAGAGAGAGGGAGCCCTGATAGTGGGCACAATTAGAATCAGGAAAACACTGACAAGTGGGGTCTGATCCAGTTAAATTTGATGTTGAAAAGTAAACATATCTGATATTTATGGACCTCAAGGGTCAATAACATAATAAAACAAGGTCATACAATTCATTTGTATATGGAAAGTTAAGTATCTTATTTTGGTACAAGATGGGGAAATAATTAACAAAAGTAGGTATACTTTTATAGCTTTATAGTAAAGACCACAGAATGTAGTGTGAGATTGCCTGAATTAGAGTCCAGATTTAGAGTTAGTACCTACCTCAAAGGGATTCTGCAAGCACTCAATGAGATCATGTAAAATAGTTCATCCTAGTTCTAGGCACATAGGAGGAACTCATTAAGTATTACCTTTATCAATAATACCACTCTGAGTGATTTTGTTAACTTTGCCAACTACATACAATTTCTCACTATACAATAGAAATAAAACCATCCAAAGTTAGGAAAAGTATAACCTTATTATATTTGGGCCTATTAGTTGGAGATTGGTCTGAATTTATCTGGGGATAAACAAATCCCTCAGCTGGGCTTCTTCCCCCAATATGGGAGTTGCTTGCAAATATCTGGTGGTGTTGATCTTGGTCACAGAATTGCCCTCACCAAACCATTTGTTGCTCTGATTAATGAATACACTATCTGTTTTTTAAAAAACCTCAACCTTTTGTATGAACAAAGTTTAGAGATCTGCAACATTTAAACTAATTAGATTTTAACAGGAGGTCTTGGCTTTGTAATATTTCACAAGATTGACAGATACTTCCTTACCGGTGACAGTTGTCTTCTGGGGCAATTAGTCAGCAACCAATTGAAGACTTTTAACACTAGTATTTTTCTTTCAGCTTTCAGTATCAGGCATTTAAACATGTTATGAGTGTTAATTAACTTGCACTTTCAGAAAAAAATGTGAAAGGGCTTCTGAGAAGTAGTAGAAGATGTGCATATTCAGCTGTTATATTGGTATTAGGCATTTGCATAACCCCTTATTCTTAGACATATTAACCCATACTCCAAATTGGAATCATAGGGGTGAGATGCAAATTAAGAACAGTTACTTTATTAATGTTATAAAGTTGGTGAACTCAGGGTGTGTTTCATGTAATGACTACTAATATAACTAGTAAGACTAACACTATTGGGGATACCATTTTTCATGCCTCATATAGATTGCTTTTTACAAACAATACCTCCGGCTCATGCTTTCATTCTGCAATTGAGGCATTATTATCCCCATTTGGCACATGAGAGATTTAAAACTCATAGAGTCCAAATAACTTGCCTCAGGCACACATTTATGAAAAGTGTAGCCATGATTTGAATCCCAAACTTCTAATTCTGATGTACTTTCTACTATCCCCACTCTGAGTCACTTAATAGATTTGAATGAATGCTTTTACTGGTGATAGTTGGAACTGTCAGCGACTCAACAGGAAACAGATGCTATGCTCAAATGAGGACAATTTGAGGAAAGTTTATCTAAAAAGGGACTATATATTGAAGTGCGGGTGGTAGGATAACCATTATGAATGTTGCAAAAACCCTGGGCTAGTAACAGAAGAGCTGTTCCTATCCCTGGACCTGAAGGGGCAAGGGCGGTAAGTAGTTACTGAAATATAGAATTGTGTGAAAAAGGCCACCGTGAGAAAACCAATGGCTTTGAGCAGAGGACACAGCAAGCCCAAGATGACCCTGCAAAAAGAAATCTGGGGACCTAAATACACTCACCTCAGTTTCCTTTCTCTCTCTCATCTCCTGCCACGCCCCCTAATGTCCTAATCCAGCTCCAGAACCAGAGGCAGGGGAGTTCATTGATGTACTTCATAGAGGTCTTTGCAATAGGCAGCAGAGTAGGGAATGGAAAAATTAGATGTGAAGATAACAGACATGAGAGTGTTGTTTACATTGAGCTAAGTGTGACTAGAAGAGAGGCTGCCTGTTTCAAAAGTATTTTTTTTTTTAAAAAAGCATCTCTGATCTTCAGTCTCAAAACTCATTTTTGAAGATAATTCTTTTTTTTTTTAGATTTTTTGATGTGGACCATTTTTAAAGTCTTTATTGAATTTGTTACAGTATTGCTTCTGTTTTACATTTTGGTTTTTTGGCCTCAAGGCATGTGGGATCTTAGCTCACCGACCAGGGATTGAACCCACACTCCCTGTATTAGAAGGCAAAGTCTTAACCACTGGACCGCCAAGGAAGTCCCTGAAGATAATTACTGATTAAATAATATGGTAGTTAAATAATAGACAATATAATTGTATGTGTGTGTGTGTGTATTAAGTATGTATATGTTTTTATTTTGTTTTTTGGAACTTCAGAACTACCATCTGTTATAACAGGAATATTGCTTTCTCTCCACTTATGATTCAGCGTGGTGCCTTCTCTCTGCCAACAGCTATTCCCAGCAGTGAAACAATGGTCTGTTGCCTACCAAAGGCCAAGAACAGCCCTTGAAGCTGTTAGCTATCAGTTCCAGAGTTGAAGTTAGGATTGCGTTTGTGAAGGAACCAGGCATGCATGGGAGGGTCAGAAGCATGCAACTGGGACTGTAGCTTTACCTCAATACAATCCACATCTAAAATTAAGAAAACAAAGTTTAGAAACCAACTAATCAACAGATGATAATAATAGATTCATCCGACATCTTCTTTATGTGTATTCTTATTTGTTGTATCTCTCAATCACTAAAGTATAAGCCTCAAGACAGTAAGGACCTTGTTTGTCTCTTTAAAAGTGAACCTTCTTTTTGGACTCCTCTAGGAATCCTCTAGGTGAATCCACTTAGAAGCATGGATTCAATATAAGTACTCAATAAATATTTGTCAAATTGACCAAAGAATGAAAATTAGTCATCACTTGAACATTAGGGGAAAAACAAAGTATAGTCTGTTTGCAGAACTTCTTATATTATTTTAGTTATGAATGATAACCTGAAAAACATAGAGAGTTTTCCAATATTGGATGATATTTTAATTAAGTTCACATTACAAGAGCAGTTTTTATTTTTATTTTTTTTGGCCATGCTAAGTGGCTTACGGGATCTCAGGTCCCCAACTAGGAATTGTACCTGGGCCACGGCAGTGAAAGCCTGGAAGCCTAACCACCAGGCTACCAGGGAACACCCACAAGAACAGTTTTTTTTTTTTTTTTCTTTAGTTGTGGCAAGCGGGGGCCACTCTTCATCGCGATGCAAGAACAGTTTTTTAATTCCCATTTCACAGACAAATCAACTGAATCTGAGAGAATTTAAGCAGTTCTCACAGGGTGATGTTGCTTATAAGTGACCACAATCCAGTTGAAATCCAAACACAGTTCTACTGGCCAGAAAATAATATGTAATTTCTACTCTGTCCACGTGTAGCAGAGGTTTCCCAGGTGAGGTTGCTAATGAGCTTGGGTTTGAAAACTAAGAGTACGCGCCACTCACTATAAGTGATAGTACATTCAAAGGCAAGAGAAAAGTGCCCAGAGACAAAGGTCTGTAACTACTCTTTAGTGATTCCAAGGTTGATCAATTTCACTCAATTTGAATTGACTTTTAACCAACTTCAATAACCTCATCATTTTCCTGTTATTCTCCCCAAATGCTGTGTTCATACCCAAGTCAGAGTGCCTATAATCTTTGCTCTAAGTCTTTTCTGTTGATTGGGAAGGAACAATACTGCAGGGCAATAAGAATTCCACAAAGCTCCTGATTGTAGAATGGGAGCCCAGCACAAAGACTGCACACCCAAGGTCCCTGCCATCTTTTATACATTCCAAGTGTGAACCAAAGATCACCTTCTTGAAGGTCTAATCAATGTTTCCTGCTGCCAGAGTCATGTTAGCATAAACAACCCTGTTTTAAATGTCCTGTTTTTTGGGGAAAGAACCCTTTTAAAATCTCATAATCTGACCACAGGCCACACTTTTTAGACTGAAGCTTAAAATAGTTTCAAACAAAGAAGAAAACATAGTGTAAGTTCTATTCAGAAACCATTGCCAGCACTGCCGCCACCACCACCGCTGTCGCCGCCACCCTACATGGTGCCTCCGCTCACTGTCTCTGGGTTCCCAATATGTTGCCCAGGATCTAAAAGGCTCATTCCAGTGAGTAACTAAGATTTAATATTAAAAGCATAAAGAGAATATCAAGGTTGTTGTTTCTTAAAAGTGAACCAACAGCTTATCTCAATCAAAAACATCTGAGTACCCTATTAAATATGAATATCTCTGGGACCCACCCAGACTTACTAAATCTCTAGGATTGAATACTAGAATCTAAATTTTTAACAAGGTCCTCAGATGATTCTTACATACATTAATGTTTTAAATCTAACTGCTCCTTGTATCCCATCTGCACTCTCTTGTGCAGTCCTGTGCTCTCAGGGAGCTCACTACCTCTAGAACTACCAAACCCATCCTTGTACAGCTTTTTCTATTGGGACATTTTTTTGTACCAGCTGATAATGTGTTTTTCTGTATCTGCCCACACGTTAGGTCACAACAAAATCACTTCTGACAGTTTTATAATGAGCGTAGAACTCAGCGTTCTGGAATATTTCTCTAAATTGTACAAAGCTGGGGAAATCTAGAAGAAATGCTATAAATGAGAGATCTTAAAAACAACAGAGATTCCCATTGACAGGAAATAGGGCTGCATTATTCTACAGGAGAGCCAAATGGAAGTAGAAATCCTATCACTGGCTGGTTCCCCTTGCCAACAGATTCTCTTTCCTTTAGTCTGAACTTCAACATTATGAAAATCACAGAATTCTAAAAAATGTAAGTGGGTCCTATCATCTCCTCACTTCTCTTTTCCCACTTGCCATTTAAAAAGTTTGTTGGCCATTAGATTATTGATGGTAAAGCTCCAGTGGTTCTGATTGCTATACTTCATTGCCTAGTGTCAAATTCTCATACAACCTCCTCTTCTGCACACCACAACATGATCTAGAATCTGCTAGAGTGAGTTCCTCAAGTTTCTAGTCATATCAGTCTTCTCGTAACTCTGTACCAAGGAAACAATTCCTCCCTTTAATAGAAAAAAAAAAATGTTTTCTACTTCCCTTCCTCCTCCAACAACCATACCTGTCTGTTACAGACTGTATGTTTATGTTTCCCCCAAAAATATATACGTTGAAATTCTAACCCCCCATGGGATGGATAGTATTATGAGGTGGGATCTTTGGGAAATGATCAGGTCATGAGGGTGAAGTCCTCATGAACAGAATTAGTGCCCTTACAAAAGACACACCAGAGAGCTTTCTTACCCCTTCCACCATGTAAGGACATAGTAAGAAGGCTATGAACCAGGAAGCAGGTCTCTCTAGAGACTGAATCTGCTGGCACCTTGACCTTGGACATCCCAGCCTCCACAATGATGCAAAGTAAATTTCTGTTATTTTCAAGCCATCCAATCAATGAAATTCTGTTATAGCAACCCAAATTGACTAAGACACTATCCCCTTCACCTTCAAAATTTGTGCACTTTCCAAGGGCCAGCTGAAAAGTCTCTTCTTAGTGAAACCTTCCCTAATCGTGTAATGATTCTATGTCTTAGCAAAATCTGTATTTGTATGATACGCTGGACTCCTGCCAACTTCAGTAACAATGCTCATCATTTTCCTAGGTGATAACAACTATAGTTACAACTGCAGTTCCTTCTTCTGAATACACTCCCCGTAGGAAAGGGTGTTGATGGAATGGTTAAGATGGCAGGATTGGGTGTCTTACTTCCTGTGTTCACATACAGAGTTCATCATTGATGGCTGCATAAAATTGAGCAATTTTCTTAATCTCACTGTGTTTTGGTGTCCCCTCTTCTACAGAGAAAGATAGTAATAGAATTTACCTTGAATACTGGCTGATTTATGTATAATAAGTTTCTACTTAGTATACTAATGTTTAAATACACTTATATTCAAGTATAAGTAAATAAATAATGTGAGGTTTAACCGTTTGCCATCTGAGTAGCTCTTGGAACATTTAAGTTAAGCACTTGATTAATTCTAATCATTTGAAACATTAATAATGTTAATATTATTTCAACTTATTTTTTATTACTCCACTTCACAGACAAGAAACTGAGACTCAAAGAAAAAGGCTGTCTTGACTTACGTCTTATAAATAATAAAAGGTAGGTTCTATAACAGATACTTTAATATATGTGTAAATGTTCTTTACGTATGCACATTCCTCACCATGGATCCAGCACTGAGTTTATTTTCCACGTGAGAATCCTGGATATAACTTCCAAGCACCTGCAATTAACATCTCTGCCTAACCCTACAGAACTTCTCTGCCAAAAAGCTCAGATTTCATCATGCAAACTGTAAAATAGGTTAGGAATAAGTATAACATTCTGTCATCTGGCACCTAATTTAGGATATCAGTATATTAACAACACTAAATATTGTCTATTAGCCTGTTACTCATTTATATTTTACTGCACTGAATCATCAGGAATATTACACTGTTAAAAGATGCCCTATAAATTGAATATGCTTCTCTTAAACTTATGACAGACCATGTTTTGATTAAATCACGATATGCCAAAAATATAAGTAAGAAATGTATATATTTTTAGGTAATTAACAGTTGGAATTAGGGATGAATAGCACTTCCTCCCCCTTACCAGTTGGCTGGTGATTATAACTGGTATTTTTGTCCAGGCCAATTTTTGTCATCAGTCTTTCTTACAGAAACTAACAGCCACTTCATCTTTTCAGCTGCTGTAATTCATCCAATTTCATATAAGGACTATAGAAAATGAAATTGAAATCAGAGAAGAAAAACACCACTTCCCAGAGTTTTGGGCCCCACTCACATTGATCAAATGGGTTGTAGTCAGATTATTTTCACAGTAATTGATTAAGAGAGTTAAATAAATGTCTTTGCCTTCTCTTGCTACAGGAATTCTCCAAAATTTGTTGTTTTTGCTGGTTCTCACATGCCCCCTCCCCCTTCTTTTTCTTCTCAAATATGACAATGACAAAGCTACTCCTCACTTTTACATCCTTAAAAGCAAGGATCATATGATTGGTCTAGAAGCTGCAGTATAGCCTGAAATTCTCTCTTCCCCAAGTCAGACAAGACAGACCTTTGGATTAGTACTGGGATTATTACGATAACAATATTCATCCTCAGTCAAGTGACAACTCTCAAAAGGACAGAAGACTCCATTCATAAGAATATTTATTCTTTCAGAAGCATATGCTTTATAAGGCACTGTGCTGAGCACTTAATGTATGGTCATCATGAATCCTGACAAAACCTTGCTAATTAGGTATTACTGTCCCCACTTCATAGAGGGGAAAACTGAGGATATGAGTGGGTAAGCTACTTCTCAATTTCATACAGCAGGGACAAAGCAGAGCTAGGGATCAATCCTGGCTGAGCTTACTTGACTCAAAAACTTATGTTCTTTCACACTTTCTACCTATATTGGGTGCTATGCCAAGGATAAAAAAGCAAAACCTGCAGAATTAACAGTGAAGTTAGAATGAAGGTCGTGAGGGCTTGAACTAAGGGAGCAGCGACTGAAACACAAAACCTGAGATGGGTGAGACAGGAGCTTAAGAGTTGTTCACATTTATTTAATGCCTCTTGTGGACTATAGACTGTTTACACACTATCCATTGTTAATCCATGAGATATGGATTGAACCCACATTTGAATTCTAAGTTACCAGGAGCATGATGATTTATAAATAGCAAACAGCAAGTAGAAACAGGAAGAAAAGAATAATTTTTGTTTAGCCTGTCCTCAGTTAACTAAGATATGTTTATAAACTGTGTGTCCAATTATAGGGGCTAAGGTCAGTGTAAAATTTTCAGGATGTTCCAATAAGTCATACAACAATAATTTAAAAGACACATAAAATTAATGTTAATTAAAAATCAAAGGAATAGGGACTTCCCTGGCAGTCCAGTGGTTAAGACTCTGTGCTCCCAATGCAGGGGGCCCAGGTTCAATCACTGGTCAGGGAACAAGGTCCCGCATCCTGCAACTAAGAGCCCACATGCCTCAACTAAAGGTCCCACATGCCACAACTAAAGATCCTGCACGTGGCAATGAAGAATAAAGATCCTGTGTGCCGCAACTCTTTAAGTCAAACCAGCCACATCACTGCAGCTCCAAATCATAAATAGAAGACAATCCATCAACATGAAAAACTAGGCGGGAAAGCAAAAAAACTGTGTCACATCAGCTGTGGAAGAAATCTCTTTTAGCCTCTTATTTTTCATGCAAGCAAATGGCAGTGGTGATAGATAAGGGACTGCTATCATACACCTATTTGAACAGGAGTAGAAAGACATGGTGGTTATACCTGAGGCCTAGCCTTTCATCCTAACATGTCAATAGGACACATATGTGGCCCTATGGGTTTCACTGTAGCTCAAATCACAGAGAAGCAGTGGGAAGCCCCACAGAATTTCACAGATGTTCTCAGGCTCTACACATAAGACTGGTAAAGTGAAGAATAGTACCTGGGCACAGCTCAAGAGGTAAGCCCAGGTAAGCTCACCTTAATTAAGTCAGGTAGTTACTAAGTTCTCCTTTATGGACTATTATTGTTGTTTTTCATTTTTTAAATCTAAATTAATATGTCATACTCCCCTGTACTATACTTCACTTATGAACAATGCCAAATGCCTTCATACTTATAGGGAAAGTTTGGGAATATTGTCACATGCATGTGACACTACCTTTAATCTTAGAAATCCCAAGGTTGTCTGGTTTGAAAAGAAACAAACAAAAACAAATGGTAGTCATGGGCAGGAAGATGGAAAAATGTTGCAGTTGAGACTAAATCACATTTTCAGATATCTCGGAGAAGGGAATGAGTTAAGCCATTAACAAAAATCACTTCACATATGGAAAAATTTACCAGTGAGGTATTGTTATCCTTCCACTTAACAAATGGAATAACTAGGGCTTCGCAAGCTGAGTATCTTCCAAGCTCCCGTAAGCCAGTACGAGTGGGAAGCGTGATTCCTGCCCAGTGTTCTTTCCACTGCATTGTGCTAATGGCCAGACTGGAATGAAATTTAAATGTCACATCTCCTCCATGACTCATAAGATGCCCAGTGCCATGACAGGTTGATTTATTGTATGTGGCCAGAAAAGAATCTATAGCATGATAAACTATAAAAGGCAACTATTAAAAATGACCATATGTTCTCATTTTATAGATGAGGAAATGGAAACAGAGAAGGGGAAATGACTGCCAGTGGATCATTAATAGAATTTATTAAACTCAGTTCTGATTATACAGGTCTCCTGTTTAATATTATTCAATGACTTCCCATTGAATATCAAGTAAAGTCCAAATTCCTCACCATGACTTAGGAGGCCCTTTGAGATTCTTTTCTGCCTCTTTTCCTGTGCAACAGTTATTAAGTCCTCCTTTAGATACCTTGCTATATCAATTATTATTTTTCTAGGACTAAGGTTTTTAAACATACAGTACATTCTGACTGAACTTATTCCCTCCATCCTTCCTTACTCACACAGTTTCTGAGCAACACCTTTTATATTTCCAAGTTCACCTGAAATGTCCTTCCTAGGTTGAACAGGATTTCCTGCCTAGGTTAGTTTCTAATATCACCTATACTAATTTTTTGCATTCATCAAAATCCAAATTAGATGATTATATTTTTAAAATTTATGTGTAAAGTCCATATTGCCTTCTTGACTATAAACTCCATTAGGAAATAGATTATAACAACATATTTTGAATGAATGAATGTTAAATTGAGACTATTAGGAGTGACAAAGATTTGAAAGGCAACTTCAATTCCTCATGGAATGCTTAAATTCTATGTGCATATGACTTCCCCAAATAGTTAACTTTTTTTTTTAAACTCAGTATCATCTTTTACAATGCAGACTTTTTTATACAGCTACTTATCACAACTTTTCTACCTATGTTTCATTAATGTTGAAAAGTTTAAACACCTTTATACTATATCTGAGCCTAGAAATACTACAAGGGAAATTTTTAAATATGAAAAAAAAATTTACACAAAAATATTTAGTGGTAGTTAAATGAAATTTATTACTTATTATACATTATTAAAATATGAAAAGACCCTCAACTTACAATACTGCATTAGATTTGTAATGGTATATGAAATACAATTAAAATAAATACAGAGATCTACAAAAATGGCCAGTGTAACAGAAAATTTCATAGATGAGAAGGGCCCAAACTTTAAAGTGATTTGTATCTTTGGAATGTGATCTCAAGTGAGCCCTACGGTCAATCAGACTAAACACTGTCCTTCTTCTATGTCTTTATCTCCCTTCCTTTCGTTCAATGAGAACAATGAAAACCTCTAAGTCAAACCTAGCTTTTCCTTCTAATGAAAATATTTTTGTTTTTCTCATTTCAGTGGATCTCTGTCCTCGACTGACTAGAAAATAGGAGTCTCAATATATTCTTCTCCACCCAACCTTTCATTCACAGCATTAGTAAGACAGCAGCCTTATGTCTAGCAGAACAGTGTCATAGGATTTTATCGGTTGACCTTCACTTTCAGAATTTTACATCCAGAGAACAATGTCAGTTGCTATCAAACATCTATCCAAAAGAATTTCATCTGCTTAAGAATTTTGCTTTACATGACTCTGCCAGCTCAGGGTTCAGACCAGAGGATTTTTAATTAAAAAATGTTGAAAATAAAAATGTTTAAATTTCAACATTTTAAAATTAAATATGCCTTAAATAATTCTATATTTGTAATACCAGTCTTTCCCTAAAGGAAATAACTTCTTCTTAACTTTGGAACCTTCTACTTGAAAACCACATTAAATTATCCCTGTCTCAGTTCTCTGCAGAAGAATGCTGACCACTTCTCTTTTAAAAATAGAAGCACCTGACACCTGAATGGTACATGATAAGGCCAGGTAATCATGAAAAAGAGGAAGACTGATAAAAGCATGATTAATAAAATTAAGTACCAATTGGATAATTAAAATTCTTATTGTTAATCAAATTACATTTGTTGTGTGTGTACACTTATGTAAATGTGTGGGTGTGTTTTTATGTGTATGTGTTTCTTTTAATGACAGCCAAACCATCCACATTACCCTTTCTGTAAAGGAAAAATAAATGTTTTTAGCCCATGTAATGATTATCTCATTTCATCCTCCCAATAATCCTGTGAAGTATTTTCATAAGCATGAGATGAAGAAACTATGGTTCAGAGATATTAAAAAGTGACCCAAGGTCACATGTCAAATGGGTGATTAAATTCAAATTTGAAAGCAGAATTATAGAAATGGGGAGTCTGTACTGTTTCCAGTCACCTCTGTGTCCTTTAAGCAGCAAAGAGCCATACGTGTAGACATTCATATTCTCTTTCCTTGACACTTAATCCAATCAATTAAAAGAACACCCCAGAGTTCTATGCAGAATTTTCCAAAGGGTAATGTATTGATTTTCTAAACGTGGAAAAAGTTATCAGACAATATGAAGAAAAAAAATGGAGAGGTATATCTCATTATTGAAAGCTGAAAGTTTCCACGACAGTTATTTCCCAGAAATAAAGTGAATGAGCAAGCCATAATACCATTAACTAGTTTTATGTACTGTGTTCTGCACTGCATTACATTCCAAAGCTTAAAGTATCCCAAAGCTCAAGCCAAGCTTTAGCAAATGAAGAGTACAGAAATCTTGATGCTGTTGCACCAAATAAAAACAATTTCAGGAGCAATGTAGAAAAAAACCCAAAGAACAATGAAAGAGGAAAAAAAAAAAGAAAACAAAGGAAGGAAGGAAAGGAAAAGGAAATAAACTGGAAAAACAAAGTCTTGTGTTCAAGAGTCTGATTTTACTGCTTGATTCTCAGGAAATGAAAGAGAAAAATATGGCTAGATTTCCTTTTATCATTTATCATTTCTAGCTAGTATAGATGGTTGGAACCAATGGAGGGAGTGATGACAAATAGCTGTCAGAAGGGATGATAACAACTGATAATGACTTCCAGACACACATTCAGTAGAACTGAGAAAGTGTTATCATGTTGAACAATGGACAAATTTTAATATATCTGAAATATCTAGTAGGCACCTATTTGGAGGAACATTCTTGAAATACAGTCATCCTGGGTATTTTTTATCTTGTTTTCCTATTCAAAAATTAAGAAACTGGACAATGGGGGATTTGAAAATTACTATGCAATGCTTATTTATCTTATGAAAACCCTCAGAACTTCCTCAATGAAGCATACATACAGCTTCCCAGAATAGATACAGTGATCATTCTTCTCACTTATTCTTTTTCTGAACACACTGAGGTGTTTTTTTTCCCATATAACACCTAAACATTCATTATTTCATTCATCTGCATATTTATTGTGTGCTTACTGTATAGCAGATTCTGTTTTTATTCTAAGATTTTACTTGCAAATAAATTTAAAAAATTACTCTGGCTCAATCAATATTTTAGTGAGGAGACAAACAATAAACAAATAAGGAAGATTATTTCAGATATTCAAAAGTACTATCAAAAAGATAACACAGAGTGAGTTAATACCAGGTAACTGGGAAAGAGGTGTCATTTGATAAAGTAGAGAAGATTCCAGTGACACAGTGACATTTGTGTGGGGGCCTGAATGACTCAAAGCAGGCATCTGATGAATTGGGTCCAGAGTTTTTCAGAAAGAGAGCAATGGACCCTCAAAAATATTGAGTTGAAAAAGAGCATGGTTCATGTTCTCAGAACAGAAGGGAAGCTATTGTGGCTGAAATTTACTGAGCATGAAGGGTTAGGTTTGAGAGTAACTCACAGGTTAGATCCAGTAGGGATATGACACACTTATTTACTTCTGTGTCCACTCTGAATTCTCTGCATTCTTATCACCTAACTTTTATTCTGTGGATCTCAAAAGCCATGTATTTTATATTGATCTGAGCCATCAATATGCACTTGGAATAAGTCCTAGCATTAAATTGCCTAGTATTGTCAGGGGCATATCTATATGCATCCTTTTTCACATGAGCATCTGTCAAGTGAAAATGTGCCAGGCACCATGCAGTTTCAAAAGCAGTATGGAGAAATTGAAATAGACTGAGACAGAAGTTAGAGACCTACTTTCTAACCCCTTTCTTCCAATATCTCTGTGATTTTGGTCAAACTATCTACCTTCTCTTCACCCAAGTTTTCTCAACTGTAAAATGGGGATAACACAGGTGAATCTGGCTGAACAGATCACTGTGTGAATATATGAAGGACCTTGAACAATAATAGGCTAGGTCCTGAGAAGGCAGACTTGGATAAAGGAAAATGCAGGAAAGGAAAGAGTCAGCAAGGAAATAATATATAGGACTGGGTTGGAAGAGCAGGAGTAAGCTCAGAATTTGCAGTCATGTCAAAAGAACACCGAGGGGGAACACTGCCATACTCCTGATAGGAGAATCTAAGAATGACCGGCGACAAGGTTATCCTATATTCTATCCTAGCATAGTACCTGATACATAATAAGCTTTAATAAATGTTTGTCAGATGAATAAACAAACACAAATGAACAGGTAGATGGGTACACCCACATAGACAGTTAGCAAAGCCTTAGTGCTTGACGTAGCCATCCTCTCAAACCTTTCTGTGCTTAGGTATGCAGTAGAAATTGAGTGAGCCAGATTCATCCTATTGTCTAGGACCAAGAAGGTTCTTCCACAATATAGATTTGGCAGGGTCTTTGATGAAAACTAAAGAACATGTGGACACAGAGGGGGAAGGGGAGGGTGGGACGAACTGGGAGATTAGGTTTGACATAAATACACCACCATGTGTAAAGCAGATAGCTAGTAGGAACCTGCTGTATAGCACAAGGAGTTCAGCTCGGTGCTCTGTGATGACCTAGATGGGTGGGATGCGGGGAGGAGGTGAGCAGGAGGTCCAAGGAAGGGGATATATGTATACACACAGCTGATTCACTTCCTTGTACAGCAGAAACTAACACAACATTGTAAAGCAATTATACTCCAATAGGGACTTCCCTGGCGGTCCAGTGGTTGAGACTTCACCTTCCAATGCAGGGGGTGCAGGTTCGATCCCTGGTTGGCGAGCTAAGATCCCACATGCCTCAGGGCCAAAAGACCAAAACATAAAAAGCAGAAGCAACACTGTAACAAATTTAATGAAGACTTTAAAAGTGGTCCACATCAAAAAAAATCTTAAAAAAAATTATACTCCAGTAAAAACAAAATAAAGAACTATATAAGTAATTAATGTAATTACTGACTGAGCACAGTTCAGAAAATGGAAGTTCTCTTAGGTTACAGTTTTTCATAGTGGGTTCCTGGATCACATGCTTCAAACAACCTTGCGAGTGTCTTCAAAAGCAAGGAGTCATGGGGCTCCACATCTACCAGACTTATAAGAACTTCTTGGATTGGAGCTTAAAAATATGTATTTTTTAAAAGTCCCTTAGTTGATTCATACGTTCCGCAAAGTTTAATAAGATCTGTTTTAATGTCATAACGGCATTTTCTTTTCCATTTAAGTTATATTTGTGGGGGATATAAAGTAAGGTATATTATTGACTTCACTGGGAAACAGAATTAGAGATATATGTATGGTTCTCAAATTATATCCAAGAGAATTATTTTGATAAAATAAAATGTGAGAGGTGGAAAAAAGCAGAGAAGCAATGTATGTATAAAGATGTAAGGCTTCTAAGATGACAGAAAATCTCATGCTAGTCAACTATGTGATGCAGCTAGTTCAAAAGCTAATTAATCTTCAGCTACAGTAACAGAAATTGCATACTCATCAGAACTAGGACAGTGATAGTCCCATATTTGTCAGATTACCACAGGAATGCTATGTTCATTTTTAGGTGTTAACTTTTAAAAGAATATTAAACAAAATTAAATTGCCCAGGTTAAAAGACCATGTCCTAGGAGGAGTAACCAAAGAAACTCAGAGTATTTGACTTAGATGAAAAAATATAGACCAGTATGAAGTTCACCTTCAAATTACTGGAAGGCTGCCCAGAGAGAATAACTAGATTCTCTCTGGGGGAGGGAGTGAAGACAGGGGGTGAAAGCTGCAGGGTGATTATTTTGCTTCAATATAAAGATCTGTCTATTCTCTTGTCTGTTTAAAATGCTATACTTAGGCTTCCCTGGTGGCACAGTGGTTGAGAATCTGCCTGCCAATGCAGGGACACGGGTTCGAGCCCTGGTCTGGGAAGATCCCACATGCCGCGGAGCAACTAAGCCCGTGAGCCACAACTACTGAGCCTGCGCGTCTGGAGCTTGTGCTCCACAACAGGAGAGGCCACGACAGTGAGAGGCCCACGCACCACGATGAAGAGTGGCCCCCGCTCGCCGCAACTAGAAAAAGCCCTCGCACAGAAACGAAGACCCAACACAGCCAAAAATAAATAAATAAATAAATAAAATGCTATACTTAAAGTATAGAAATATTATTTAAAATGTGGGAAAATGTATACATAATTTTTTCCTCTAATATACATGTTCATAATGGCATAATATCTTCTGATTTTGTCCATAAGCAGGCCTATGTAAAAAGAGTTGTATCATGGTACGTGCTCTTGCATGTCATTTAACCTTACATTCTGAGATTTTTATGTGGATTTGTATTTATCATTCTGATGGCTGCACAATAGTCTACCAAGTGATATGTACTAAAATAAGCCATTTTCCTGCTAGTAACTATGTATGTATGAAGAGCTCTAGACAACAAAAGGTAAAAGAATGAAATGGAGCACCTCAAAATAACAGAATCTCAAGGCTCAAGAAATAGTTCGAGGTCATTTCTACAGAAATCATGTTTCATAAAGAAGAGATCCTGAGTAGTAGGGAGAGCTACTTTAGGACCCTGGTAAGCAGAAAAACCACTTCTGCCTCTTGGATCAGTGCTCTTTTTCCATCACCAGACTGGAAAGGACTGGTTTTTCTTCTTTAAAAGTACTCAAGTAGTGACAACTTTCAGGGACATCATAAAGGAGATTCAAAGTATCAAAGGGAAGACATGCAGTGCAACCATTAAGAGCCTTTCCAACAGAAAGATTATATGGCTTTGCATCATAAAGCCTAGTCCCAAGAAAGGAGAGACCACTATATCATAGAGTGGCCTCATAATATTCCTTGGAACAGATGACTGAACTGAACCAATAAAACTATAGAAAGTCCTCAGCTACAATGTGTGCTGAGCTGTATACATTGCTGTGGTATTCAAAATTGTGCATGCTTATGAATCTGGCACAAAGGCATTAAAATTGGGGTATTCTAAATGTCTAAATCTTCATTATCTCATTGAAGCCTTAAAATAAAGCTGTAGCTATTCCTGTGATTGTTCCCATTTTGCAAAGGTTAAAAAAAAAAAAAAAAAAAGGTAATCAGGATACGCCACCAAAAATACAAACTGAGACAAATAAAAGTTCTCTGTATCTTCTGAATTTTCATCCTTCTGTCCAATCATCTCAAGCAAACACATTTAGTATGAAAATAATCTTTCTAGAAAGACTTCAGAATGTAACAAATGAGAGTTTGAGGTATTTCCCTGGGGCTAACACCAGGTGTCTTGGTAGGCGTGGCATTATGCATGTCAGATGGATATTTTTATACTGTCTTTTATTTTTTAATCCTATTTTTGTAGAAGTCCCAAAAAATGAAGCTAATTAAATACAGTATTTCTACTTTATTTGCTGAAGATATCTATTGCCAGATTTGGTCAGCTATGTATGGCTGTCTATAATTTCTCACTTAAGAAGGTAATTTATTCATGACACTAGTTGATGATGAAGTGATTATTAAAGCTACATGGTGTGTCATTCCTTTCAGTTTCTGTATTATTTTACACTGAGTTTGGATCTGTATTTTCTGAATCTCTGTGGCAGGATAATTATATGGCCATATGTAAATCACCCCATCCCACCTCTTTGATTTTTGAATGAAAACCAGGGATGGAATTACTGCAGATCCATAACCATTTTATACTCTTCATAAAAGGATTTTCAGAGCTTAATATGAACTATAAGGTGAAGATTAATTTGAAAGAGTAGTTTTAGGACATGTTATCATAAATTAACTTTAATGATAAGTTTGGAGGGTTTTAAACTTAAGCCAAATGAAATCTGCATATTATGCATTTATTCTCTTTACTAACTTCTTGTTAGACACTCTGTGACTTGTCCTTTATTTTATGACAAGATACTTGAAAGGTTGATTTGTATGAGTCATATACAATTATTATTAGGCACTATAAAAAGATAATAGATTTCGGAACTTCTTTTTTATTTTTTAAGTCTTAAAATACTACCATGAACTCTTGCACTATGGAATATAAAATAGGGTTTCTTAAGTGTCTGACTTTCAGCATCAACCTAAACTTCAAAAGTGTATCAAAAATGAAACCCCATATTGACAAATTTAAGTCACTTTTTATAATGTATAGATTATTGCCCTTCTGTGTGATGAAGGAACTCAGGAATACAAATTGCTTGTTCATAGTCATAGCATGATTTTGATCTTCAGGAAGGATTATCACCCAATGTGGTGCAGAAACAAAAATGTGGCTTTCAGGGGAGTAGCTAAATAATGGCATTACCTTTCTTTCTATTGTTCAGGCCAAAAACTAAGTATGATTCCTCTCTTTTCCTCATACCAACAACTAATCAGTTAGAAACTCTTGTGGATTCATGCTTCAAACCATATACAGAAGAGGATATCTTCCCATAACTTTCACAGCTACATCATGATCTAAGCCACCATAGTCTTTTGCCTGGAATACTAAATTGGTTTTCCTGGTTCCACCCTTGCCACTCTACAATATATCTTCCATTCAGTAGATGGGGTGAATGTGAATAAAATAATGCCCCTTACCTGCTCAGAAACCTCCAGTGGGTTCTTATCACACTCAAAATAAAATTAAAATTCCCTGCATAGCCTACCAAGTCAAGTATAATATCATTCCTAACTACTATTTCGACCATATCCCCCAAAACTCTCCTGCTCTTCTATTCAGCTCTAGCCATACTCATTGTATTTGCAGTTCTGGAAATACAAAGCTCATGTCTACATCAGGGCCTTTACACTTGCTATATCCTGTCTGGAACACTTCCTTGCCAGGTATCTTTGCAAGTTAAACTCCCTTCTTTGAATCAGATATCCAGTGAAATGCTACCTTCTCCAAGCAGCTATCCCTTGACAGCAAATTGAAAATAGCCCCCTTAAATTACCTTTATTATATTGTCTAGACCCTTTTCTCACTTTATCTTCACAGCATTTACCACTACATTAGATGTGTTCAGCATTATTCTCCCTCAGTATAAGCTCAATAAAGTTTCTTTCCTCCTAAGACCCAGAGGAGTGCTTGTCTGTCCATAGCGCACGCCAATTTAGTGAATGGATGAATAGTTAATGAACAAATTGACAGTTTATATAAGTGTACGAAGTAGCAACACGGATAATTTTTTTCAAACCAACCAGACTTCCACATAAACTGTGACTTCATTCCACTTGACCACTTTCTGTGGCTTAATTGGTTGAAGGCTCCTTTGACTCAAAAATTCCATGTACATTCTCTAATATCTGAAAGTTCTTGAACTAGTCAACCCCCCCCCCAGTATGAATACCATTTTCCGAAGTGAAACAGACTGGTAAGGTCTAGAACACAGCTCTAATTCTCATGGGCTTATATGGTATGACAGAAGTCTCACATGAGTAAAACATATCCAGACAGAAACTTTTTTAAAGGAAAATACATAAAATGGGAAAAATCATATTCATTTGTGATGAATCCCAATTTACAGCTTGTGCTGTTTAAAACAGGGTACCATATTTCCTTCAATTACCACAGTGACAAGTTACAATATGAACAAAAAGATCAAATCAGTAATGGGCTCTAAGGATGAACCAACAGTACTACACTTGCCTTCTCATATAAATCGTCATCATCATTGTCATTATCATCATCCTCATCATCAGTATCATCATCATTATTCTCACTAATTACATAGCAAAATTCAGACATTAAGTTTATTTCTTTAGAGAAAATAAGCCTCATTGATTCCTATGTAATCTCACATAGCCTCTAACTAAACTGCCTCCTATAGGTCATCTATAATCTTTTCTTCAGTGCATCCAGTGGTCATTTTCTTGGTCCCCACCTCTGGAACCTTAGATCGTTAACCTTACTTCTTATCATAACTATTACTCCTTTTGTTCTTTGACACTCGAGTGTCTTGAGGCCTCTCTCAATTCCTTGACCATTTTTCATGCTCTGTCCTTGTTATATTTATGAGATTCCACCTGAATGGGAATCCAACAGGATTTTTTTTTTTTTTCTTTGCAGAGGTAAGTCCAGGCCTTGAACTCCATGATGACTGAGTTACCACTCTGAGTCTCTGAACAGTCAATCTATCTTCTCTTCAAAATTTCCCCTGTTACTTGTATTGGCATCAGTTCTCTGAACAGGATGCCTGTCAGTATGTACAGCCATGAATGCTTTAAGGCAGGGCCTAAAAGTTACTATGCAGAAACAAATATGGAGGTTGCATTAGATAAATGGTTTAATATTCATTGCCCTAATTATGAGCAAGCAAGAGACAAGCAAAAGGAAAAGGTCCAAGGAAACAGGCTAGAGGAGAAGAAAAATAATTGACTATTTGCATTGTTCCAAGTGATACTTTAAGTGTTTTAATTTTGTTTTCTTATTTCTGTTATAATACTAGAGATAATTATTACTATTTCCTATTTTCAGACCAAAAAATTGAGCCTCACTACCTGCAATTAAAAGCTATATGTTGTTAGGAGCATATCCAAGACTTCTGGATAATGATTTCAAGAAGAATAACTCTGAGCAGATCTGTCCCCATGATGAAAGTGTCAAGATTTCCCAAAGTCTATATGTGTCGCACAGCCCCTGTTTGTCCCTCCAGACCCACTCTTTAACCCTCTCCCAGAGGCTCACTTGCCTTATTTACTGTTCCCTGTACTGCCAGTGGTGTCAGCGGAGGGAATGGTGGGTTGCCTTGTTAGTGCTGGCGGCAGTGAATGTTCTAGAGAACCTAGGCTTCCACCCTTGCCAGGCTCTGAGGAGGCACCCTAACCTTACTGCTGGGAGTGGTTTCTGAGAAGCCATGTAAGCAGCAAGGACCTCATCCCCACCTGGTTTAAGGAGTGCACCCACTCACCATGGGGGAATGTCAGCAGAAGCCTAGTGGTGAATGGGTGTGTGCTTCCTTAAATCCAGGTGGAGATAAAAGTCTCGACTGCCCACATGGCTTTTCCAACACTACTCTGGCAGTGGGGTTTTGGTGTCTTGTTACAGTCTGGTAAGGGTGGAAGCCTAAGTTCCCCATTGGAAACCTTCTGGTGTGGACTGGGGTGGGCCACAGTTTTTCCTTGGTGTTTGGCTGAAGCAGAACATTATTGCCTAAACATTTTCTGTTTTGCTAAGCTACCCTTTTCCTGGTCCTTTGGCTAGAAGAAGAGGCTTTTATGGTGGCTTTTTAAAAATCTGTGCCCATTGGGATTTCTGGCTTGCTGGCTTCTTCTACTCCATGTTTAGGATATATGAGACAAAATGAAAACCAAGGAAACTCACCACTGTACTGTTCCTTGAGTCCCAAGGTCTGTAGCTAGTGTGCCTTCTTTCATCTTTTGGAGGCTCCTTATGCTTATTTTATATAAAATGTCCAGAATTATTAGTTACACTTAGCAAGAGGAAAAGGGAAATATATATCTACTCCATCTTCCTGGAAGCAGATGTCCCTGCCACATCAATTTAAACGAACTCTTAGGGATTTCCCTGGTGTTCTGGTGGCTAAGATGCCGCGCCCCCAATGCAGGGGGCCCGGGTTCAATCCCTGGTCAGGGAACCAGATCCCACACACCACAACTAAGGGTTTGCATGCCACAACTAAAGATCCTGCACGCCACAACTAAAAAGATCCTGCATACTGCAACGAAGATCACATGTGCCTCAACTGAGACCTGGCACAGCCAAATAAATAAATAAATATTTTTTAAAAAAATGATCTTTTATAAACCCTTCTTCAATTATCTGGTCTGTGTGAACCATCTGTTTTCTGCTAGAACCCTAACCGATATAGCTTATTTATTTATACTGATATTTTCTCTTTTCTAAAGAATGACTTTCAGTGCAAAAAAAAAAAAAAAAAGTGTCAGATTAATATTTCTATTTCTGATAAAAACCTAAGACAATAAATAATTTAAAAGTGACAAAACATTAACAATTTCCCCATATGTGCTATCATTTATTTCTGGTCTTTATAGCAATTTATAATAAAATCTTTAAAACAAGCTACGCAAAATTACCTGTGCTTTTAACTGGATCCAGCTAGGAAAGTTCTAGCCTTAAAAACTATCCACCTCAGAATATGAGTGGGAAAGAACAAGGGTGCACAGCAATGTTATGATGACTGGGAACAAGAGGAGATGGAAACAAACTGAGCTTGAGAATTATCCCCCATTGCAAACAATGATTACCGTTGTCTCACCATTCAAAGCACACTATGACAATTTATTTCTCATCCTGAATTTCGTATTTTTGAGTGTACAAACCTGGTCTCTGTTTTTAAATTGCCTACACTAGTCCCTCACAAAGAGAAGGTGACTGGTAAAAGGTTTAGGCTGTATTCCCTACACACCCACATAACGACTTGTACATAAGAAATTTCAAAAATGCTTGATGAAGGAAGATTGCATGGTATATTGTTTCTTGAAAGAAATCTCTTTAGAGGAAAAAAATGTATTTCCTTGAAAAAGCCTTAATAGAGTCAATAAAAAATATATCACATTTTCAAGCATTGTCCAAGGATAATAAAGTAGATACAATACACATAAAGCCACATAATTAAAGTAACAATTAATGTCATCTTCTGGAAGAGTAAACATTGTTTCTCTATCATCCTATCATATGTTGAAGCTTAATTTTGACTGGATTCCAGAGAATCTTTTTTTTCCGTGGCCAATGAAAAGCAGTCTTACTTATGTCATTTTTTTGTGTGTGTACATTATAAGATAGAGCCTTATGAAATCATGTTTCTGAATTACCAGTTAATAAAGGTCAATCATCCTAAAGAGCAGAAAATAATAAGGAAAATAAATCAGGGCTCCAATATTGAAGAATCAGATGCTCCCATAAATATATTCTAATAAATATCAGGAACATATATAAAAGAATTCTGACTAAATACCATAAATACTCATAAATTGTTTTCATACATCATGTTAAGTATTTTAGTTCCAATATGTGTGTATATTTTTAATTCTAGATCTTCCATAAAAAACATAGAACGCATAATCAAATTAAAAGCAGTATAGCCATGGGGCTTCCCTGGTGGCGCAGTGGTTGAGAGTCCGCCTGCCGATGCAGGGGACACAGGTTCATGCCCCGGCCCGGGAAGATCCCACATGCCGCAGAGCGGCTGGGCCCGTGAGCCATGGCCGCTGAGCCTGTGCGCCCGGAGCCTGTGCTCCGCAATGGGAGAGGCCACAACAGTGAGAGGCCCGCGTAACGAAAAAAAAAAAAAAAAAAAAAAGCAGTATAGCCATGGATGAACTGAACTGAGGAGAACCAAGAATACAGGTTCCTTGCCAAAGGTTGAGAACATATTACATCAGAATTCTAAATTGCATTCTCCATTATTTCAAACACTTTTCCATTATTGTGCATGAGTAATAATACTGCTTACCCAAATGTTTAGGGGAAAATATATATAAGTCACTTTTGAAAAAGAAAAATGACACAATTTTATTTGTTAGACAGCCATCATGAAGGCAAGGTACTGCCAAACAAGCACACATGTGAAGAAATATGTGCAGATATGTTCAGTGGGATCCTCAACATGTTTACTGAATGGGCTCCCATCATGCCTAAAGGATGAAAGTATTAAAACATCTTTTATGCAAGAAACTGGTAGGTTACTTAATCCATTCCCCATGCATTTTACAGGTGATAAAATTGACAGACTCACAGAAAAGTGTTTGTTTTTGCAAAAACAACATCAACACTTGTTTTTTGTTATTGCTTATGCTTTTCTTTTCACTCCATGACTTTTCCAAAAAAAAAGAAAGATGTAAACTACAAATTATTTCTTGTGAACTTTCACAAGAAGGTGACAATCAAAAATTAAACTGCTTACCAAACTTCACCAGCCCATCCTTTCACAGCTCCAAAGGAAGTTTACTTAAATTATAGACTCACAGTGTAGAGTCAGTGGGTCGGGAGGGATATACCTCTACATTTCTCGCTTCCTCATATGTATGCCCTGTCCTCCCATCAAATCATAAGCAGAGTGAAATGGCAAGAAACACATTATATAAGATTATACTTTTAAAAAATCTACTTCAAAACAGAATTTATGATGTTTGCACCATTGCTGGGCAAACAGAAATGTGGCATGTTTCTATAGGCATGGAAATGATTTAGTTGCTTAATTCTTTTCCTATTGGCATGTATTAAGATGTTAAATTCCACAGGTGAGGGCATGAATGTGCATCGTTAATAATACCCACCTCGTAGCCTCCCAGAGTTATACTCCTGCACTATGCTCCTGCAAATGGGATTCAGCTTTGTCTGGACATGAAAACTTATATTAAAATTTTTCTGTGGAAAGGAAGGAAGAAAGGGAAGAAGGCAGGAAAAGGGAAGGACAAAGGGAGGGAGGAAAGAAGGAAGGAAGAAAAGGAGAGAAAAAATACTTTACAGATTGTTAAAAATCATGTGTTTTAAAAATTAGAAACACATTACCAGTGGAAATTATTAGACCACATTTCCAAAATATGTTTGGATTCAAATATCAAATAAAATCTTTACAAATGTACTACATGTTTCATTCATGTACTGTATACATTATGCTCTAATGGTTATGCTAGTTTAACAGCATAGAGAAGAGTGTTCTATGATCTCCAACTTCACTAATTTTTTGAATTCTCTTTAAGAGAAAATAATGATTTGATGTGACTTACAGAGCAATTAGGGTAGAGTAATCATTCTCAAAGTGTAGTCCCTAGACCACATTAGCTTTCCCTGGGAATCTGTTAGAAATGCCATCTTAGGCTTCCACCCTAGACCCTAGACATATGAATCAGAGTTCTGGGAGTGCAGCACAGGAACCTCCAGGTGTTTTGGATGCATACTGGAACTTGAGGACACTTGTTTACAACCATATAGAACATTCTACTTTATAAAGTTACTCTCTTAGATAGTTTCTTAAAATATGTGATGAGTATATGATATGGCAAGGATTTTTGTTTTTCTCAGCACAAAAAAAGAGAAAGAAAATCAATTTGAGACAGATCACAATGATTTGCTTCCATGCATTGTTAATTTCTTTCAAGTTTCAAAGGTGAAACTCAAATAATTGTAGTAAAAGAGCAGAAGGACCAAAGTTTTGCTTCATCATATACACTTGCCAACAGGTTTCCCTACTCCAGAAGGACAAAGTCAGACAACCTGGTCACACAGGTGGAAATGGGCTTTTACTTATGTAGTATGTTTTCACTCTTATATTCCTATGTCTCCATTTGACAGCTGAAATTGCAAGTGTTTGTGCCTACTAAACGCCAGTAATGGTTAAAATGCAAATAGTTGAAAAAAAGCCAGCACTTTTACATGCTAGCAGTCACTGATAGTTTGAGAAAACAAGAAACAAGTGTGCCCCTTATCTTACAGTATGGACAAAAATTAACTTAAAATGGATTAAAGACTTAAACATAAGACTTGAAACCATAAAAGTACTAGAAGATAACATACATTGTGCCCACCTAAAGGGGTGGGAGGGAGATGCAAGAGGGAGGGGATATGGGGATATATGTACACATACAGCTGATTCACTTTGTTACACAGCAGCAACTAACACAACAACGTAAAGCAATTATACTCCAATAAAGATGTTTAAAAAAAAAAAGAAAGAAAGGTATCCATCTACCTTTTGTAGTAGAAAAACTGAGAATATCAGCTTAACTGATTCTTAAAAAAAAGAAAGAAAACTTACAAAAAAAGCTCCTTAACGTTGGCTTTGTCAGCGATTTTTTTGGATATAACACCAAAAGCTCAGGAAAGAAAGCAAAAATAAACAAGTGGGACTACACTGAAGTAAAAAGCTTCTGCACAGCAAAGGAAACCATCAACAAAATGAAAAAGTAACCTATGAACTGGAAGAAAATATTTGCAAACCACATATCTGATTAGAGTTAATATCCAAACTATATAAGGAACTCTTAAAACTCAGTAGCAAAAAACCCCCCAAACTACCTCATTTAAAAATAGGCAGGGACTTCCCTCGTGGCACAGTGGTTAAGACTCTGTGCTTCCGATACAGGGGACCCAGGTTCGATCCCTGGTCAGTGAAGTAGATCCCACAATGCATGCTGCAACTAGGGAGCCGGCAAGCTGCAACGAAGGAGCCCTCAAGCCGCAACTAAGCATCCCGCCTGCCTCGACTAAGCAGCCCACGAGCCGCAACTAACACCTGGCGCAACAAAATAAATTAATTAAAATAAAATAAAATAATTTAAAAAAATAGGCAAAGGACCTAAACAGACACTTTTCCAAAGAAGACATACAAATGGCCAACAGGTGTCTGAAAAAATACTCACATCACTAATCCCCATGGGAATGAAAATCAGAACCACAATGAGATATCACCTCACAGCTGTTAGGAAGGCTATTATGAGAAAAAAAAGAAAGAAAAGAAAAGAAAAAGAAAAAGAAAAAAGATGTTTTAGCAAAGATGTGGAGAAAAAAAGAACACTTATACCCTGCTGGTATGAGTGTAAATTGGTACAGTCGTTATAGTATAAATTGGTACAGCCATTATATAGTAAATTGGTGGAGATTCCTCAAAAAACTAAAAATAGAACTAACTCAATCCAGGAATCAATCTTCTGGTTATACACTCAAAGGGAATGAAACCAGCACCTCAAAGAGGTATTTACATTCCGACGTTCATTGTAGCATTAGTCGCAATAGTCAAGATATAGAAACAACCTAAGTGTCTACCAACAAAAGAATAGATAAAGAAATTGTAGAATATTACTCAGCCTTAAAAAAAAAGAGTGAGATCCTGCCATTTTCGAGAACAGGATGGATGAACCTACAGGACATTATGCTATGTGAAATAAGTGAGACACAGAAAGAAAAAAAACTGCATCATCTCACTTACATGTGGAATGTAAAAAAGTCAAATACATAGAAGCAGAGAGTAGAAGGGTAGTTACCAGGGACAAGGAAGTAGGAGAAATGGAAATAATGTTGCAGTTATGTAGGATGAATGTCTAGATAAGTCTAGATATCTAATGCACAGCATGATGATTATAGTTAATAATACTGTATTGAATACTAGAAATTTGCTAAGCGTAGACATCATGTGCTTTCATTCATTACACACAAAAAAATGGAAACGGTGTGAGGAGATGCGATGTTAATTAGCTTGACTATAATCATGTCACTATGTATATGAGTATCAAATCATCATGGTGTACACCTTAAATATACACAATTTTTATTTAAAAAAGAGTTGATTGTGTCTTTGATAGGTGTATTTGAGATCATTCCCTTTTAACAGTAATAACCCTTGAGTGAATATTACATATGAAGACTGAAAACTTAAGCATTAAGAAATAATGTGGGGGAAGGGTAAGCTGTGACAAAGTGAGAGAGTGGCATGGACATATATACACTACCAAACATAAAACAGACAGCTAGTGGGAAGCAGCCACATAGCACAGGGAGATCAGCTAGGTGGTTTGTGACCACCTAGAGGGGTGGGATAGGGATGGAGTGAGACGCAAGAGGGAAGAGATATGGGAACATATGTATATGTATAACTGATTCACTTTGTTATAAAGCAGAAACTAACACACCATTGTAAAGCAATTATACTCCAATAAAGATGCTAAAAATTAAAAAAAAAATAAAAAATAAATAATGTTTTTGAAAATATTATTAAAAATTACACTGGTAAATTGGCACATTATCTAAGAAAATTCATCAGAAACTGTTCCACAGGTCCAACACTGGAAAGGAGGTATTTTCATTTGGTTTAATATCTTCTACATTAATTTATTCCAAATTGATGAGTTATTTGGGAAATAAACAGAAAAGCTAATGTACATTTTCTAGTCTATCAATAATTGCAAGAAAGAAGTGGAAAATTTAATCACATAAGCAACTATTTTATGTTACCATATTAGCCTGAATTATTATTTTAATTGAAAGTACAATTTGCCATTAGAGAACTATATTTTGTGAACTTGGTGAGTCACATTAGTTCTCTGAGCCTTGGCATTCTGTCTAAAATACAAGGAGATAAAACTAGACATTTAATTTCTATAAGTGATGAATTTCTACATTGAGGGATGCCCTCAATAATTATGGTGAATAATTTAGAAGCCCACAGTGGGGAAAGAAGATGGGGACTGGACTGAGGGGGTCTCTACCCAAACCTTAACTCAAGTTAACAAGTTAATATGAATTTAATGGTTACCAATAGCCATTTCTATTTCTCCTGTCATTTTAATTTCTAAAGTTCTGTACTTTCTTGATACTGTTTGGTTGATACATTTCTTCCAAATGGCATTATGCAAAGCCTGATCATACTTTATACTTGATAGATTTTGTTCATGGCTTGGAAACCAGAGTAGGTTGTTTTTTGGTGGTGGTGGTGGTGGTTTCTTTTTGGTTTTTTCCCCCAAATTGAAGGCAAATAATAGTGTTCTGGGTTTATGTGTAGACTCTGATCAATTTGGTTTCCCATAAGAATAGACAGTGGAAATCAGCACAAGACAGATAAATTTCCCCTAAGAAAGATACATTAAAAAAAAAATTTCAGTATAAATGAATGATGTGTCACAATGTATCCCTCCTGAGATGTTTTTAAGAGTAAGTGTAGCATCAAAACACACAAGATAATTTTATGGTGACTATACATACACTCATCACCTAGATTCTATATTTGTCATTTTACTATATTCCTTCTAACACTATTAATATTTCTATCTGTTTATAGATTGCTTTATTTATCCATCAAATAAATGCATTTTGGTGTAAATTTTTACAATAGGACACAAAAATAATTCTGCATTCATGTTATTGACTAGTGTGCGACATTTATCTATTGTATTTTTCCCTTTTGAGGCAAACTTTACAAAACTGAGAACTTAAATGAACATTTGCTGACATTTGACAAATGCATACACCTATATCAAATTATAGAACATTACCATCACTCAAGAAAATTCTCTCAATCTCTTCTATAATCCTCCAGGAACAGCCAGCATTCTGATTTTTTTCCACCATAGATTTATTTCTCCTTGCCCTAGAACTTCATATAAATTGAATCATACTTTCCATGCTCTGCATAAGCCTGCTTTCAGTCAGCATAATATTTTGAGATTCAACCATGTCGTTGTGTGCATCAGTAACGTATTTCCTTTGATCACTGATGGTATTTCACTATATCAATATAACATTAAAAAAAAATCTATTCTTTACTGATGGATACTTAGGTAGTATTTCATGTAGGGCTAATATGGATAAAATTGTTACATACATTTTTTATAGCCCTTTTTGTAACCAGTACTTTTATTTCTCTTGGGTGAATTCCTTGAATTGCCTTTACATAATGAGGTGTACGCTTAATATTGATAAGAAATTGCCAGACAATCTTCAAAAGTGGCTGCACCACCGTACATTTCCATCAATGATGTATGAGAGTTCTAGGAATACCACACTTCTGCCAACTTTTAGTAGCAATCAGTCTTTTTAATCTTAGCCATTTGAGTGGATGCACAGTGCTAACTCATTATGATGTTAATTTTCACTTTCCTGATAAATATGCTACTGTATTTTTAAATGTGCTTATTATTGGCTATCTGCATATCTTCCTTTTTGATGCATCTGTTCAAATATTTCCTCATTTTTTATTTGTCTTTTCATTATTGAATTACAGTTCTTCATATAGTTTGAAAACAAGTCTTTTGTCCTATTCCAAAAATATAAATTGTGAATATTTATCACCTGTGAATTATCTATTTTTCTTAACGTTACATTTTAATGGATAATTCTTTTATGATGAAATTAGACTTATCATTTTTTTCCTTTTATGGTAATTACTTTCTGTCCCTTAAAAGAAGTTTGACTACAAAATCCATGGACATATTCTCCTGTATTTTTTCAAAAGCTTTATGGGTTTAGTTTTTATGTTGAGGTCTATGGTCCAGTTCAATTTAAGCTTGTGTATAATATGAGGTTGGAGGTCAAGTTTCCTTTATTTCCCATATGAATATTCACTTGATCCAGCACCATTTGTTGAAAGGATCTATCTTTACCCGTTGGATTATTTTATGCACTTGGTGAAAATTTAAATAACGGTATAAGTTTGGGACTATCTCTGGGATTTTGTTTTTCATTATGTTTCAACTATGTATTGATCCTTATGCTAACATTATAGTTCTAAGATTACATTTGCTTTATCATAAATCTTGAAGTCAAGTAATGTAATTTCTCTAGCTCTGTTCCTCCTCTTCAAGTTTACTTAGATTATACCATGCCCCTATACTTGCAAATAAATTTAAAAATAAGCTTGTAAATTTTTACAAAAAATTTTTTAAAGTCTGTTGGGATTATGATCAGAATGTCACTGAATCTATAGATCATTTGGAAAAGATTGGCATATTAACAATATTATGTTTTTCAATCCATGACCACGGTATATCTCCCCATTTACTTTTTCTTTATTTTCACTCAGCACTTCTTTTTTTTTTTTTTTTTTTTTTTGCGGTACGCGGGCCTCCCACTGTTGCGGCCTCTCCCGTCGCGGAGCAACAGGCTCCGGACGCGCAGGCCCAGCGGCCATAGCCCACGGGCGCAGCTGCTCCGCGGCATCTGGGATCCTCCCGGACCAGGGCACGAACCCTGTCCCCCGCATCGGCAGGCGGACTCTCAACCACTGCGCCACCAGGGAAGCCCAGCATTTCTTTTTTTCAGTCTAGAAAGCTTCATATGCTCATTAAATTTATCCCTAATTTTTATAATCCTTTAAATAGAGATATTTATTCTTAATTATATTTTCCTATTGCTGCTACAATATAAAATACATTAATTTTATACATTAACTTGTAATTTAGGACCTGGCTAAATTTAATTACGAATTCTAATTTTTTGAATTTCTTAACATAGTCTATATAAGCCATCATGTCAAAAGCAAAGAGAGACAATTTTACTTTTTCTTTACACATTTTTATATCATTAGATTTATTCTCCTGCTTTATTTCAAACACTAAGGCCATCTTATACAATGCTGAATAGAAATGGCTATAAAATATGTAGGCTTTCGTGTCAAGCTTCTTTCACTTAGCATACTGTTTTCAAGGTTTACACATACTGTAGCATGTATTTGTATTTTATTACTTTCTATAGCTGAATAATATTCCATTATTGCATAAAGTACATTTTGTTTAACCATTCATCAATTTGGTTTGCTTCTACTTTTTAAAGTATTATGAATAATGCTGCTATGAACATCTACATACAAGTTTTGCATGGACCTATTTTTTTTCTTTCAATTTTCTTGGAGATACATATATCTATATCTACATCTGAAAATGCTGGGTCAGATCATAATTCTATGTTTAACTTTTGAAAATTTCCCTACTATTTTCCAAAGTAGCTCTATCATTTTACATCCCCACCAGAAATGTCTGAAGGTTTCAATTTCTTCACATCCTCAGCAAAACTTATTACTATCTGTCTTTATTATTATTGCCATCTGAATGAATCAGTGAATGCAAAGTGTTATCTCATGGATTTGATTTGCATTTGCCTAATGTCTAATGGTGTTGAACATCTTTTCATGTGTTTATTGGTTATTTGCATATCTGCTTTGGAGAAATGTCTACTCAAATCCTTTCACCTGTTTTTAATTGAGTTATTTATCCTTTTAGTGTTAAGTGGTAAGCATTCTTTATAAAGTCTGGATAAAATTTCCTTATCTTCTGTATGATTTGAAAATATTCTCTCTTTTTCTGTGGGTTGTACTGTATTTTTATTTTTACTTTTAGTGTTAGATGATACATATTTCTCTATTACTTTACTTAAAAAGATAATCGATTTTAATTTTTAGAGCAGGTTTGAGTTGACTAAAAATGAGCAGGAATTATATAGACAGTTCTCATATACCCCTTCCCCCACTGAACACAGTTTCCCATATTATTAACAGATTATATTTGTTACATTTGATGAACCAATATTGAAACATTATTTTTACCTAAAGTACGTAGTTCACATTAGGGTTCACTTGGCATTGTGCAATTCTATGAATTTTAACAAATCCATAATGTCATGGTATCCATCATTACAGAATCACAGTATCAGCCAAAGTAGTTTAACTGCCCTAGATATCCTCTCTGCTCCACATATTTATCCCTCTCCCTTTCCTCCACCTCTGAACCACTGACAACCACTATCCTTTTTACTGTCTCTATAGCTTTGCTTTTTTCAGAATGTCATATAGTTCGAATCATACAGCATGCATCCTTTTCAGACTGGATTCTTTCTCTAAGCAATATCTGTATATCTGTTAAGGCTCCTCCATGACTTTTCATGTCTTGATGGTTCTTTCTTTTTATCTCTGAATAACTTGATTACTCCCAAATTTTGGCAATTATAATAAAGCTGCTATAAATATGCGAACGCAAGTTTTTGAATGTACATAAATTTTCAACTTATTTGGGTAAATACCTAGGAGGGGGCCCATATGCTAAGATTATTTAGGTTTGTAAATGTGGGTGGTCTTTTTACCTTTTTAATAGTATTTTTTGATGCACAAAAGTTTTCAATTTTTATGAAATTCAAGCTTTTTTTTTCTTTTGTTGCTTGTACTTTTGGTGTCATATTGAAGAAAGCATTATGTACTCCCATGTCATGAAGATTTATACCTCCTATATTTCCTTATAAGAGACTTAAAATCTTACCTCTTACATTTAGGTCTTTGATTAAGCTGGGCGTAATTTTTGCATCAATAATCAGTTGGTCTAAAATTTGTCAGTGTAGGCTTTGTATTTGTGAATGTTATGTTGTGGACACTATAGATCCTATTGTATTCCTCCAAAGAGGATTGTGTGTTTTGTTTTGCTTGTTTAACAGGTAATTAGGGACTTCCCTGGTGGTGCAGTGGTTAAGAATCCACCTGCCAATGAAGGGGACACAGGTTCAATCCCTGGTCCAGGAAGATCCCACATACTGCAGAGCAACTAAGCCCATGCACCACAACTACTGAGCCTGCGCTCTAGAGCCCGCAACACAAGCCACAACTACTGAGCCCACGTGCCACAACTGCTGAAGCCTGCGTGCCCTAGAGCCCGTGCTCCGCCACAAGAGGAGTCACCACAATGAGAAGTCCATGCACCTCAATGAGAAGCCCATGCACCACAACAAAGAGTAGCTCCCACTAGCCACAACTAGAGAATGCCCGTGTGCAGCAACAAAGACCCAACTCAGCCATAAATAAATACATTTTATTTTAAAAAAAGAAAGGTAATTAATTTGGTTATATTAGAACCGCAAACAGTCTTGGGGGTCATTTTAAATATTACGTCACCTACTTCATCTTTAGCTGTTCTGCTCGGCATCTACCTCTCATATGCAGGCTTCCAAGATCAGCCAGATATTTGATTGGAGTAGACACAAAATTTGTTCCCCCACCTGTGACTTGCTCCTTTCATGGATTCCCTTCCTCCAATAAGACTTAAGTTCAGTCTTTCCCCGGGCTAAATCTCACTGAAAAACGAAACTCTCCCAATTACTTGCTATCTCAAGTGTCGAGTGCCCTCTGACATGTGCCTATATGGTATTTGCTCCCTAGTACTGTCATTTGTTTTGGTATTTTTGTTCAGTTTATAGTTATTAACTGCAGAGTATTGGTTTAGTCGGAGCTTCCTTGGCCATATCAAGGGCAGAATTTTCAAACACAAAGTTCAGTTCTGAATGAAGTTGGTTATTTTTAAACTCCTCAAACCAGTTCTGCCTTTTCTTGTTGGGTTTTATGGGCCTTAAATCTCTCTAGTCTTCAGCCTTGAGTTCAGTTTGTATTCAGGCTTATTTAAATTTCTCTAAAACATGTTCTTATATAAGCTTTCCTCCAAGTGATCCATCCACTGACACACTCATTCATTCATTAAAGAAGTTTATATTGTAGATAATATCTTCTTTCAGAATACACCTTTTGAGTCTTATTTAATGCAACTCAAAAGTATAGCTGTGGCTTCCTTTCTGACTTCAAATTTCTGAGAACCAAATTCTCTCTGCCACAATAGTAAATTAAAAGTAAAAGAGAATACGATAATAATTTCTGTAATAAGAATTTTTATTATTTGAGAGAGAGAGAGAAGAGGGTAGTTTCTTTGTATTTCAAACTTTGATCTATCTTTGCTGTCCGAATTATTGTAACTTTTATTTTGCATCACATTTATATTTTGTTTTAAGTACCTAAAGGATTTATATTTCATTTTATGTGGCTTTTGCATCGACAACCCTGCCTCTCCACATACCACCAATTTAGAAACCATTTAAATATAGTGTTCAAATTTGATAATTGTCTAACTTAATTGCAGGTATTTAATTTAATGAGTCAACACAGGAATAGCTGTATATTCTTTAAGAAATGCCTGAATTAGCTGGAAGGAGACACTACATAATGATATGCAGTCCATAATTGTGCAATGAAGGAACTTCTACCAGATTGCACTCTTGCTAGGAAACTGATCTTATCCCTCGACAAAACAGAGAAGAGAATTCCATTCTTTCAAATGGCCAGACTTAGAGCAAAACTGTTTCCTACAGCACTGAAATGAGAGCAGCAGCCTCCATTTTACAGAACAGAAGAAGGGTAGATGTTCCTAGATAAAAAAAGTAGAAGAAAGGTTTTCCTTTTCACTGGGTGTGACACCATTGCAAAGATCTTTGTAAATTCAAACAAAAGCAAACAAAGCTAAAGAAATAGTAGATGAAGCCTCTGCTTTTAAAGTCTGAAATTTAGAAATGAGGGGAAAGACTGAGAGTCTTCTATACTTAGAAATAACAGATTCAGGGGGAAAAGGAAGGAAAACATGCTTGTAAGGTTCATTGACTCTAGAGATTGGTTTTGGAACACATAAGGAATCTGTGCATACTACTGACTTCAGTGACTGAAGAAAGTGATCCAGACCATGAGAGAACAATTCAGTTAGCCATGCTTGCTACGAATTTCACAAACTTCTTTAATCAATTGTTGAAAGCTGGTATCAGAACCTTATATGATACATTATTTGCAATTGTTCTTCTGTGTATGTGCATACACGGACATATAAGCTTTTCAAGTTTACTGATTAGTTAACCAAATATAGTTTGTATTTGAGATGTGAATTTGGTCTTTCTCAAAAAAAAAAAAAAAAAAGTGCTTGCTGATTTAGGACATCCTGAGGTTAAACACTAGTAAAGCTCAGTATCCCAAGTATGTTTCACGTAATGCTACTTCCATGAGTGACACTTCACACACAGAAACACACACACACCTTGCTGTGATAATTGATAATTATCTTTGAGATGTGTTGTGTATTTTATTTTCATCTTAGAGTTTCGAAATGTTGAAGAACATAGGGAATGCTCTGAGAACTCTGGCATCAAAGAAAGTTGTTAAAGTTTTCCTTTCTTTCCCTTCCTCCCTCCCTCCCTCCCTCCCTCCCTTCCTTCCTTCCTACCTTCCTTCTTCCCTCCCTCTCATTGTTTCTTTTATATCCCCCCTTCCTGCCCATATAACATTTATTAACACAGAAACAAACTCTGAGACACTTTTTAGCAGAACAGATTCAAAAATACTGAAATAGACATAAGTCTAGCTGACTAATGCATTCGTGACTCTACTGCCCAGAGATGATATAAGCCAAGTAAAGATCCAGTAATGATTGGCTTATTGTTCCACAGACTCAAAGTCTCTATTTAAATAAACACATTTCTTGACAATTCCGGAGAAGCTAAAAAAGAATTTGAATATTCAATGTTCCCCTCAGAAAATACAAATGGGGAAACTCCTTTATAAGGCAAAATAAATGTCCTCAAAAATCCTCTCCATTCATCTAGCTCTGCAAGTCCAATTCATGAACCAAGACAGTTGTCCTTAATCTTTTTAGCAGCACCCAGTCACACCCCATCTCTACCTGCTTCTGCAAACTTTCTGTACATCCTCCTAAAAACCTAATGCATTCTGAATGTGTGTTCATCCCACTACTCTTTTTCATCTTTCCTAGATATATTTCTTTCTATACTCTTCCTGTAAATACATATCAAATTGCTTTTGGAAGTCTGTTACTGGATGTTGTACCCATTTCCATTTTTGATCCCCTCCACAGACATAGATAAGAGTTCTTAGAGCCACTTGGCTGGGAGAGGAAAGGCAGTGAAGTGAGGTAAGTGTAGGCAGAAGCTTTGATGATTCGGATATTTTCTCCCAATTCAAACAAGCTTTAAACTTCTTTTTTTAACACTTTCTGAATTATGACTTAGGATGTTGTTTCAGTTACTGTTAGATTAAATAAAGCATGTAAGTTCTTTTTAAAAGAAAAATAGCTGTAAGAGAGAAATTAAAAGAATCCAAATAAATAGTGTTATAGATCTACTTGTGAAAGGTAAACTCCTCTCCGAAGTAAGGAAACATGCATGTTGGCCATATGAAACGAACATTAGCTAAGCATCACCTTCAGAGAGAACAGATTGCATTAAATATCTTAGACCCAATAAACCCTTATGGATTTGGTACTGAGTACACATTTCTTCAACAAGTGATTTCATGCTGGTGGTCACAAGTTCCAAACCACAGGCCACCCTGATTTTCAACTGATTTGATTCTCAAACAATTGTTGAAAGTCAAGAACTAATGAGGTTAAGGTTGCCTTTATTGGAAACTGTGAATTTCCTCTGAACTCTTTTATAATAAATCCTTATTGTTCCAGGATGAAAATATCTTTTGATTACATGTGATTGTGATGTATTTTAGCTTTCAGAAGTCAAACAATATTGCTTCCAAAGTTTTTGAGAGCATGTGAATCTTTTCTATCTGATCATGAATTCATGCAATGATATCTTTTACTACTTTATTAAAAAAGCTCACTGAGGGTGTGTATGCATGTATGTAAACAAGCCCATGTCCTTCCTTGTCTGTCTACTTTAAAATATAGTTAGTTTCATTGCCTTGTGCCACCTGATTTCACAGGAGTTCCCACTGGTGTAGGTCGTTGTATTAAGCAGTGTCACAGGGCTGCATGTAATCTATATTATCAAAACTTGGCCCATCCCTACATTATCTTCTTCCTCCCTTGCTAAGTCTCAGTGCAATTCCAAATTAAGAATTAAAAAGCTCTTGAGAGTGATGGTACTTCAAGAAAGTTACATTTATAGTGATGCCATAAAAAATAGCTCTATTCAAGGGCTTCTCTGGTGGCGCAGTGGTTGAGAGTCTGCCTGCCGATGCAGGGGACACGGGTTCGTGCCCCGGTCCGGGAAGATCCCACATGCCGTGGAGCAGCTAGGCCCGTAAACCGTGGCCACTGAGCCTGTGCGTCCGGAGTCTGTGCTCCGCAATGGGAGAGGCCACAACAGTCAGAGGCCCGCGGACCGCAAAAAAAAAAAAAAAAAAAGGGAATAGCTCTATTCATTTTTGGAGATACATTTAAAAATTGTTTCTTTATTGTGGAAACATAAAAATTGAGATCACAAATTACTAGTACCATGTGAAATTATCTGCCAGAAATATCTCACATTGTGTCCATTCATCTCTAATATTCACTCTGCTTCTCATGATCCTTATGGGCCTCTAGTGACTATCAAGATTGTATAAGAGAAGAAAGGTCATAAAAGAATGAGGTTGCTATGCTGTTTTGGGGGGGCAGGGGACCATAAACTAGTAAGTTATCCTAAACTGAAGATCATCCTTTGTGAGAAATAAAATGTATGCAAATAAAATACGTAAATCTATATTTTAAGAGGCAGTATATCACATTTTTTATTATGCCAGGTTTTTTTTTCTATTTGCCATATATATATATATTTTTTTTAAAACATTTATTAGAGTATAACTGCTTTACAATGTTGTATTAGTTTCTGCTCTGTAACAAAGTGAACCAGCCATATGCTTATGTATATCCCCATATCCCCTCCCTCTTGCGTTTCCCTCCCACCCTCCTTATCCCACCCCTCTAGGTGGTCGGAAAGCACCAAGCTGATCTCCCTGTGCTATGCAGCTGCTTCCCACTAGCTATCTATTTTACATTTGGTAGTGTATTATATGTCAATGTTACTCTCTCACTTCATCCCACCTTACCCTTACCCCTCCCTGTGTCCTCAAGTCCATTCTCTACATCTGTGTCTTTATTTCTGGCCTGTCCCTAGGTTCATTAGAACTTTTTTTTTTTTTAGATTCCATATATATCTCTTAGCATACGGTATTAGTTCTTCTCTTTCTGACTTACTTCACTCTGTAGGACAGACTCTAGGTCCATCCACCTCACTACATATAACTCAATTTCGTTTCTTTTTATGGCTGAGTAATGTTCCATTGTATATATGTGCCACATCTTCTTTATCCATTCATCTGTCGATGGATACTTAGGTTGCTTCCATGTCCTGGCTGTTGTAAATAGTGCTGCTGTGAACATTGGGGTGCATGTGTCTTTTTGAATTATGGTTTTCTCAGGGTATATGCCCAGTAGTGGGATTGCTGGGTTGTATGGTAGTTCTATTTTTAGTTTTTTGAGGAACCTCCATACTGTTCTCCATAGTAGCTGTATCAATTTACATTCCCACCAACAGTGTATGAGGGTTCCCTTTTCTCCACACCCTCTCCAGCATTTATTGTTTGTAGATTTTTTGATGATGGCCATTCTGACTGGTGTGAGGTGATACCTCATTGTAGTTTTGATTTGCATTTCTCTAATGATTAGTGATGTTGAGCATCTTTTCATGTGTTTGTTGTATGCCAGGTTTGAAGCCAATGTGTCTGGCTTAAAAAACCTACAATGCCTCTTACTAGGCATGTGACCTTAGGCAACTTATGGATCCTGTCTGCACCTGAGATTCTTCTTCGGTGACATGAAGATAAAATGAAGGTCAGTTTTGTTTTGGGTTTTTTTTGGTGAGGATGAAAGGAATACAAATATGTTAACACCACTATAAATACTGCCCGAACTATAGGAGGCACAAAGTGTTAACTATTGTTGTCATTGTTATTATTACTAATGTAAGATTTTTTTGTATTCTATATCCTATTATGGAGTTTTTATAGGTTAAAAAAATCACCACATACACCAAAAATTCCTCATGAAACATAGGAGTAATCTTCGTGTAGATGTGAAAAAATCTACTGTTCATGGACATTGACTGACCTCCAAACTTTTGCTCTTTCCTCTCCCTTATAACCTAGATGATATAAATAATTCAGAATCAATAAAATACATTAAATTTCACATGTTAAAATAGCCCTTAATCCTCTTTAATCTTTAACCATCCTCTGAATCCATTTTTGCCAAATTTTTTCACAATTGTATGTGTTGAATCACATTTTATCATTTAAATTTCCACTAAATCTTGACCTTCAATATGTGCATAACATTAACCTTTGAATAGCAAATTACAGAGACATCTGGAAGCATAAAAGTAATATTCACTCAAAAGTACAAATTATGTACTATATAACATATCTTGGAAGAACTAAAATTGTTAAAAGCTACATATTTAATAATGTATGACCTGAATACTTTTGGAGCAAATTTAATGTGTTCAAATAAGCACTGTTTCAAAGAGTACTTTGGCAAAGAAATGTAAACTGACATCCCCTTTTGTGACTTATTTTCTTACTCAATAGAACTTTACTTTTAAAAAAAGGAACATGAAAAAGATCCACTTAGTAGGTCACTGTTATTAGAAAAAAATGCAAATGAACAACTAAACTTCATTGCACAAATCAAGCTGCCTACTCTCCTGGGCATTATTCAGTGCTTGGTTTAATATTTTCCTAACATTTTAAGAGTTTTTCCAATTAAATATTAATACTTTTCTCAAAGAGAAAGAGAGATTTATTATCCTAAGGAGATTGTAGAAGGGAGGGATAGTGATCTCTGTCAGCAGTTAGAATGAGGAACTGAAGAGAAAGGTTCATTAAGGAAAACATGCTGAACCTACTTTCTCTAATACACCAAGAAGTCACATGTAGAAGTTCATGTTTACCTATATGGCAGAATTAAATAAAAAGACAATATGGTTTCCAAATGATTGACTATACTGGGCCAGAGAGTCCCCACCCGTAATACCAAGCCACTCTACAGTCATGGGGGCATTATAACATCTAAATGTTCCATTTATATATATATATATATATATTTTATATATATATATATAATATATAAATATATATATAATATATATTATATATAATATAGATACATATATAATATATATGTGTGTATATATATATATTAAGCAAACATACAAACACACAAAACAAATACAGACTTATTGGGCATCTGTGCATCTCAACTTGCCCAAGTATATAGAGTTGTCCCATGAGAAGCCTACTAACTTTGCCTTAATGTCTACTGTGTTAGATCCCATTGTCCAGACCCAGGGAACCAGAAGGGGAAAGATTCTTGAAGCTACAAAAAGAATAGTACTGACGGACGGACAAATCTCAGCTAAATCTTTTTTGGGGATGTGACATCAGTTGAAACGAGCTGCTTTGACCAAGGTCATGCTCCCTTCCTGAGGGCACCCTCCATCAATTTACTGATCCATTTGGGTGGGGTATAAAGTCCTGGCCCCTTTGCCCTGATTTAAGACATCTCTGAAAATCTATTGCAGCTCCAGAGTGCCCTGTTAAAAATGGCTGAAAAATGCTGTGACTGCATTGCAGTGCAACATCTCCCTCTGTTCAACTCTTCATTATTTATTTCTTCAACAGTGTTAATCCTGAGAACACTCCCCACGGAATTTATTGCATTACAGTATCCACCTAAGAGTGGGTTTCTTAGAGAACCCAGTGTTTGATATCTACCATTCCTATTGCCTAACTCTGTGACTTTGAACATGAGGCTCTTATTTTAAAACAGCTGTAACTTTTCTCTGCCCATCCTGTCTTGCATATCTCTCTGTAACTGGCACTCACTATGGCTTCATCAAGTATCTCAAGTTGAGCTGCTTTGTGGCTTACAGTTTATGTCAAGATAGGATAGGCTACTCTGCATAACAAAGAATCCCCAAATCTCTGTGGATTAAGAGTGTAAAATTTAATTGCACAATTACACATTTTTTTTTCAGAATGTTCTCTTATCACTCTCCTAAAACTGTTCATTCAGGTATCTAGGCTACCTCCATCTTTTAATTATGTAGTCTGTACTGCAGAGCTTCCAAAGTTGCTGAGACAGAGGAAGAAGAGATGCAGAGGCAAGATTCCTCCAAAGGGTCTGTGTTCCAAAATGACTTTCACTATTTCTGCTTACAGGGTATAAACAAGAACTGGTTACACAGCCCCAACTCAACTGCATGGGAAGTTAGAAAATGCACATGGATGATAGGTGAGCTATAAGCAAGTATAAAAATCTCTATCTAGCAGCTACACAATTTCCTCCAGCCCCACTGCCCAGGCAAAGTTAGGATCTGCCACTCAGCCACATACTTATGAGGCACCCCCAGTACAACCTCTAAATAGGTAGATTTTTCTTATTTTTTTCTTTCTATGATAAACACTTCATATTTTAAACAAATAAAAAAATAAACACTTCATATTTTTAAATAAATATAATCAATTATATCTCTGAACTTCAACATCCTCATCTGTCAAATAGTAAAATATAAGGCTGGTCAATCAGCCAGTACTTTGATTGACAGATAAAAAACTTTCCATAAAAATTAGTCTTCATTATTTTAGTTAGAATTCCTACCCTTTTTATATAGGGACATGTTTATTTTTCTCTTATTTATTATTGTTAATACTGCAACCTGGATAAAGATGTCAGAGGGCAACCATTAATAAAATACACAGAATGAGACTCAAAACATGATTTGGAAAGAAATAACTTATAAACATTTGCATCAGGTTTTTGGCAATCTTTCTTTCGTATGAAAGGCTATTTGTAAGGAATATAGCCTAAGTTTTCCAAGGAGCCTACCTAGTTGGGCGGGGCGGGGGGGTGGGGTGGTGACTTTCCAAGTAAATCTGTCCTGGAGGTTAGGCTATAACTTTTGCCAGTCTTGGTTCTCCACCTAAACCCACTACTGGTTCTATCACTCATGAGCAGTATAATTTAGGCCAAGTTACTTGACATCTTAGGGCATCTGTTTTCTCATTTGTTAATATTCCACAAAACAACCAAAGTTACTAACACATAATAACCACACAAAGGCAAGTTCCTGGATAAAGACCTGCCCTCTGCCATAATCAGCCTTCTCCAGTCTAAATTCACTAAACTCTCAGTCTGATAGCTGAGTCGTTTAGTAATTTTTAGAATTGTAAATCATACTGATAGGATTATTATATCTACTAATACTCATATTCAAAGGATTAATATACTCCACACACAAAGATTAGTATATTTCTTCCTCAAATTTGAAATGTTGTGAACAAATAAGCAATTGTTCAGATGGCTACCAAACTGTTTGTCAAGCATCTTTCTTGGTCAAACCATCTTGGGTTGCACAAAGTTAATCCTGTAATCCCCATAGTATGTTTCTTCTTTTTCTCTCCATATGTTGGATCAACCCATAGGATTAGATTTCTGCCAGATTTGCTATTATTTCCCTTCCTATTTTGTAACATTCCTCTTCGTAACTAAAGCCAGCCCTAAACTTTCTCCAAAAGGCTAACATCCTTGTCATCAATTTTCTCTACAGGAAACCAGAACCATAATCCTGCCTGGTTCTAAGATATCTGGTTAAACTCCCACAGTGCTGGTCTTAATCTTAACTTATGACCTGTTTTATTAGTGCCTCCCATTTCTGGTAGAAAACAGGCACATTGTTCCCCTCCAGATTGTCCAATGCTCATCAGAGGTACATGCCCATTGGGCATACCATTATTACTTTAAATTTAACTCATCCGAAAATAAATTAGTAATGATTTCCTCCATACTTGTCATTTTTTTGTCCCAGGGCACAGTTCCATCATGCAATGATCTATCCAATGCAGACATCTGGGGATTTTTCTCTCAGCCCATATATACTCCACCATAAAACTACTAATCTCTCGAGTTAAATATCTTTCAAATGCTCTTTCTTTCTAGCTGAATTTAGTCTCTTGGCCCAGATTACTGTACTCTGTCAACTACATCCTTTTACAATCATGTATCTGATTACCTGGCTCCAGTCTCTACGTAGCCCTAACCTCATCCACTGGGCATAGTATACCCAATCTGAGCCTTAAATTTCTAATCATATGATTCCCTTTTCAATAGCTTCCTATGGTGCAGAGGATAAAGTCTACTCTTCTTAACATGGCTTACATTGTCTTCCATGGTACTGAATTAGTTTACTAATCAAGCAACCTTATGGTTTTCTCTCCCACTGACTTTCTAGCCACACTGTACTAATTTGTTTTCTAAAACATGACCTGTTCTCTCTCAACTGAAAGCCTTTGCAAACATTCTCCTTTTCTCCTCCCTCATCTTTGCTTGACTCTTGGCTGTCCTTTTAGTGTCTAAAAATTTTACTTTTTTATTTCTCCCCTAAGGACTAGGATATTTGGTCCTGCTGTAAATTTCTAGGGCACTCTGTCCTTTCATTTTGATAAGGTTTATTATATTTTATTATTAATCCTTGTTCAATTTTCTATCTTTCCTTCTTGTCTGAAAGTTGTAGGATGGCAGACCTTATGCTTGTCACACTTGCTACTAAATTCCCAGAAAATAACATGGTAACAGTAGTTCCTATTGAATGAATGAATGCCACAAATACATAGTTCATTCCCCCTCATGTAAACTGCTCACTTCCACATGGACAGTTACCAAAAACTCTTGAACCACACAGTAGAAAACAGTATTGCATAAATGTGAAAATATGGACCTTACGGTTAGCACTTATTTAAATACTGGCTTTATCACTTACAAACTTTTGACCGTAGGCAAATAATTTAAGTTCTTTCTTCTCCATCTGACAAAAGCAGGTTTGAAAAATTACCTGACTGAATTGTTGTGAGCATTAAATTAAGATAATGTATGTAAAGACATTACTCCAGTGCCTGGCATAGAGCAAACGACTGTTATATGTCAGCAATTATTATTATTTTGGGAAAAGGTTGTAATATGTTATCAATTGGGAAGGGGGTGAAAAATAAACTTCCTCCATTTTTCATCCAAAAATGCTTATAAAATTCTGTAGTCATTTCTTTTTTTTAATTTTTTTTAGTCATTTCTTTTTTGTTTTCCATTGTCTTAATCAATTATAGGAACGATTAAATTATAGTTTCCAGTCAAGGTAACTTATCTTTGTGCATTTAAAATTCCATTCAAATTCAGTTTGTTTGAGCAGTGAGGAAGTGACAGTCTTTCTTGCTGTTGACAGAACGTGACGTGTGCCATGCCTGATTCATCAACTACAAACAGCACTAACTTGTTTGTATGGTTCACACTGAAAAACTTTTATGTTTAAGGTCCTGCAGACTCTGAATGACTTTCAAGGTTTCCAGGGGTTTTCAAGGGCTCCAGGGATTTTCAAGGTCTAGGACCAATTCAGAAAAAACAAACAAACAAACAAACATATATATATATATATATATATATATATATATATATATATATATATATATGTAGTAATTTGTAGTAATAGGTTTGTAGTAACCACCAGATTGGTAAATTTGTGCATGGTATCAGCTATTTTGGATTCACAGGTATAATTATTACCCCAAAGGGGTCTTTCCCAGTTTGCTAAAATACATTTAATGATGTAAATTTGTATTTACCTTTTGCCATTTTTCCTATTTCTCTTGTCACCGTCTTAGTCCAATATAAGAATAATTCTTTCCTGGATATCTGCATTATCCATCTACCTTACCTCCCTGCACTTCTACTCCCCCACCACACTCCACCTGCCCTATCAATTACCTATTTAAAATTCAAATCCCAGTATTCCAGTCCCATGCACAAAACCATTCACTGTCTTTCCACTGCTCTTTAGATAAAGCTTCAACTTCTTAACATGGTCTATTAATCCTTTCATTATCCCTCAGTACTCCTCGTACTTCAGTTTTGCCAACCCACTTGATAGGGATAATTCTACTAGGGGATTGTAAGTAAAGAAAAAGTATGGGAGACCCCTGTAAGTTAATGATCACTCAAGAAAGCAGGTTTGCTTAACCACAAAACCAAGCAGGCTTGCTTAGCAAGAAACCCATGTAACAGAAGCGTGAGACATGCCCCAAAACAATAGAACAATGGTGCCATGAGACCCACATCCTGCTCAGTAAGCTCAGTAAGTTTATGACCCCTAAGACATGCTCTTTGCACACGTAAAAAACAATAGTTTCCACAGTGTCATGACAGTCCTGGCCTGACCATGACCAAGAAACCCAACCTGGAGAAGGAGCTCATGATGGAAGCTTGACGTCTACTCAAGAATGAGGAAGAAGGTGGTCTCTTCCCCCTCCCCACCTTTCCTTTGATTATAAAACTGTAACCCACTAAGTTCTCAGGGCACAGCACCCTCTCACCCACCTGCTTGTAGGTCTCACAAGCGTCCTATTCTAATCACTTCTTATTTATCACTTTGCCTCTGGCTGAATTCTTTCTGTGCTGAGACATTAAGGACTGGACCAGAGTTCCTTGGAACCTCCCGAAATGACACCTAGCATTTTCACACTCATCCATGTCTTTTAGTTCTGATAACATGCATAAGATCTCTCAGCTGCCTCAGAAGCTTTATCCAACACCTTTTCTCCAATACACTTCTTTGTACTTTATAATCCACCTTTGCCTATTTAACTCCTCCTCATCTTTCGGACTCCAGATAAAATATTGCTTTCTCAAGGGAGCCTTCTCCAAATTCTCATTTTATGTCCAACTCTTTTATATATTCTCATAGAACAACACACTTTTACTTCACCATACTTATCTTAGTGATTATACACTGACTTATCACTTAGAATGTATACTGCCAAGAATGCAGGGATGTGTTTTTCATTATGTTCTCACCTTCTACCTAGCACCTGTAACACAGACTAAAATTATTTTGAAAAGGATATAAATGTAAGCATTAAAGGGAAGTATAATTTGTCACCCCCAATATGCCTCTTTGGCATAAAGATTATTTTAGGTTGATTATTTTTAAGGAAGAGCAGACACTGGATAAGCAAACTCTGAAAACCAAGTAGAAGTTACCCTTTTGTAAGAGACATTTACATTATTAGGGAAACCTCTATTTGTAGGTGTCTCCCTCTCTGTACCAGGAAGAGAAGGATGACTAAATCTCAAGAAACTCTTATGAACGGAAAAAGCAGAGACTTAAATCTGCATAACAGCCATACCCTCCTTTACTGTATTTTGCTTGAAAATCTCCCATAAGTGGCTTCCCACCCCCAACCTCTTTTATCTTTAACTGGAGATGGTATTTAAGGTGATGGCTGGGGCCATTTCAGAAAGCTACTCAGTTTTCCTGGGTATCTCCCATGCATCCAGGAGGTATATGTGTTATTATAATTCTGTTTGTTTTTCTTCTATTATTATATTTTTATTATAGGGAGGTCTCAGCCAAGAAACTAGATGGGTAGAGGGAAAACTATTTTTCCTTTCCCACAGCATCATGAAATCTAACTTGCGATGTAATGGGAATTTAGAGAAAATGAATACCAATACTAATCCTAATAGCTATCACTCATTGAAAAGGTTGGGAAGGAAGAAATTGTCCCCTACCCTTCTAGATTCTTCTGCATAGTCTAAGAATTAAATTGACATGAGACAGATTAACAAGAGAAAATCAAATCTTAATAACAGGTACACATGGGAGAGACCCAGAAAAACTGAATAACTCACCAAAAACGGCCAAAGCCCTCACCTTAAGTACCATTCTCAGCCAAAGACAAAAGAAGACGCTGAGGATGGGAAGAATCAGCTATGGGAGGTTACCAGGAAAATCACAGTAAACAAGTGTGATTGCGATGCAGATTAAAGTCATTGCCCTCTCCACTGATAATGGTTTCTAGAGATTTGGTTATCCTCCTCTTCTAGGTACAGATAGTGAGACATCCTTACAAATGGAGATTTCCCTTAAAAATGTAAATGTTTCTTAGAAAAAGGTAATTCCTACCTGTGTTTAGAATTTTTCCCATGTCTGCTGTTTCTCAGAAAATAACCACCTTAAAATAATATTCCAAAGAGACACATTTTAGGGTGGCAAATTTTGCTCTCCTATAAAAGCCTCCAATATCTACATTGAGTACTAAGTGAACCCAGAGATTGAGTCAAGTTTAATAAACCCAGAAGTCTCATTTATGATTATATCTGAGATAGACTATAATATAATCACAATGGATAGTTATGATGAAACAGTAGAAACAATGATCAATGATGACACAGAAGTCTGCCCACGGTGGGCAGGATTTATAGGCCTAGATTCAAGATGCATTAGTGGCTCGAATTTTTATACTAATCAGTCTTTGGAGGAATTGATTGAGGTAAAAGCCACATTTATTGAGCCAGTTCTACTGGATGTTGAAGAAAGGAGGGGACAGCTGGAAAGCAGGGATAATTTCAAGAGATCCAAGAAACATCTGAGATCATGGGTGTGACTATCTCCAGTGATTCATAATGGGATGACTGATTCTTGGATTTGGAAGTTAACTTACTTTAAAACTAAATATATTATATGATTTATTTATCACTTGCTTCATTTATATGCAGTTTGGTTCAGGAAAGGACATAGGAGATGAATACTGAGAAAAGACTCACTGTCTGATATGGAAAAGACAGAGTAGCACCAGCTACAATGTTTTAGACACTGTATGGAGGACTATATATATATTTATGTATATAATTACATGTGTGTGTACATATATATATATATGCTCCTGACATTATTAGTCTCCAATGCACTCTTTTTCAATTTAATCATGGGCAAATAGAATCTCATAAAAAAATATTTAAGTAAGGCTTTCTCTAACTCCAAGGCTATAGTGTTTCTACTCTACATCAGGCTAAACTGTAAGAGAAAAAAAATTAATAAGACAAAAATTTTAATCTCTCTCTTTCTGTCTCCCTAGCCCTCATTCTAACTCTTACTCTTTTTGACTATAAACGATATCGGTAGATATAGATATCAATATAGACATAAATATGTCTATATAATGTTGGCTTATCATTAATTTTCTCTATTGTCTGTTTTTCTTCTTTATAACTCAGTGTTACTAGTCAATAATGAAATTAAATCCCTTCTCATTCTACTCTAGGCCCATGATTGGACATTAAATATGAAGATTATCCATTTGGAGTTCAATATGATTCTGAGATGCTGTCTAATGGTATAATATTTCCTGGTGCCACTTTTACATTCTGAGACTTGTAGATGTAAAGTATCTGACATCCACGCATAACTTAAAGGTACTAAACGGCCATTTAAGTAAAGTACATAAGATAATACTACAATTTTGATCCCTTAGAAATAATTTTCATTTTTAGGCACAGTCAGATTTAGACAGTATACAAAATTAACTAATGAAAACAAACATAAGAATTCAAGAACACATACGTGACGATGAGCTACATACACCAAGAAATAAAGACATAAATATCCACTGTTCATTTGCTGCATGACCAGGGTAATATATAATAAAGGAGATGATGAAATAGAAGGGCAAATGGGATAAATGTTAATTCCTGCATTATATTTAAAATTATAGGGCTTCCTTGGTGGCGCAGTGGTTGGGAGTCCACCTGCCGATGCAGGGGACGCGGGTTCGTGCCCCGGTCCGGGAAGATCCCGCATGCCGCGGAGCGGCTGGGCCCGTGAGCCATGCCGCTGGGTCTGCGCGTCCAGAGCCTGTGCTCCGCAACGGGAGAGCCCACAACAGTGAGAGGCCCGCGTACCACACACACACACACACAAAATAATAATAATATATTTAAAATTATATATTAAGAACTGTACATTAAAAAATTGGTAGGTGCATCTGGTTGAGGGAGATTATTGTGGAACTCTTGGAGAGAGAGATCTTACTGTTGTTACAGAAAAGAATAAAAGGTCGAGCAAATATTGAATTTATGAAAATAACATAATTCCCACAGTGCTGGACATGGGACTCCATTCTTCTTTATGACAACCAAACAGATTTCAGCTGGTAGGCAGAGGCTATTTCTGTGAATTACTTATTAAGAGAAATATAACTAAGTGAAAGCACATTCAGGCTAAAATGATAACAATTGTAAATGAAGCAGAAGCAGAAATCAGAAATCAGAAACCCATGAACCTTCACCCTGGAAAAGAGATGGAAGGTAATAAAATTTCCTCACCTTAGGTATTTTTAAGATCATTATACAGAATAAAGCTCCAAACTGATACAATGTTGGATATATTACTCAATGTTAGAAATATTATTAATCAGCATAAGCTACATGCCAGGTTTGGCTTAATAAAAAACAAGACTCTTACTACCATAGTTACCCAAAAATAGAAGAAGCCTCTCCACAGTATTTCAAAATGAAGTACCAAAGCTCAGACTGAATTATCAATTGAAAGATTGTAAAAACAGAAATGACATTTTGATGAATAGCTTGAACAAATGAATAAAGAATAGCTGTTTTTTTCTTATCAAAATAAAATTTACAGAATTCAAGTATGTTTCAAAACCATGCTTTGAACACCACAGGCATAGTACCTGATTTTATTAATTTCAAAATCAAGTGTGAAAATATATACATTAATGAATTATTACTAGTGGGATTTCAAATCTGTGGCTCAACAACTGAATGTCCCTCTATCTATAAAATCATCACTTCCCAACATTTAAGTTACATTTACCCCAAACTTTCATTTATGCGAAAAGACCTCTGATGTCATTAAGAGGAAATGGTACACCATTTACTTGGAAATAATTAGCAAAGGAGAAGTTAAAGTTGGACCTGGAAAATTAAGTAAACAGGAAAACAGACTTAGAGCAAATATATCTGCAATATAGTTTGAGGGGGAAAAAAAGACCCTCCAAATTGTCCTCTTGTCTCAGTCTGGAGGGAGAAGACTGAGATGTGTGTGAACAATGCTAACAGCACGGGCTTATGAAAAGTTATCCACAAGCCATAAGCAAGATAAATAAGGCTAGGACACTTGATTGCTGGAAAAGAGGTAAAAAAATGTGTATGATCTCTCAATCTATCTATGCGTGTAAATGTATTAGTATAGTTATTACACTGAATTTGGAAGTTTTATGTTGTTAACAACTATAGATTTCTGGCAAACCTAAAAGGCACACTTTTTCAACATTTGCTGGACGCTGCATTCTCCTTCAGTATAGAAACAAACATTTCAGCAAGCAAAACCAAGACATATTATTTAAACATTTCAAAGAAACATTGTCCCCACACATTAATAAATAACTAATCTTGACTTTACTTGAAGCTCGTGTCTTATACTCTAGTTGCCTGGAGGTCTACATAACCCTATAATTTACCAAGGTAGAGCTACACTGGCAAGGAATTGATATTTGTTGTTGCTTTTTCCCCTTGTATGATAAGGATGTTTTGTTGGATGTTGGCTAAAATCAGGATTGTTCTTAGTTGACGAAACAGATTATTTTCAGATCTAGACTAGCGTGGGTGAAAGAAAGTAGAGTCAGTGTTGGGGAAGAAGAAAGCTTCCCTCTACCCTTCTAGGTTCTTCTGACTAGACTAAGAATTCAGTTGACAAGAAACAGAGTAACAGGGGAAAATAAAATTTAATTTCATACATACAGTAACCTTATACCCATGAAAGGGTCAGAGACACCACATACATGTGAAGTTCTGAGACAGAAAGGTAAAATGAGGTCTATATGCCATTCTGAGCTAAGGAATGGGGCAGGGGCCTGGGGCTGCCAGGGACAGGAGGGTCATTCAAAAGATAAGAAGAACAGATGTTTGGTAATTAGATGTTTGCCCTGCCAAATAGATGAGGCCACTTAGATGAAATGTATCTCTGGTAATAACTCTTATCTGGGAAAAATCCTCTATTTAAATTCTTCTAGGTAGTTAAGAAAGGGACAGTAGAACCTGCAGACTCTCCACTGCCTTTACCTCAAATAATCCTCTTGCAAAAGTGACATTTTGGGGAGTCTCATTCTGAAATCCTCTATCAGCGTACAAATAGATTTGGGTCAACATTTTGATTCCAGCATTTACTTTTTTCTTGCAACCTTGAGCATGTTATTGTCTCCCAGCTTTATTCCATCTACTAGTAAAGTTCAAATAATACCTCCTCCACTGAGGTGTTCTGAGAACTTAGGCACAAATTATGATGCCTGATAGAAGAAAATACTAAGTGAATACTTTTTCCACACTAAGGAAATGCTGTATATAGAGTAAAACATTCCTAAATATATTCATTAATCTCTGAAATTGCCTGCAAATGTTCTCTAAGGTACACAGGTTTGCTGTAAGTTGTTTTTATTAATATTTATTTTACTCACTTTGATTATAATCAGATAAACTATATAAACATATCCTGAGTGCAGTGAATGAACACTATGTGACTGAGGGCTGTCGCTAGAATTCAGCTTGTATTTGCATTTGGATTTATGATCAAATTCATACCAATAGTACTATTTGGTTAATGCAAAAAGAAAAGAAGTCAACTTTATGTGTAAGTGATGCAATTATGTCAAGTAAAGCCAGGACCAGAGCACAGTGAGCTGAATGAAAGAAGTTTCTTCAGTATTTCAAACGAGAAAATTTCAAGAAGCACTAAGTCTTGACATGGCACACACAGTAATATATTCTATGCAAATTCAAAGAACCTTATTCTTAGCAGTTGGTGCTATTTTCACATGCTGAGCAATAATTCAGTTCCTGCAAATGATAATCTTATTGGACACATGGAGGTCTTTTTATTGTTTCAGCATCTTATGTGTGATTTTTGATTCTGTAATTTTACAATTTTATATAAGCTAAAAGTTTAAGGAATTTATAACCAGTTTATGTGTGTGCATATTTTAATCATATGGAAATAATGATAGACCGTGATTTTTTTTTTCCTTTGATAAAGGTTCACAGTTTCATAAGTATTACTGTTGTAGGAAAAAAAGGGAGCTACTGTTCTAGAATTTAGAGTCCAGGATTAAGTATCAATCCCTCCAGTTTCTGTGAAATTTTCAGCATTAGCTTAACCTCACTGAACTTCAATTTGCTTCCAGATAAAATAAGGATAATTAAATTCATCCTGCCTACTTTACAAGTTGTTTCAAAGAATTAAATGAAATCAAAGATGTTAGAATGCCTTGTAATCTGTAAAGCACTGTACTAATGTAAGGGATTATTCATTTCATCATTATTAATAAACACCTGAACTCCCTACACCACAACATTATGTAAGGCATCTTCAGAGGAAAATATCTAACGCTTTAGAATGAAAATCAATTAATGAATTCATTGTTCCCTTTCAGAATTTGAATGGTTTATCTTGTACAAAATCCACTTTTTCTGCCACAAACAAAAGTCTGCATTTTGTTTTTTTTTTTTTCCCAGAAACTGCAGTTTGAAGAGACAGTTTGGTTATAGACAAAAGACTGTGTTCTGCTGGGGACCTTGAGAGAGTTACTTAATATCTCTCTGATTTTTTTTTTGTTTTTTGCAGTATGCGGGCCTCTCACTGTTGTGGCCTCTCCCGTTGTAGAGCACAGGCTCCAGACGTGCAGGCTCAGCGGCCATGGCTCACGGGCCCAGCCACTCCATGGCATGTGGGATCTTCCCGGACCGGGGCACGAACCCGTGTCCCCTGCATCGGCACGTGGACTCTCAACCACTGTGCCACCAGGGAAGCCCCTCTCTGATTTTTAATTATATCACATGTAGGATATAGCCTGCCCCTTTAGCATCTTGTACAAAGCTGATAAAAAATAGTATCCACATAATCATTAATATAAAATATCTATAATTTATATGCTCCAAAAGTAGAGAACGTATATTTAATGAAATACTAAACAAAAAGCTAGATATATAAACAGCTTCTATAGAAAGTGACACCATATTTTAGTTTTTTATCCATATTTATGCCTACCCATTTCATAAAGAATTTTTGGCTGTTACATAAAAATATACATCAGGATAAAATTTAAATAAAAGCAGAAATAAGGTATCACGTTTAAGGAAAAAATAAAGAGATACAAATCTTATCATATAATATTTCCCAGTTGCTTCAAACATATAATTCCCATGTTAACATTTTAATAATGATCTGACCAGTGAATATATTATATAAGCATTAATGGGCATTTAACTTTAATAACTTTTATATGATAAATATGAATATGTTTTATATATATGTGTGTGCATGTTTGTGTGTAGGGTTTTTTCCCTCATAATTGACCAAAATATATAAATGATGTTTGAGCTTTTCATGATATGAACTTTTGCAATGCTTTCCAAAAGGGTTATGTATATATTAATTTATTCAAATAACAATTAATCATTAAGCATCATTTCTCCCCAGTCACTCTTTCAAGGGCTCAATGAATTTACAATGCCATCTACAGCATACATATTTGCTTATTTTGATACCACCTAGCTTGTATTAGAAATTCATTAAATTCATTAAAAATTCATTAACTCTCAGGTTAAAGAATAAGTTTCTCATTTTTGTTTTAGTATTCTTTTCTGTTAGTTGATATGCATTGTTCTTATCTTTATAGTGAGAATAAAAGTTGCTTGAGATCAGAGTATATTTCTTCTTTAGAATTTTCAATAACTCAGCACAATGTTTGCCAAACTGCAGGTAGGTGCCAAAGACACATTTGCTATTAGCAACAATTCAAAAAACAAAAACAATCAAAAATGAAAGGAGGTTGAGAGCTGGGAAAAATGGTTTTAAAGAGGGTGTCTGAGTTTACAATCATGAGTAGACAAGACCTAAATATTTGCAAAGATAAATAAAATAAGAATTTAATAGCAACACTTGTAACAGGTCATTTAGACTGGGGCTCTAGTTTTTCATTTGTGCCTCCCATTTTGCCCTCCATACCTAGAGCTGTACCCTTTGATGCCAGCCAGTATTCTGTCTCTGTAGCATACAGAGAAGAGATGGAGTCAATATTATTATAACCTTTTTTTATACATGTGTGTTATCCACTCATGCATTGTTTCATTTAATTATAACTCATATTAGGTAGACAACATCCCCATTTTACAAATAAAGTTAATAATGCTAAGAGCGGTTAAGCTAGCCACAACTTCAGAAGAAAAGTAAACAGATCTGAGTCTGGTGGTATCTTAATTTAACATCCATCCTTCTGGTAATCAATCCACTTCCCTTCCATATAGGCATGTCTTTTGGAATTATGAGCACTGTTCTAGCAAATCCAGATAATCTGGCTATTGTTAGGAAATGCTCTATGAGTATTCTTGGCACCTTTATTTCCCTGAACAATATTTCACCAGGATTTAAATTCTGGGCACTCCCTCCCTGACTGACAAGTTAGTCTAGTCTCTAAAACAAGGCCATTTTTCCAGATTTCCATCCTTTCTGATCTTGAATTTCTCCATGTTGAAAACTGTTGAAATCACAGATTACTCCAGGCTTTAGCTGCACTATCATAAAATTATCATCATTTTAAGATGAAGGAGATAGGGAAGACTTCAGACAAAGAGCTGGATTTTAGCTGAACTTTGTGGATTGAGTTGGAGCTGAACTGGAGAAAGGAATGATATAGTGTACTTTTGGAAAAATCATTCCCATATGAAACCTTTGTGTTTGAAACCTGAACAATGTTTTCAAGTAAAATTCTATTCCCTTTGGCTAGAGAAGTTTATTTAGAAAATACCAAAAGCCCATAAGTACTAAACTAATAATAAATGTCTAGTCTAGAACTTTACAGTGTGTATGTCTCTTTTTCTGTGAGTGAGATCATTGAATCCTCAACTATTACTTTAATGTAGTTAGGGAAGTTTTAATTATACTGACTTTACACACAGGAAAAAAATAACATCTCAGTCATAAAGTTTAAATTTGCATGACTAAAATATAAGAACTTGTTCGAGTGTCTAAAAATATAAGCAGAGTTCTATCTGCCCCATTTCACTGACTGTTTGACTTTGTGTGTGTGTGTCTGTGTGTGTGTGTGTGTGTGTGTGTGTGTGTGTGTACGTGTGTTTGTAGAAGGAAATTCACTATTCTATCCATATTCTGACTAGGCCCCTAAGTAATTATCTGTGTGTTCCTACTATTCTAGCCAGTGTGTTATGGCATTATACTAGAATGTTAAATATCGCAATTTTCCCCCTGATTTTGTATATATTGTGGACTCTACTAATTATATTCTAGAGAAGAAAAGGAAAATAGAGCTATATAAATAAAATCCTCAAACAAAACTCATAAGGAAGATGACATGTAATTCACTCCATATAACGTGATAAATCATATAAAAATGAAATGTGGGGTCGTTTTATGACTCATGATTAAGCATGTTAAGCTGAAGACTGATGTTGTGATTTTAGTCCCAACATTATAAGTGTCTCAGTATTGAGTCAGCACAATGATTGAATCATTTTGTGTAGACTGTTTAAATCACCCAAGAAGGAAAATTATCTAAACCTGAAATAAAGAGGATGTGTGTGAGTATGGCTGGGGGCAGGATGGGGGTAGGTGAGCTGGTGCAGGCCTCTGAACAATTGCTGTGACATGCCAGGAGTGATATTTCTTGCAACTCGTCATCATAAATATTCAAGAAATTTTGGGTATATTTCTTATGTATTGGATATTGATACTCTAACCTAAATTTGCATATTAATTTTGAAGATGATGTGGTGATATGAGTAGATTAGCTACAATGTCATCGTGTGATTTGACTTACATGCCCCCACATTCAACAATAATTTTGTAGCTTTACCAGCCTCATACTTCACTGGTTACTCCAGTAAAATTACTGAAACTGATGAAACTTCTCAGAATGTGCAGACCCCCATGTGAAAACCATTGTGCTGATCTGTTGAGTTGGCTGGCCTAGGATACCTTAATCTTCTAGTGTCAACAGCTCTGTTCTGCCTTGGAGAATTGCCTCTCTTCCCCATTTGCTTAACACCTTTGTGGGAAAGATGATCAAAATGCCTAGAACTTCCTTGCTTAAACTTGTACCTATGACTCATGACTGGAAAATCTGATTCTTCCTCCTGGAAATGTGAATCTTGAGCAGAAAAAGTGACGTATCTATTGAAGCTGCTTTACCCCAGGTGATCCAAATAAGAGTACCTCTGATGTTCTCACCCTAAATTCCCAAGCTGTCCTGACTCCTGACTCCTGTCCTTTCCCAGATCTGATTCTTCAACTTTGCTTTGACTTTTTGACCTTTTCCATAAATAATGTTAAATTTATTTTCTTTATTTTCCTTTCCTTTTTATGCTTGTCTTTTTTTCCTTCCTTTCCTTTTTTCTTGAATCAGCCATGGTGTCCATTGCTAGCAAACGAACAAACAAAAAACAGAAAAAGAAAACACACACACAAAAACAAAACTAAATGCTTCATATATACAGCTAGTGTGGTTGAGAAGCCTTATGATTGGACTTCATATTTATACCACATTCCGTATAGCCCAATCTGAGTCCAGAGGCTTTATTCCAACTATTGACCCCTCATACTAATTATGGAGAGAGTTGTGGGGCCTTGCAATGCTAGGAAAAAGAAAAAAATACTTCCTTAGATGTAATTGCATATGCCTCCCTTCCCTTTCAATATAAAGTGACCACCTCAGGTCACCACTTCTGACTTAGGATGGCTATCCAAGTGCCCCTTTAATGGCACTGCAACTTGAAGAAATGTCAACAATCTGAAGAAGTCTATATTAAAGTCATTATTATTAAAGTCAGCCAACATTATTCAAAGATCTTCCATAAACCTACGATATGAAGTCCATGGTTTATTTTCAGGTCTCAACTGAGGGTCATGTTTACTTAGGAAAGGAATTTTACAATGAAGTCCAAGATTAAAAATCAGATTTATGTGAAGATTGGCTAGATCTGCGTTCTATAATATGCAGTAAGCAAGAAAAGGGTAATGATTGGGCAATGACTGGGATTACACCAAGATTAAAAATAATTAAAAAGAACTGATACTTATTGTCATATTTTATGCTGCTGTAACCCCATTCAATTAGTGATTATCATGTACATGATTCTTATACCTTTAATATGTGCATTTCACTGGTGAGTAAACCTAGCTTTTTATGACTAAAACCACCTCCTCAGGAATACACCATTGTAGGTACAGTTGGCATTCAGAAGATCATCTAACTCTAGGGCACACACTCTTCATCACGTTTTGTTTTTGCTGTGCCTCGGGGATTGAACCTGGGACCATGGCAGTGAAAGCGCTGAGTCTTAACCACTGGACCACCAGTGAATTCCCATCATGGGTTTAGTCTGCCTTCTGGATCAGTTATAAGAGTGAGAACCGGAACAAAAAAGAGATGGGTCAACGCCTGGGAGTAGTTGTAGAGGCAGGCAGAGGCAGAGGCTGCATGGAAGAGGCAAAGTTAGAAATTTACACATGTTCCTGGAGATACATATGTGTATGTGTGAAGGTGGAGGGGTGAGGTGAGTGTGTGAAGATTTTATATAAAATATTAAAGTGGAAATAAAAAATAAGCAACATCTGAGTCAGGGAGAGAGAGAGAGAGAGACAAGGGACAAAGAGGGAGAGACAGAGAAACAGAAAGACAAAGAGAAAGCACTACGGTCAGTAAAGCAAATGCTTATTTCCCAAAGTCATACAAGACATGGGCCAACTACAGAGGTTTTTCTTGGATCTATCATTTACCTGAACTCAGTCTTGGCATAGCTCCTTTTCTTTCCCTTTCTTCTTTGATAAGGAAGATAGGCTGACAGTTTAAACATATTCATCCAATTACATGTTAAATTCCGAGCATCACTGAACACCCTGCTGTGAAAATGCTCTGCAATACAGACTTGCAATCTTCTAGAACCATGATGTTTACCTAAATTGTCTGAGTCTCCTGTCAAGTTCAACAGACTAAAGAGGAGAGAATACAGACAATCTTTTTGAGTGTTTTAATAGATTCTTAAAGAAGGTACCAAATTCTTATTTATTTATTTAATAATTTGAATGCTCTGTGATCCATTTAGGGAGAACTAATGCTGCTTGATTTTGCGGTGTTGAAAATGTATGGGTAGCTCGGCAATTCATCCTTCTTCATTCTTACCAATTGTTATTCCCGTGGCATATGGACCAGGTAATAAAGAGCCAGTGCTGTGGGTTGGAAACAGCATCGAACTGACAGTCAGTAGACCAGGATTCTCTTCCTGATTCTGCTGCTAAACAATGGAATGATCTGCAGCATTCTCATGCTTGTGTATAAACTGAGGAGGTTGGACTATATAACAGATGATCTCTAAAATACAGTCCTTTCTAGATCAATGAATACATTATCTTAAAAATAAATTCTATTTTTTTGAATTTTTAAAAAAATAAAATACACAGCTCTCTGTACCCATATCTATTTAATGATCCACAAATAGAAGTCATAAGATTATTTTTGTAAGCATTTAGAATGTCAATATTTTTTTCAAATAAAAGTTATTTCAAAATGTCATAAACGATGTGTTCAGTTTTCACAAAACTCTGGGTCTTCCCTCTCAATAGCAGTGACATTGCTCGTGGACAGTGTTATTAGAACAGCACATTTAGGCTGAAAAAATGAGTCCCTTGGTACTATCTTTCACATATGGATTTTAATACCTAATATTTAGAAAACTTGGCTCAGGCATTTCAAGTTCAGTGTGTCAGTTTATTTAATATTTTCAAACGGTCCTTTGGAAAACTTCCTGATAGGCAGTAGCATTTTACTCAAGGTTGTTTGTGTTTTAGGAAAATCTAATGTGTATTTTAGTAAAATATAATAATATGCATGCCTCTATGCACCATTTAATTTCATTCACAAGATTTCAGGTGTTGTCTAAGTTTGTCAAGTTATCAAAGACCTTGAAAAGAAATATGAGACGTCTATGTGAATATATAGAAAGTGTTAGATAATATAAAGTTACAGAGGACCCGAGCAAGGGACACAATGTAAACCAGATTGAAGACAGACACAGAGGGGCTTCCCTGGTGGTGCAGTGGTTAAGAAATCCACCTGCCAATGCAGGGGACATGGGTTCGAGCCCCGGTCTGGGAAGATCCCACATGCCTCGGAGCAACTAAGCCCGTGTGCCACAACTACTGAGCCTGTGCTCTAGAGCCCGCAAGCCAAAACTACTGAGCCTGAGAGCCACAACTACCGAAGCCCGTGTGCCTAGAGTCCATGCTTTGCAACAAGAAAAGCCACCACAATGAGAAGCCCACGCTCTGCAATGAAGAGTAGCCCCTGCTCGCCGCAACTAGAGAAAGCCCACTTGCAGCAATGAAGACCCAACACAGCCAAAAATAAAAATAAATAAAATAAATAAATTTATATATATATAAAAAAAAGATGGACACAGATAAGGCAACATTTTTAGGGAGGATTTTCAACAGTCTTTTAAGCAATGCTAAGGGATTTTTTGTTTGTTTTTTATTTTTTTAAATTTTTTGTAATAAAATAGAACATCTCTCCATTGCATATTGGCCTCAATTACAGCATGCCTTTTATTGCAGTAAAATCATTCATACAAAAGTCTCTCCCTCCAGTAGATTTTAAGGTCTTAGCTTTGAACTCTGGGCCTTGAAAAATGCCACTTCATAAGTAGGTGTTTGAAAGTTCCTACTCTACTTTCGGTACTCATCTTAAATGTTACTATCTCAAGGAAGACTTCCCTGATTTCCCCAGGGTAAGCCAGGCCCTTTTATCATATATACTTATAGGCCCAGATACTTTCCTTTTATTTAGCACTTTGTAATTGCATATTTATTTGTGCTTTTTTCTCCTCTAGGCTGTAAGCTCCAGGGAGATAGGAACTTTATCTGGTGGGCTTTTGTTTCAATTCTCTGAACTCAGCCCTGACACTGACTCATAGTAGGTATATGAAGGGGGAGCAGAATATGCACCCCCCCCCCCGCCAAATGCACCACTTTAACATGTGGATTATTTTGAGCTGGAGGCAATCAAGTCTCAGCAGACATAAGAAAAACTTTTACCTCTCCCTTAGCTGCCTAAAAGAATTTAGATAGGGAACCAGGCCCAGAAAGAGAGCTATTACTAGAGATAACTTTATCTGAAAGACTCACCTACATGGCAGGACAAACATCTGCTCTTCTTATCATCCTGTGAATTGCCTCCTCTTTGAAGCCCCAGGTCCCTATCCCATTCCTGCTCAAGATGGCAGATAGTCCCCTCAACTGCCTGACTGCCTGTAGGTCTCATATTCTGGGGGACTTCTCATACATAAAAAATTAGATTTGCTTTTCTCCATAATTAATTTATGCCAATTTAATTATTAGACCAGCCAAAGGACCTAAAATCATCGAAGGAACATTTTCTACCCCTACATATATGTGAAATCTTTCTTGAAAGAATGAAGGAATGAGTAAATCAATAGTACTAGAATCAGGCTAGCATCTGCACATGTATTAAATGTGGGTTTAAAATCATAACATTGAATTCAGCAGGATATATTTTAAAACTTTTACAGTTTCCCAAACATCACTGAAGCTTCTATTCTGCACTTCCCCTCCTATTTCATGAAAGTGTTTGTATTTATTTGTAATACATCTGATCAGAGAAGAAAATCTACACAAGTAAATCTTCCTTTTATTTTTATTTTATTTTTGCTTTGTTGCTTCCTCTGGAAATGAAAGGTTTCTAATGCTCTTTAACAACATACAAAATGGTAACTCTAATACATGACTGCTAGCTTAAGATTCCTAGTTAATGATACAGGACAAGGCAGACTTGTGACAGCAGTAGCTAAGTACAGGTGATACATAAACACTAGCAACTCATCAAGCTAAAGAAAATCCATTTTAACTTAACCATTTTTTCCACTGAATGTTAAATGCAATGCCTTCTTCAAATGAGAGTAACTCACAGCTGGGATCTATCTATCTAGCAATCTTGCAGCTTAAATCTTTATGAAGAAAAATATTTGAGGAAATTTAAAATAATAAAATGAAGTATATCACTATAAATGATTGTATTATGCCAAATGACAATGTAAAGCTTCAGTGAAGGTGCATGCGTGGTGGATAAAACTTCCTTTAAGTGGTCTTTTAAAATTTACTCCCATCTAAGTCTGATTAACATATTTTAAAAACTGACCCCCAAGGCCATTTCACTAATAATTCTTTATCCAATAGATCTTGCTTGAGAATTCCCTTGAAAGGATGGAAACATGTCAGATGAATTAAATGAAAGGAGCAAATGTAGATTAAGAGTGATGTACATTCTGAGCCTGACCTTTTAATTTCACTAAATATTATTTTCCGTCTTCATGATCACATTACATTGAAATACTGGAACTTCAATTTCCTCTACTATTTCATTTATTAAAACCTTTGTCTCCTCTGAGCTCTTAAGGAGATGTTATTAAATCACATTGAATTCCACTTTTGCAATTTACATATGTTGAAGAAATAAAAGCCTTTTCAAGAGTACCAATGGGGGCCTGAGAGGCCTCAAAGGAGCGTTAAGACCTTGAATTTATTGTGAACTGCCTCAAACACAAAACACAAATCCTCCCTGTGGAATACTAATGGCTATTGTATACAGTTACATTTTCTTGTGATTGTTTTACAGTCAAGGAGCAGCCTGTGTATAAAAGAGCCTTTGTGCTGGTGATTGGGAAATGCAACTCCAGCTCAAAGGTAAAAAGGCAGCTTTCCATAGGTCATCATTACATAGTCAAATTTACACTGGAATAATTAGGGGAAGCTTTGAAAGACTGAAAAGCAATAATATTAAAAGCGCAATTCATGGATTGTGCATCACATGCCTTGGGCTGAGAATCAGATTTCTATGAAGATTTATTCAGAGGGCATTTTAAATAGCTAAAATATAGCTATGAGTTTAGTCTTTTACATCCAACACTGGGTTAATTCTAAGTGTTTATTTGTTTGTGTTTCTCGAAGCCACAGTTTTACTTTATTTTCTGGAAACATATGCCTGGTTTTAAATATCAACAGGATTCATGCAAGAGCTAAAAAGTTTAGAGGATGCTGAATTCCTAAATGACCTCTGTCCTGCACTCATAATAGATCTTTCTGATATAATTTACATGGCACTGAATAGTCCAGGAGGGTTTTGAACATGACAGAAAGCCAATGATATGCTAAGACATTTGTGCTAAGATTTTCTTTGGAGTCACTTGGGGGCTTAGGAAAACAGAGAAGTTCATAAAAGTAACAATAAAGGATGCATCATAGAACAAACTAGCCCTTACATCCTTCTTCTTAAACCTGACTCCACAACTGTATTGTTTCAGGAGTTTAAAAAAATAGGGATGCCTGAGACCTGCCCTAGATACATTGAAAGATGGCTGATCTGAATGGAGATGTGTTGTGAGTGAGAAATACACACTGAATTTTCCAATATTAACTATGAAATCAATAAACATACAGATACAGACTCTCTCCTTGACCAGACTTTAGACAGGCTCTACTGCGCCTTCTTTTCAAATAGGCCTCAACCTTGGGCCTCATCCTTCCCCTGACAAATCCAGTTTAGTAAATATCCTGCTAGGTTAGTTTATTGAGAATCCCCCACCCTTGATATCTTATTAAGTTTCTCACCCTTGATGTCTAAGTTCTTGGTCTGCCTTTAGTAAGAATACTGGTAGGCCAGTTTAGCAGGAACCCTCCTCCTCTTTCATATCTCCTCTTAGTAATTTTCCATCTATGACCTCCTCATTCTTCTCTTTGGCTATAAATTCCCAGTTGTCTTTGTTGTATTTGGAGTTGAAGTCAGTCTCTCTCTCCTACTGCAAAAGTCCTGAATGACATCTGTCTTATATTAGACCAGATGCACTTAATTGATATTTATAGAATTTCCACCGAAAAGCAGCAGAATAAACTTTCTTCTCAAGTGCACATGGAACATCCTCCAGGATAGGTCACATCTTGGGTCACAAATCAAGGCTTGGTAAATTTAAGAAAACTGAAATCATATTAAGCATCTTTTCAGACCACAAAGCTATGAGATCAGAAATAAATTACAGGGAAAAACTGTAAAAAACACAAACACGTGGAGGCTAAACAATATGTTACTAAACAACCAATGGATCACTGAAGAAAACAAAGAGGAAATCAAAAAATACTAGAGACAAATGACAAAGGATACACGACAATCCAAAACCTATGGGACACAGCAAAACCAGTTCTAAGAAGGAAGTTTACAATCTTACCTCAGGAAACAAGAAAAATCTCAAATAAGCAACCTAACCTTACACCTAAAGCAAAGACAGAAAGAAGAACAAACAAAACTCAAACTTAGTAGGAGGAAAGAAATCATAAATATCAGAGCAGAAGTAAATAAAAAAGAGATGAAGAAAACAATAGAAAAGATCAATGAAACTCGAAGCTGGTTCTTTGAGAAGATAAAGTTGATAAACCATTAGCATGACTCATCAAGAAAAAAGTAGAGGGCTCAAATCAATAAAATTAGAAATGAAAAAGAAAACGTTACAATGGACACCACGGAAACAGAAGGGGTCATAAGAGACTACTATTAACTATACACCAATAAAATAGACAACCTAGAAGAAATGGACCTATTCTTAGAAAGGTATAACCTTCCAAGACTGAAGCAGGAAGAAACAGAAAATATGAACAGACCAATCACCTGTATAAAAATTGAAACCGGGATGAAAAAACTACCAACAAACAGAAGTCCAGGACCAGATGGCTTTACAGGCAAATTCTATCAAACATTTAGAGAAGAGTTAATACCTATCCTTCTGAAATTCTTCCAAAAAGTTGCAGAGAAAAGAACACTCCCAAGCTCATTGTATGAGGCCACCATCACCCTGATACCAAACCAGACAAAGGAAAAAAAAAAGCAAATTACAGGCCAATATCACTGATGAACACAGACACAGAAATCCTCAACAAAATACTAGCAAACAGAATCCAACAATACATTAAAGGAATCATACACCACGATGAAGTGGGATTTATCCCAGGGATGCAAGGATTCTTCAATATATGCAAATCAATGTGATACACCACATTAACAAACTGAAGAATAAAAACCATACGATCATCTCAATAGATGCAGAAAAAGCTTTCGACAAAACTTAACACCCATTTATGATTAAAAACTCTCCAGAAAGTGGGCATAGAGGGAATTTCCCTCAGCACAATAAAGGCCACATATGACAAACCCACAGCTAACATCATTCTCAACAGTGAAAACATGAAAGCATTTCCTCTAAGATCAGGAACAAGACAAGGATGTTCACTCTCGCCACTTTGTTTTTTAAAGAATTTATTTATTTATTGGCTGCTTTGGGTCTTTGTTGCTGTGCATGGGGTTTCTCTAGTTGTGGCGATAGGGGGCTACTCCTCCCTGTGGCGCACAGGCTTCTCATTGTGGTGGCTTCTGTTGTTGCGGAGCACAGGCTTTAGGCGCACGGGCTTCAGTAGTTGTGGCACGTGAGCTCAGTAGTTGTGGCTTGTGGACTCTAGAGTGCAGGCTCAGTAGTTGTGGCACACGGGCTTAATTACTCCGCGGCATGTGGGATCTTCCCAGACCAGGGCTCAAACCCATGTCTGCTGCCTTGGCAGGCAGATTTAACCACTGTGCCACCAGGGAAGCCCCCACTCTCGTAATTCAACATAGTTTTGGAAGTCCTAGCCATGGCAATCAGAGAAGAAAAAGAAATAAAAGAATCAAAATTGGAAAAGAAGAAGTAAAACTGTCACTGTTTGCAGATGACATGATACTATACATAGACAAACCTAAAGATGCTACCAGAAAACTATTAGAGCTCATCAATGAATTTGGTAAAGCTGCAGGAAACAAAATTAATATACAGAAGTCTCTTGCATTCCTATAAACTAACAACAAAAGATCAGGAAGAGAAATTAAGAAAACAGTCCCATTAACCATCACATCAAAAAGAGTAAAATACATAGGAATAAACCAACCTAAGGAGGCAAATGACCTGTACTCAGAAAACTATAAGATGCTGATGGAAGTAATCAAAGATGACACAAACAGATGGAGAGATATACCATTTTGTTAGACTGGAAGAATCAATATTTTCAAAATGACTATACTACCCAAAGCAATCTACATATTCAATGCAATCCCTAACAAATTACCAAAGGCATTTATCACAGAATTAGAACAAAAAAAATTTTACAATTTGTATGGAAACACAAAAGACCCCAAATAGCCAAAGCAATCTTGAGAAAGAGAAGACAAGGAATTAGGCTCCCTGACTTCTGACTATACTACAAAGCTACAGTAATCAAAACAGTCATATGATACTGGCATAGAAACAGAAATACAGATCAATGGAACAGGATAGAAAGTCCCGAGATAAACCCACGCACCTATGGCCACCTAATCTATGACAAAGGAGGAAAGAATATACAATGGAGAAAAGACAGTCTCTTCAATAATCGGTGCTGGAAAAACAGGACAGCTACATGTTAAAGAATGAAAAGCTACATGTAAAAGAATGAAATTAGAATGCTCCCTAATACCATACACAAAAATAAACTCAAAATGCATTAAAGACCTAAATGTAAGGCCAGACACTATAAAACTCTTAGAGGAAAAAACAGGCAAAAGTACTCTGTGACGTAAATCACAGCAATATCTTTTCCAAGCTGCCTCTTACAGTAAAGAAAAAAACAAACAAAAACTAAACAAATGCGACCTAATTAAACTTAAAAGCTTTTGCACAGCAAAGGAAACCATAAACAAAAGTAAAAGACAGCCCGCAGAATGGGAGAAAATATTTATGAGTGATGCGGCCAAGAAGGGATTAATTTCCAAAATATACAAACAACTCATGCAGCTCAATATAAAAAAAAAAAAAATTAAAAAAGCCTAATCAAAAAATGGGCAGGGGCTTCCCTGATGGCGCAGTGGTTGAGAGTCCACCTGCCGATGCAGGGGACACTGGTTTGTGCCCCGGTCTGGGAAGATCCCACATGCCACGGAGCAGCTGGGCCCGTGAGCCATGGCCGCTGAGCCTGCGCATCCGGAGCCTGTACTCCGCAACTGGAGAGGCCACAACAGTGAGAGGCCCCTGTATTGCAAAAAAAAAAAAAAAAAAAAAAAAAAAAAAAATAGGCAGAAGACCTAAATAGACATTTCTCCAAAGAAGACATACTGATGGCCAAAAAGCACATGAAAAGATGCTCAACATTGTTAATTATTAGAGAAATGCAAACCAAAACTACAATGAGGTATCACCTCACACTGGTCAGAATGGCCATCATCAAAAACATCTACAAACAATAAATGCTAGAGAGGGTGTGGAGAAAAGGGAACCATCCTACACTGTTGGTGGGAATGTAAATTGGTACAACCACTATGGAGAACAGTATGGAGGTTCCTCAAAAAGCTAAATATAGAACTACCATATGATCCAGGAATCCCACTCCTGGGCATATATCTGGGGAAACCCATAATTCGAAAAGATACATGTACCCCAATGTTCAATGCAGCACTATGTGCAATAGCCAAGACATGGAAGCAACCTAAATGTCCATCAACAGAGGAATGGATAAAGAAGATGTTGTACATATATACAATGAAATATTACTCAGCCATAAAAAAGAACAAAATAATGCCATTTGCAGCAACATGGTTGGACCTAGAGATTATCACACTAAGTGAAGTAAGTCAGACAGAGAAAGACAAATGTCATATGGTATCGCTTATATGTGGAAACTAAAAAATTGTTACAAATGAACTTATTTACAAAACAGAAATAGAGTCACAAATGTATAAACAAACTTATGCTTAGAAAAGGTGAAGGGGGGCAGGGATAAATGAGGATAAAGGGATTAACATGTATACACTACTGTATATAATATAGATGACTAACAGGGGCCTACTGTATAGCACAGGGAATTCTACTCAATATTCTATAATAACCTATATGGGAAAACAATATAAAAAAGAATGGATATATGTATACGTATAATTGATTCACTTTGCTATACAGCTGAAAATAACACAACATTATAAATCAACTATTCTCCAATAAAAAAAAAAAGATGGCATCTGTCTTGCCATCTTTAACAACTGTCTGGTGAATAATCTGTCTTCAGCAATACAGGAGAATATGAAATATATCAATAATTTTATGTGGATTACATGTTGAAATGCTACTTAAAATATATTGGGTCAAATAAAATATTTTTTAAAATTAATTTTACCTGCTTCTTTTTACTTTTCCAAGGTGGCTATGAGAAATTTCTAATTACATATTTTATTTGCAACCTTTTTATTAGATAGCAGTATTCTAGGGATAGAGCCAAGTTGTCAGTAACTTGGAAAACATTCCAGGTGATTAAATGTGAAGCCAGAATTGTGACCCTTAAGCTTTAAACAAACTAACACAGGAAAAAAAGGTCAACACATATATTATACAAATATTTTATAGCTCTTACTGAGTGGCAGGCACAATCATGTGAGCTTTACACTTATTAACTTAGCATAGCCATACTATATATTATTATTTTCTCCATTTTATGCATGATAAAATGAGGTACAGAAAGACAGAGTGCCTTGTCTGATGAGCTAGTAAAAAGAAGGGTTCAGAGTTTGAAGTCAGGTAACGTGACCCAAGAGTTCACGTTTTCCACTATTAATCCCTATTATGGCAAATGTTTAAGCAAAGATTATATTCATTTAATTTTGTTCTTGAAATAGCAACATTAATAAAACCATTATGAAGTATCATACATTTAATGCTTTTATATACCAGCAATTTTCATAGGCATGTTATAGGCTTGTTTGACAACCCTTAGATAAATGTATGTAAGTGGTGTTGTCTGTATTTTACCAATTAGGAGACAGATGCTCAGATAAATCAAACTTGTCCCAAAGTCACATCAGACTTGACCTCATGCAAGTCTCTCCTATAAGAGTTGGCTTAGTAGTCCTGTTTCCCAATTTTCTGTCCTCCTAAGCATTATAGCAAATGAACATTTTCAGTAGACTCTTGCTTTATGTGTACTTGAGGTAAAATATATTTTTTCATCTGATTTAGATCATATGACTCAATGATGAGGGGTTATTGAGTAAGCTTGTTCAGAAAATCTTTGCCATGGTGCTAAGGTGAGTGTGACTCTGGGCTAGGAACATGGGAAAAGATGTTGGAATGTCAAATACAGAGATCATTCTCTAAGAGATCAGTTATTAAGGTATCCTTGACAATACTACAATACCATCCTCAAATAATTAGGATGCTGTCTTAATTCTTTAAAAGGAAAATAGTATTATATTCCTGAAATTTGAACTCAGAATTAGGGGAATATTCCACTATTTCTCACTCGTCCCCCACCACACACTTTATCATTATTCCAAATGTTGCAGAAGTATTGAGGACAGAAACAAGATTACACATAGATGGTAGTAGTCATTTGTACAGTATCATTTTAAGAATATCTTGAGATGTTGACATCTTTAAAATACATTTTAGGCTACAGTACATTCAGTAAGAACCAAGATTCATTATTCTGGTGGAGACTGAGAGGTTTGTTGTTTGCTTTTGTTTTTAAATACAGGCATACCTCTGAGATATTTCAAGTTTTGTTCCAGATGACCACAATAAAGCAAATATTGCAATAAAAGGAGTCACAGGATTTTTGTTTGCTTGTTTTCCAGTCCATACAAAAGTTACATTTACACTATGTTGTAGTCTATTATGTGCACAATAGCATTATGTCTTAAAAAACTAAAGTAAATACCTCAATTAAAAATACTTCATTGCTTAACCTAAATGTCCCTTGATAGATGAATGGATAAAGAAGATGTGGCACATATATACAATGGAATGTTACTCAGCCACAAAAAGGAATGAAACTGAGTTATTTGTAGTAAGGTGGATGGACCTAGAGACTGTCATACAGAGTGAAGTAAGTCAGAAAGGGAAAAACAAATACCATATGCTAACTCATAATATATGGAATTGAGAAAAATGGTACTGATGAACCTAGTGGAAGGGCAGGAATAAAGACGCAGATGTAGAGAACAGACTCGAGGACACAGCGTGGGAAGGGGAGGCTGGGACAAAGTGAGAGAGTAGCACTGACATATACACTACCAAATGTAAAATAGATAGCTAGTGGGAAGCTGCTGCATAGCACATGGAGGTCGGCTCAATGGTTTGTGACAACCTCAAGAGGTGGGATAGGGAGGGTGGGAGGGAGTCTCAAGAGGGAGGGAATATGGGGATATATGTATACATATAGCTGATTCACTTTGTTGTACAGCAGAAACTAACACAACATTGTAAAGCAATTATACTCCAATAAAGATGTAAAAAAAATAAAAAATAATTTTTAAATGTAGGAATAAAACAGTAAAAAAAAATACTTCATTGCTAAAAAATGCTAACTATCACCTGAGCCTTCAGGCACAAAACCTTTTGGCTGGTGGAGGGTTTGAAATATCACGAGAATCATTTCAGAATTATGACAGAGACACAGAGTGAGCAAATGCTGTCAGAAAAATTGCGACCATATACTTGCTCAACAAGGCGTTTCCACAAACCTTCAATTTGTAAAAACAAAAGTGTAATATCTGTGAAGCTCAATAAAATGAGATCTGCCTGCAAAGCTCTGCTCTGCTTTTGTCCTCAGTGCTCTGTTTTATTGCCCGATCAGTGAGGCCTGCAGCATTCACATATCAGTGTCCCTAGATGTCCCTGTTTGCAGGCTCAGCTATAGGAATGAACAATACAAGCATAAGACTATGTGCTGGAATTAAAGATGCATCAGGTTTGGCACCAGAAAACCATTATTTATTGACTTCTGAATGACCTGGAGCATGTAATTCAACATCCATATACTTTAATTTTTTCATCTGAGAAATAAAGAAATGTATGCTAATTTTTCTATTTGTAGGAATTAAGTGAGATTTGTATAAAAATAACTGAGCATGGTGCAAAAGTCAGAGTACCTATTTATATAAGATTAGAAATTTCATTTGCCCCTTTTCTTTCCTTCAATCCCCATGAGAAAGGATGCACTTTAAGAAATCCATAAGCCACTCACACAAATAAACACATGAGTATGCATGTGAGCTTGTGCACAAACACACACACACACACACACACACACACACACACTTTAGTTAGTTGAGAATTTCCCTGATGTGCCCTGGACCAACATGAATCAAAAATACCCTACAGCACTCCCATGGGGACAATTCCAACATTCACAATATGACCTAAATCCCCACCTCCCTTTCCATATGTCTTCTCCACACTCCGCACACAAGTGATCCATATTCTGAGTTCCTGAGTGAAGACCAAATCACACTCACTTCTAACTGTGCACCGTTCCTAGCTCTACCAGATCATCCCAAACAAAGCATGGTTCCCATCCCTAAAAAATAGTCCTGTGGCAAAAATTTTTACCCAAGACCATTCAGAATGTAGACTGAAGACTACATTCTTTTGTGCATCTCACTTTTCTTCTGTATCTAAATTCCCTTTGTACAGATTCAATGAAATCCCTATGAAACTACCAATGGCATTCTTCACAGAATTAGAACAAAAAACTTTACAGTTTGTATGGAAACACAAAAGACCCCGAATAGCCAAAGCAATCTTGAGAAAGAAAAATGGAGCTGGAGGAATCAGGCACCGCAACTTACTTCAAACTATACTACAAAGCTATGGTAATCAAGACAGTATGGTACTGACACAAAAACAGAAATATAGATCAATGGAACAGGATAGAAAGCCCAGAGATAAACCCATACACATATGGTCACCTAATTTACAACAAAGGAGGCAAGAACATACAATGGAGAAAAGACAGTCTCTTCAATGAGTGGTGCTGGGAAAACTGGGCAGCTACATGTAAAAGAATGCAATTAGAACACTATCTAACACCATACACAAAAATAAACTCCAAATGGATTAAAGACCTAAATGTAAGACCAGACACTATAAAACTCTTAGAGGAAAATATAGGAAAAACACTCTTTGACATAAACCACAGTAAGATCTTTTTTGACCCACCTCCTAGAGTAATGAAAATAAAAACAAAAACAAACAAATGGGACCTAATTAAACTTAAAAACTTTTACACAGCAAAGTAAACCATAAACAAGATGAACAGACAACCCTGAGAATGGGAGAAAATATTTGCAAATGAAGCAACTGACAAAGGATTCATCTCCAAAATTTACAAACAGCTCATGGAGCCCAAAATCAAAAAAAAACAAACAATCCAATTAAAAAATGGGCAGAAGATCTAAATAGACATTTCACCAAAGAAGACATACAGATGGCCAAGAGGCACATGAAAAGATGTTCAACATCACTAATTATTAAAGAAATAGAAATCAAAACTGCAATGAGGTATCACCTCACGCCAGTCAGAATGACCATTATCAAAAAATCTAGAAACAATAAATGCTGGAAAGGATGTGGTGAAAAGGGAACCCTCCTGCAATGTTGGTGGGAATGTAAATTGATACAGCCACTATGGAGAACTGTATGGAGTTTCCTTAAAAAACTAAAAATAGAAATACCATTTGACATAGCAATTACACTACGGGGCATATACCCTGAGAAAACCATAATTCAAAAAGAGACATGTACCATAATGTTCATTGCAGCACTATTTACAATAGCCAGGACATGGAACAAACCTAAGTGTCCATCGACAGATGAATGGATAAAGAAGATGTGGCACATATATACAATGGAATATTACTCAACCATAAAGCAAAACGAAATTGAGTTATTTGTAGTGAGGTGGACGGACCTAGAGTCTGTCATACAGAGTGAAGTAAGTCAGAAAGAGAAAAACTAATACCGTATGGTAACACATATATATGGAATCTAAAAAAAAAAAAAAGGTTCTGATAAACCTAGTGGCAGGGCAATAATAAAGACATAGACATAGAGAATGGACTTGAGGACACAGGGAGGGGTAAGGGTAAGCTGGGACAAAGCAAGAGAGTAGCATTGACATATGTACACTACCAAATGTAAAATTGGTAGCTAGTGGGAAGTAGCAGCATAGCACAGGGAGATCAGCTTGGTGCTTTGCGACCACCTAGAGAGGTGGGATAGGGAGGGTAGGAGGGAGGCTCAAGAGGGAGGGGATATGGGGGTATATGTATGCATATGGATGATTCACTTTGTTGTACAACAGGAACTAACACAGTATTGTGAAGCAATTATTCTCCAATGCAGATCTATTTAAAAAATAATAAATAAATTCCCTTTGTGTTTATATCAGCCAATTTACGTCGAATCTTTCACTAAACTTTTTTACTCCATGCCAAATCCTGACCCAGTAGATCAAATGAAATAAAACATTCTCTAGAAACTAGGACTCAGAACAAGGAGCCCATGAGTCTGATAAATCAGAAAATATTCCTCCATCTTTTCCCTTTCAGCCTACTGCCAGAACTATCCTTACTAGCAACTTATTCTGCTATGGAAGATGTGGTAGAGACTACTAATTATCTATAAAAAGGCACATCTTTCATAGACAAAGAATTTTAGCCAGGCATATGGACATTATTTCCAAAGATCCTTTCTGAAATGTACGCAGACCTCTGCTGGCTAGGGGTTCTAATGGTACCACCTGAGGTCAGTGATGTGGCTGCAATGATCTGGAGATTCAGCAGGGGCTGGGTGATCCCAGATGACCTTACTTGCAGTTGCCAGAGTCATGTTGTCTGTGTTATCCCTGTTCATGCATTATTTCATCATCAAATAGTCTAGCCCAGGTTTTTTCACAAGAATCTCCCTAACAGGATTTGGTTGGAAGTAAAGCGTGCTGGGTCTAGGCTTGTGCATCAAATAATGGACATAACTTTTCCATGATTTCTTTCCATTTACCACCAGCTGGAAACCAAACATGGTGGTGATTCAGCTTTAATCATGTAAATGATGCTATTGGCCTATGTGTGGCTTATCAGTAAGTCAAACGAACCTGGGCCCTCAAGTGATTGTGAGGAGTACAACTAACTCACTGAACTGGCCTCTTTCACTAAGGACAATTACGTGAGAGAGACGTAATTAATCCCTTTGTTCTTTAAGCTGTAAGTCTAAACCTACCCCCACTCCCCAAAAAAAGCAGGTGGAATACAAATCCAGTATGAATCCTTACAGTAGCTATAGGATTGAAGATGAGGATGATGAATTCCAACTTTAATGTCTGTAACTTAAACACAGAATATAAAATGGACACACTCCAGTTAATGGAATCAGAAAAGGAATTTTTTTTTTTCCCAATGACCCCGTGAAAGTTTAGAGGTTTATAACAAAAATGAAAGGACAATGAAATTATTTCCATAATGACAGAAAACACATATGGGGGTTAAGTCTTGCACTCAATATGAAACACCAATATCTATAAATATTGAAATAAAAAAGAAAGCATAATGACTCAAGCTATAAGTTCATCTAATGGCAACTGCAAAACCACCATGCTGCCACTGAAACCTTAACAAGAATATTGATCATTAAGTGAATTTTGCCATTTTCTTTACACTGAGTTGTATGTACTGTGTAGGCAATACAACTGTAATTTGTAAGTTTTATAGGATAGCTGAAGGAGGAGAGTTAAGACACAGCATTTGAATAGCCCATAAACCTTCAGTCCTTTTTTCTCTGGGGGATAATTACCTGTGGTTATTGAGTAAACGTCTCTAGAATGTTATTAGTATTTTGAGTGGTTTTCGGAATAGTCTCAAAGCTGCTCCAAGGAGGGTGGAAAATAAGAAAGAGGTGAGGGAGTTCTCTTTCCTTTCACAGGGAAAGCAACCTCCAATTCATTCTCCAGAGGCCAAATATATTAAATTTAGCCAAACTAATCTATGAACAAGGAGAAAGTGACCTAGGGGGACAAAAGGATCCTGGAAAGAAGTAGTGAGTTTGTGTTTAAACAGTGAACTTAGAAATGGATGCACCTTGTTTGGTGGTTTCTTTTTCAGTGCTGACCACCAAGCAGAGAGCAACCAACCGTTTCTCACTGTCCTAAAAGCCTTCTTGAAAATATATTTTTTTAATTTATTTTTTCTTTATTTGGAAGAAATTCCATGGTTTTAAATTCCAGTTTCTTGACTCATGGTGTTTCCTACTAACTCTTCCCTGTTGTGCTTGTTTATCTAATTATGTCACAGTCTCTCCCATGTTCCAGTTCCTAATAGGTTTCCTTTTCACAGCTCATTGGACACCTAAGAGTTTCTGTCCGTGGAATAGTTGGGCTTACACTATAAGTGTACCTGAACTGGAAGGGATTCAGAGATTCTGAACAGCAACCTCCTCATTCAACAGATAACAAAACTGAGGCTTAAAGAGGGAGAGGTCCTTGTCTAAAATCATCAAATAGGTGTGACTGAGGGAGGACCAGATTCCTGGGCTAATGCAAGATTATCAGCAGGGTTAGGCTATCACCATGCAGCATCCACTGGCCTATTCCTACTGGTCACTTTTTTCCTTAATGGACATGGCCATGAGTATAATATTTGGCAAAGACTTCTCAAATATTAACATTCAAGAGAAACAAACATCTTCAGATTCATTTCAAAGAATAATTGTGGCTTTTACTTTTCAGTAGGTAAAAGTGATTGAAAGATCATTGAAAAAATGGAGGCCTAATTTACCTATGAGTGAATTCATTTGTCACTTATTTTTACCTACCCAAATCTTATCCACTTACTAAATCCCTTCTCCAGTGGGCTACTTCAAACTATTCTAGAGTTGTTTCTCCTTCTCTTTAATTTGAACATTTACTACTCAGTTGACAATCAAATAAGATTCTTTTTCCCCCGTGGATAGTTTTTCAGTTTCTCCTATGATTCTCCCTTGACTTTTGTATCAGTAGATAGTATATTTCTCTGAGCCAGAAGCCATGTCTTATATATTCTATTGATCTCCCCATAACTCATGAGAGGAGTAAGCTTACATTTGTTGAGTTCCTATAATGTTCCACTTACTCTACCAAGTATTTTACAGATATCATTTCATTTAATCCTTGTGTAAAACCCCTTGAGATAGGGCTTATTACCCCCCATTTCACATAAGAGGACAATTGAAGTACAAACAGTAGCTAAAAGAACTTCTTCAAGAACTAAAATTTAGTGAACAGTAACACAGGCAATTAAACCAAGATCATCTGTCTCCTGGCAGTGCTCTTTTCACTAAATAATGTTGGCTGACTTACTACTTGGCATACAGTAGAAGCTTAATAATCTGACTATAAGAATATTTGTTATTCTTAGAATATAGAATATGTAAGAATATATATGTATGACATATATGTGTGTATGTGTATTTATTTATGATTGTGAACTTGGAAAAATGATTCAGTCTTTATAGAAAACTTTCTAGATGTTCCAAGATTTTTTAGATACTAATTATGATTGTCAGCATGAACAGTGTCAAAATCTGTATTTTATATCTAATTTCTTTTTTAAATTTATTTTTTTAATTTATTTTTGGCTGCATTGGGTCTTTGTTGCTGCGCGTGGGCTTTCTCTAGGTGCAGCGAGTGGTGGCTACTCTTCGTTGCGGTGCATGGGCTTCTCATTGTGGTGGTTTCTCTTTGTTGCAGAGCACAGGATCTAGGAGTGTGGGCTTCAGTAGTTGTGGCACATGGGCTTAGTTGCTCTGCGGCAATGTGGGATCTTCCGGGACCAGGGCTCGAACTCGTGTCCCTTGTGTTGGCAGGCGGTTTCTTAACCACTGCGCCACCAGGGGAGCCCCTATATCTAATTTTTACATTGCAAGACAAGAATGTATTCAGGCAAGAATGCTAGCCAGTTCTCTGGAAATCATTTGCAGCCGCTCAATGCATTGCCTAAGAATAGTTTGCAATGCATGATTTAACACGGAGCCTATAACATAAACACTACATGTGAAAAACTTTTCTTAATTAAGAGGATGACCATTTAAATAGGAAACAGTTTTAACCATGAAAATGCATCTAATGATTTTGAGAAGTAACTTCTAGAAGAATGTTTTCTTCCAGCAGATATTGGTGACTAATGATTCTGTATAAACAGGCAACAAAAATGAAGTTTGCAAATAGAAATGGTTCTCTCAAATTATTTAAAAACCATCACTGTTGTCTACCCATCCAATGCACGTATTCAAGCATGTTCAAGCATATCCATCAGTTAATCTTAAAAGTTGTAACATTTTACTGGCAACTTTATTTAATTAATATGTTTTGCACTTGAAATGTGGAATATAATAGAATTAGTGGGTTTTTTCTAGGAGGAGAGATTAAGTCATGTAGAACATTCACAGTGGAACTTTGGAAGTTTCAAAACACAAGGCAGAGCTTAGTTTAATCAGATACTGTTACAGCAATGAAGATTTATGAACAGAATGAGAGTTAAATCTATCAGTCCAGGGACAACGACTTCCCTAGAACAAATTTTTAAAACCAGTTCAATACAGAGTGAAGTGAGTCAGAAAGAGAAAAACAAATACCATATGCTAACACATATATATACAGAATTTTTAAAAAAAAAAAAGGTACTGATGAACCTAGTTGCAGGGCAGGAATAAAGCAATAGACATGGAAAGTGGACCTGAGGACATGGGGTAGAAGGGTGAAGCTGGGGCGAAGTGAGAGTAGCATCGACATACATACACTACCTAATGTAAAATAGTTGGCTGGCGGGAAGCAGCGGCATAGCACAGGGAGATTGGCTCGGTGCTTTGCGATGACCTAGAGGGGTGGGATAGGGAGGATGGGAGGGAGGCTCAAGAGGGAGGGGATATGGGGACATGTGTATGCATGTGGCTGATTCGCTTTGTTGTGCAACAGAAACACGGTATTGTGAAGTAATTATACTCCAATAAAGATCTATTAAAACAAAAACAAACAAAAAAAGTTCAAGTGATAATGGATGATCTTATTTCATAGTTAATTTAGTACAGATGAGAATTAGGGATATTGTATAGATGGATGAATAAAATAAACTATCATTCTTTAGCAGACAGCATTTAGGGAAATGGGTTGACAAAGTATTGAAAATACATATCTCTTCATATTTAATAATATCATTGTCACAGATTATCTATGATTTAATAATAGTGATCTGGGTGCTTCCCTGGTGGCGCAGTGGTTGAGAGTCCGCCTGCCGATGCAGGGGACACGGGTTCATGCCCCAGTCCGGGAAGATCCTGCATGCCGCGGAGTGGCTGGGCCCATGAGCCATGGCCGCTGAGCCTGCACATCCAGAGCCTGTGCTCCACAACGGGAGAGGCCGCAACAGTGAGAGGCCCGCGTACCTCAAAAAAAAAAAAAAAAAAAATCATGCCACCTGTGAATGTTGAAAGCTTTACTTTCCCCGTTCCAATCTGTATGCCTTTCATCTCTTTTTGTTCTTTAGTGCGTGGGCTGGGTTTTTACTAAAATGTAGAATAGAATTGGTGAGACACAGGAGAAGAGAACAAAAGAGGAAGGGAAGAAAAAAGACCTACAAAAACAAAACCAAAACAATTAAGAAAATGGCAATAGGAACATGCATATTGAAAACTACTTTAACTGTAAATGGATTAAATGCTCCAACCAAAAGGTACAGACTGCCTGAATGGATACAAAAACAAGACCTGTATATATGCTGTCTACAAGACACCAACTTCAGACCTAGGGACACATACAGACTGAAAGTGAGGGGATGGAAAAAGATATTCCATGCAAATGGAAATCTAAAGAAAGCTGGAGTAGCAATACTCATATCAGACAAAAAGAGTCTTTAAAATAAAGACTGTTACAAGAGAAAAAGAAGGACACTACATAATGATCAAGGGATCAATCCAAGAAGAAGATATAGCAATTGTAAATATTTATGCACCTAACATAGGAGCACCTCAATACACAAGGTAAATGTTAACAGCTGTAAAAGGGGAAATTGACAGTAACACAATAGTAGTGGGGGACTTTAACACCCCACTTACACGAGTAGGTAGTTCATCCAGACAGAAAATTAATAAGGAAACACAAGCCTTAAATGACACATCAGACCAAATAGACTTAATTATTTATAAGACATTCCATCTGAAAGCAGCAGAATACACTTTCTTCTCAACTGCACACAGAACATTCTCCTGGATAGATCACATCTTGGGTCAAAAATCAATCCTCAGTTAATTTAAGAAAACTGAAATCATATTAAGCGTCTTTTCAGACCACAATGCTATGAGATTAGAAATGAATTATAGGAAAAAAACTGTAAAAAACACAAACACATGGAGGTTAAACAATATGCTACTAGATAACCGATGGATCACTGAAGAAATCAAAGAGGAAATCCAAAAATACCTAGAAACAAATGATAATGAAAACACGATGAACCAAAACCTATGGGATACAGCAAAAGCAGTTCTAAGAGGGAAGTTTATAGCAATACAATCTTCCCTCAGGAAACAAGAAAAATCTCAAATAAAAAACCTAACCTTACACCTAAAGCAACTAGAGAAAGAAGAACAAAAATGTTAGTAGAAGGAAAGAAATTATAAAGATCAGAGCAGAAATAAATGAAATAGAGACAAAAAAAACAATAGCAAAGATCAATGAAACTAAAAGCTGGTTCTTTGAGAAGATAAACAAAATTAATAAACCTTTAGTCAGACATCTAGAACTGGTGAGAGTGGATATCCTTTCTTTGTTCCTGGGAAGACATTCAAAGTTTTACCATTTTATATAATGTAGTCTGTAAGATTTTTATACATGCCCTTATCAGATTAAAAAGAAAACTCTATTCTTAGTTTTGATAGGAAATTTTTTGTTGTTGTTGCTTGTTTCTTTGGTTTTCTTTTTCTTTCTCTCTTTCTTCTTTTTTTTAATCATGAAGAGTATTGAATTTTGTCATGTGCTTCTCTTTTTTCCTTCCATTGAGATGATGGTATAAAATTTCTTTGTTCTGTTAATGTAATAAATTATATTGATTGAGATTTGAATATTAAACCAAGATTGCATTCCCACCATGATTCACTTTGTCTTGATACACTCCTTTTAATATATATGGGGGGCAAAACTTGCATTTATTTTAAAAAATTACTAGGATATATGTTCATGATAGATATTGGCCTGTAGTTTTATTTTTTTGTGTAGTATTTTCTCAAATTTAAAAATCTGAGTTATGTTGCCCTCATGACTTCAGTTGAAGAGTATTTCCCCTCAATCCCTGAATTTGTGTAAAAATGAAAGTTTTCTCTTATTTGATAGAGTTCACTTTGAATTTTTTATTTGGGAAGATTTTTTGATATGGATTTTCTTTTATTGAGTAGAAAAATCACATATTATATCAGTTCTGGCAATTTATCTTCCAAAAAATTGTCAATTACCTTTTTTTAAAATGAATTTATTGGCATAAAATTTGTCCATATTATCTCCTTAGTATCTTTGAAAGTTCTACGACATATGTCCCCCCTTTTTTTTCATTCCTTATTTTGGTAATTTGTTTATTTTTCTTGTATGGTTTTGTTAGGGAATAAATATGTTAGTCTCTCGAAAATGAATTTTTCACTCATTGATTTCCATTCTTATTTTTATTATTTTCCTACATCCTTTGATTGTAATTGGCCATTTATATTGTAGCTTCAAAAAATGAAAGCTTAGACTATTGATTTTAGACCCGTCTTTTCTACTATAATTATTTATATCTTAAAAAAAATTACCTCAAACACTGCATTTACTTCTTTTTCCAGAATTTTGACATGGTAACTTTTCATTACATTCAAGTTGAAATAGTTTCAAATTTGTCTTATTATTCCTTCATTAAAACATGAATTATTTGAGTGTGTTGCTTAATGTTCAACTATGTGGGGAGTTTCTAGATATCTTATTTATTTTTTATCTTCAATACTGTGGTGGTCTGAGAATGTATTTTTTTCCGTTCAATTTTTTGAAATTGTTAACACTTGTTTTAAGAATCAGCCTATTTTGTTTTTTTAAAATGCCTTCTTTAAAAAAAAAAAGAGTATTGAGCAGCTGTTGAGAGTGTTTTTATTAACAGTAATAAGGATAGGTTGAAAATAGTGCTGCTCCTATCTCCTATTCTTTACTAATATTTTCCTTACCTTTCTTACCAATTACTCAAAGACAGAAAATTATGAAAATCTCCAACTCTCAAAATCGATTTGGGTATTTCTGCCTTTTATCTATCATTTTTTTTATTTTGAAACAATGGTATTAGATGTTTTCATAATTAGGATTGTTATATCCTTTTATGAATTCACCCCTTTATCATTATAAAATTCTCTTTGTTATCTTCTGTAATAATCTTTGTATTGAAGCCTACTTTGCCTGGCACTAATGTAGCCACTCCAGGTTGCTTTTGATTAGTTACTTGAATGTCCTGTTATTTTCTACTCTTTAACTTTCACTTTCTCTGTTTTTATTTTTAAATTGTATTTCTTGAACACAGCATATAGTAAGGCTTTACTTTTTATATTGACTGAAATTTCTGCCTTCTTATTTTTGTGTTGAGTCCATTTACTTTTAGTGTAATTACTGATATGTTTGTACTTATGACTTCTATCTTATCATTTGTTTTTATTTGCCCTATTTTTCCTTTGCTTCTCTGTCCCTCTTTCCTTCATTTGGGTGAATCAAGTTAAATATATACCTATACTTCCTTTATATTTCATCTTCACTAACAGCATTTTGGCTAAAACTTTGATATGCTTTAGTGGTTGTACTAGAGATCGCAGTATTCACCTTGACATATCACACTCTACTTTCAGATAATATTTCACTACTTTATGAACAATGTTAAGACTTTACAAATTATAATTTTATTTCTCTCTCTTTTGCCATTTTATACATTTTGCCATATTTTATTTCTACTTATGTTATAAAGCTATAAAAGATATTGGTATCACTTTTTCTTTAAACAGCGCTCATTTAAAGAAGTTTAGTTTTTAAAATTATTTATTTATTTATTTATTTTTGGTTGTGTTGGGTCTTCATTGCTGCACATGGGCTTTCTCTAGTTCTGGCGAGTGGGGGCTACTCTTCGTTGTGGTGTGTGGCCTTCTCATTGTGGTGGCTTCTCTTGTTGTGGAGCACAGGCTCTAGGCACGTGTGCTTCAGTAGTTGTGGCACACGTGCTCAGTAGTTGTGGCTCACGGGCTTAGTTGCTCCGTGGCATGTAGGATTCTCCTGGATCAGGGATTGAATCTGTGTCCCCTAAATTGGCAGGCAGATTCTTAACCACTGTGACACCATGGAAGTCCCAAGAAGTTTAAACATATACAAAAAAATGTCCTCTGTCTTTAACTACATATTTCTCTTTTTTGAATGTTCTTCATTTCTTCTTGCAGACCGGAGCTTGTGTCTAATATCATACCCCTTAAGAATAAAGAAGCTCTTTAATCATTTCTTGTAATGTAAGACAAATTCTCTTAGCTTTTGTGATTCTGAAAATGTCTTTATTTCACTTTCAGTTGTAAAGTATATTTTCATTTTCTACAGGATTCTAGGTCATGAGGTTATTTTTATTTACTTTCAGCATTTTAAAGATGCTTTTCCATTGTCTTCTGGCCTATATTTTTTCCCCTCCAATGAGAAGTTAACTGCCAGTCTTACCATTTTTTCCCAGATTGAAATGTGTCATTTTCCACCCTGTAGCTGATTTTAAGATTTTCTCTTTAACTTTGGTTTTCAGCAACTTATTAATGATGTGACTGGACTTACCTTTGTGCTGATCCTGTATGGTGTTTGCTGAGTTTTTGTTCTCTCTCCTCTATTTCGGGAGCTTTACTTTTCACATTTGTTGGACAGTTTAATATTGTTCTACAAATCTTCAAAGTTTTTTTCTATTTACGTTTGATTTGGATATTTTCTATCACCTCCTCTTGAAGTTGACTATTATGCAACAGACTTTAAGGTGGCCCCATGACCCCTTCCTCTTGATATTCATACCTTTGTGTAATCCCTTCCCTTGAGTATAGGTGGCACCAATTTTCTGTGATTACTTAAGACATTAATATCCACTGTGCTGGAGTCTATCTTTCCCTTTCTCTCCTCCACTTCCTCATTTCTGATTGATGGTTTTGAAGAAACAAACTGTCATGAATCATACAGCTGCCAAGAAATGAATCATGCCAACAACCCAACGAAGCATGAAAGCAGATCTTTTCCTCAGAAAGCTCTGACATATTTGTTGCAGCCTTGTGAGACCCTAAGAAGAGCACTCATCTAAACTGTGCTCAGACTTCTGACTCACAGAAACTGGGAGATAATAAAGGTGTGTTGTTTTAGGCATCTAACTTTGTGATAAGTCTTACACTGCAATAGAAAACAATAATACACTGTTCCCTTCCTCCACTGGGACTAATATGATGCTAAATCCCTCAAATGAGTTTTTCATTTCTAGTATCTTATTTTTATTTACAGCATTCTCCTTTGTGTTCCCATCTTCAATTTTACCATCTGTTCATGCATGTGGTTCATCATTTCTATTGGATCATTTAATTTATTTGCCATTGTTATTTTGAAATTTCAGTGATAATTCTGATATCTGGCTATCTCTATGTTTGCACTGACTATATATTCTCTTGATTTGAGTCACAATTCCTTGTTTTATTTCTTATCTATCGTACTTTTTAATTACAGATCATACTGTGTGTTAAAAAAAAATAGACACTGAAACATTTAGAATTTAACCCCAGGAAGGTGCATGACCCATTATAACCCTTTTTCCTTTCAGGCTGCTATTGTGAAAGCTAATTCAATTTGATATGTATTTGCGATGCATGTAGAGTTTGTGGTGGTTTTAATTAGATTAACTTTGCCACTAGCTTCAAATATTTTGAAGGTAGGATCAGTACTTTTCCTTTAGCACAGCATGGGATTTACTCTGGGAAGACTGTACATCTCTTTATGCTCTACTTCACAGCTAACAGGTTTTTGAAACAGGAAATCTCTTTTTGTTTTACAGCCCATATGTTATCTTTTTGGAATGCTGGAGAATTCTGTATTTTTTCATCCTGACACTCTCTGTAGCTGGTGATCTCTTTCTTACATATTGCCCAGACTCTGAAGGGATCTTGCAGTATCCTTAGGAAAAAGCTGGTGTTTCTCAGAAGGATTTCCTTGAGCTCTCCCACTGTTTCCCTAACACACAGGTGGTTGGTACCTTCCCTCTTAATGAAGACTTCTCATGCCTTAGACAGAGTCTCTATCAGTTCTCTTTTTCTCCCTCAGACTTTGTTTGCTACCCTAGTGCATTCGATGAAAGAACATGAGAAAGAACTGGTGGCTCTTTGCAGGCTTGCTCCTCAGCTGGATTTCTGAAGGATTCTGATCTGTCATGCCAGAACAAATATAGCCACTAAAAGTTTGAAAAGAGTTTGGCTTTTTTCTCCTAACCATTCTCTATGGCAGTCTTCTTCCTTCCAACACTCCACTAGAGGTGAAAACAGCTACAGATCTCTTTTTCCTAGGAAGTCATCATTTTATGTTTAGATGCTCAGCTCTCTGAGTCTTTTTTAAAATAAGATTTTGCAGCTTGCTTATCAGACTTGCCCCGTGATTATGGTGGACACAATGTGCTCTTATGATATTTTACATCTTAATTAGAACTACTAATGCAGTGCAAAAATTTTAATCTCCTTATATGTTTCCAAAATTTTCTCTTTGTAGTATCCTGAACTGCTCTCCTCATCTCCTAAATTCGCACCACCAAAAACCCAAAAGGTGATGAAGTGGATCTTGCCACACATATTCCATTTGAAAAATTAGTACATAGACTATTTTTTCTTTCCATTAAATTGAATGACCATTAACTTAGATGTCTCATTTAGGAGCACGGAGACTCTTTGAAAATTCTCTTTCATTTCATTTTGCTATTCAAAAAATAGAATTTCCGTATATACAAAGAGCAAAAGGAAAAATAAAGCAAGAAAAGAAGAAAAACAAGTTTGACATCATGATAAATCAAAGTGAATAAAACTCATTTCACTCTAGAAACCAGCAACATTTAATGAGTGAAGAAAACAGCAGGGTGTTAGATAAATGAAAGCAGACAGAAAAAAAAAAAAAACTTGATCAAAGAATAAAATATAGGACTGTGATCAAAGAAAATAACCTTAAAAAGAAAACAATACTTGATTTTCTATAGAGAGACTTAGAAGACAGAGAATATATTTAAAAATTTAGTCAAGTTGTAGTACCAGATATGTTTTATGAATATTCATGTCACAGTAAATATTCCTTTTTTATTCCCTACAAATTGAAAATGAAGTGGCTAAAAATAACTATGCTTTTTACTTCTTCTGTAAAGAGAGGCCCCCAAAGAAGAAAAATAATAGTTACTTTGTTTTTACTTACACTTATAAGTAATACAGCTAAAAATTAATTTTAAGTTAGACAAAAGAAAATTCAAGGTAGTAATTGTGATGCAGACTCTATATAATTGGACTAAGTCTTAATGATTTCAAAACTCTTGAATTACCCCTCAAATTACCCAATTTGAGAAATGTACTGAAAATCAGTATTTCTCCTAAGAGTGTTTTATAGACCTGGTTAATGGACTTTACTGAAAAATCTTATGCATGTCATGGCAATTTGGTGAGAAGGGTACGGTTTTAGGTGTCATTATGCCTTTTTATATGTGCCAAATTCTATACTCAGATTAATTCTGGCAACTACCATCTCTATTCTATTTCTTCTAAAGTGCTTTACATGGATTTAACATTGATAATGATCTTTTTTAGGGAGCTAAAAACATTAGTATATAATCTCACTTATTCTTTAAAACTACTCAGTACAGCAAAATAATATATTCTGGAAAACAAAAAAGACAGCTGAAGATATTTCCTTATATAATGGTACTCTCTGCATTTGGTTGGTTCATAGTAGATCATTCTACTGAATCTCTGTCCTTTTTCATTGTACAAATACAAAGTGCAAATAAAATTTAGGAATTAAGAGCCTTATTTACGCATGCCTGATTTTCTTGTTTGCTTCCCAGAATTTAATCTTGCATTGCGACAGTTCCATGCTTATCACTTTTTTTGTTTGTTTATAACCACATCACTAGCACTGGATACATAGCCTGGACCTAGTAGACAGTCAAGAAATCCTTCTGAAATAAATGAGTGAAGCCTCATTTAAATGAAAAATAAGTGTTCAGCACTAAATATGTATATAGCAGTATGTTAACCTTATCTCTCTCTCTCATACACACACATACTTTAGAATATATAAAAATTACGTAACTGCATATATATATACAAAAATAATATATGTAATAATCACTATTCTTATTATGTGTAAAACACTATTTCTTGCTCTTTACCTGTATTAATTCATAATTATAAGAACAGCTTCTAGGTTTAGGTACCTTTACTATGCCCATATTTTCCTTTAAAAGACCTGAGACAGAGGGGCTAAGTAAATAGCCAAGGCCATACAGCTGGTAATGAGAGCACTGGGATTCAGAGAGGGATAATTTTATACAAGTCTAGTCTGTAAAGCATTCAATCAAGTTGGCCATTTCTCCAACCACTGAAGCACAAATAAGATGTTTGCATATGAAGACACAATATTACCCTTGTTATTAGATTATTAGACAATTGCCATATTCATTTTCTTTTAACACACACATACAACTATATTCAGAAATAAGCAAGAGATATATACACACGTTATAAGAACTTAGAATTTAAGCTAGAAGTCTATGAGAGTGGTAGAGGAAATGCAAGAATTCAATCACTTTCTTAAGAACGTGCTAGAATTGCACTGTGATGAATTAAGTTTCAAAGCTATTTTTTGAGAGTGAATGACAGCCTTTGGAAGTTGGTGCAGGGATACCTTGTTCATCTTGCTCAGGATCTAGTACATAGCAGGTGCTGAATCATTGTGTAAGTGGGAGTAGGGAAAGAAAAAAGGGAGATAGAGAGCAAATGAAAGATGGAGGAAGGAAGGGGCAGGTGTATGGAAAACGACTATGTCTTTCCACACTAAAGGTAAGATCTTGGTAGGCAAGAGCTGATATCTAGAGTTCTTTTCAATACCGATATGCTAGATATAATGGAATGCAAAAATCCACGTGGAGATATTCTTCCCTAAAGAGAACATTTACAATCTCTTTAGTCTTTTACACTTGTCCAAATGATCTGCTCTAAGATAACTGATGTGTCATTGTTACTCTCTTCATTTAGATTAAAAAAAAGCAAGGCTTGGGAGAGTTAAATGAATACCAGAGGCCACATAGCTTAGTGTTGCTGCCAGGACTTTGTACCTGGTCTTCTGGTTCTGAAATGTATCATCCTTACTAGCCTGTATGTTAAATACCATACTATCCTGTGACTTAATAATAAATAATTAAATATTGATTCTTAAAAGTCTTACTTCTCACCAAACTTGGGTCCGATATTTTAAAAAGTTTTATTTTCAATAAAACTTAAAATCTCTAACCTTTTCTATACTCACTGGACATCTCTGAGTTTCATGAACCAATATAGTTAATCTCTCTATGAAAATCCCTTATGATGTGTTGTCAGAATTTCTTCCCACTTATAGTATCAGTTCAAACAGCTTTTCAGAGATAACTGTAATTCTGAGGAAAGCCTGAGTCCTTTATGGCTAATCCTTCACGTGGTACCACCATTCACTTTATTTTTAGCATCATTCAATTCAAACTGACCGTCTCACTCTGACATCTACAGTGGCTTCCAGCTGCCTCTGGTCTCCCAAAGGAATCCTGAGGGGAAACTGGGAATGAGTACAGGGTTTGAACAGTTTTTTTTTCAAAAAAAACATTTTGGGGAACTTCCTGATTTAAATCTAGTGATAAGGATTGACATTTAGAGGTAGTAAAACAACCATTGTAGGTACTCTCTATTTTTGGTAGAGCCGTACAATCTCAAGTGTGCATGTAATAAATGATTTTATATGAAATTTCCATTTTCAGGGAAAGGCAGTCTAAACTGGAAATTGAACATTTGATGCATCAGTCACTCTTTCATTGTGCATGCATGCATTCATTCACTCAATTACTAATTCATATGTATCATACATTCAACAAACATAAGTTTAACTCCTATCATAAATTAAATTAGATGTTACATTCTGAAATGCACGATGTGAAGTAGCCTCTAATTTCTAAGACTTTGGTGGAGAAAATTCTGTGGATCAAATCTAGTGCTTTATTGTTTACAAAATCATCCCATCTCCACTTTTTATTTTTATATCCTAATCTTAGGGACTTCTTCATCCCTCTTCAATCTATAATCTTAAACATTCTCAAATATTTTCTCAAGTATTTATTGGAAAAAACATAAGGTTCTATATCAGGAACTGTATGGTATTGGTTTTAGTAACTGCTATTTTAAATGGAATTACCTTATATTTCTTAACCAGCTATTTGCGAGTATATGAGAACAGTGTTAGTTTTATGCTAATTTTGTTACCAACTCTGTTATTGAATTTACTGATTATAGTTCCCTGTTTTTGTTTTGCAGCTGCTTTTGTTGGGTTTCCCAGGTGAAATATCATATAACTGGCAAATGGTAAAAACTGTACTCACCTTTCAAAAATACCTATTATTTTGTTATGTTTTCTGATGTTATTGAAGATCATTTCTAGAATGCAGTAAAAAATAATGATGGTTATTATCCATTCTCAAACTTATTCTTTTTTAAATAAATTAATTAATTAATATAGTTTTGGCCGCATTAGGTCCTCGGTGCTGTGCGCGGGCTCTTCTCTAGTTGCGGCGAGTAGGGGCTACTCTTCGTTGTGGTGCGCAGGATTCTCATTGAGGTGGCTTCTCTTGTTGCAGAGCATGGGCTCTAGGTACATGGGCTTCAGAAGCTGTGGCACGCAGGTTCAGCAGTTGTGGCTCGTGGGCTCCAGAGTGCAGGCTCAGCAGTTGTGGCGCATGGGCCTGGTTGCTCCATGGCATATGGGATCTTCCCGGACCAGAGCTGGAACCCGTGTCCCTTGCATTGGCAGGCGGACTCTTAACCACTGCACAACCAGGGAAGCCCTCAAACTTATTCTTAAAATTAATGGGAATATTTCCAATCTAATGTTAATAATGCTAATTTTTTTACATTTTTTCTAATATTTATTTTTATCATATCAAGGAAAAATTCTATAATTTTTACTCTGTTAACAGTTTCTAGTAGGTATAAATTTTGAACTTTAAAAACATCTTTGATATCTATTCATATGATTCATTGACCCATTCTTTCGATGAATTGTAACAATTTGTGTTCTAGTATTAAATTACCATTTAATTCACCATCTGTATTTCATTTGCTCATTTTATAAGTCAGCTAAAGGCTCAAATTGGATAGTTGGGGGGAGATTAATAAACAGACTATTTACAAATTGTGGCCAGGAAATAAACTGTGGTAAGGAAACCAACCAGAAGTAGTATAGTATCCTGAGACTAGTAATAGGTAAAATAGCAAAACTATTCGTAGGCTTGCATGGGCAAGAGGAAAGGAAAGAAGGTAGCTACAAGGAGAAGACTGCTTGGCAAGAAAGGTGACTCAGAAAGGTGTAGCCGACTAACAGTGACATTGCATACAGGGAGTCAGTGGAATAAACCCCACTGACTCAATTTCCTGCCACCCACTTTCTTCTCCCCATGCAAGCTGAAACCAGAATGCAAGAAAGACTCTTGATGCCTTCTTGTGAGGGTCTGCTTTCTGGGGTACAGAGCTGGGTGGAGAAGAACGAGGATGAGCAAACAAAAATCTCAATCTCTATTTCTAAAGAGAGTTTCTAATAATCTAATATGGTCCAGTCCCTGTGCTATATATGGCCATTCTCATTACATGTATCATAATCAATTAAATCTTATTAAGAATTATAAAGGAATAATGAGGATCCTGTGTAAAAAAGAGAGAGGTGGCAACTGGACCTAATAAAAGTATCAGTGGGCTAGAGCTTGGTGAGCAAGAATAGATTGACTTTAGGAAGAGGATAGAGAGGAAGTCAGGAGCTAAACACTCAGGAGCTTGCAGTTCATTGTTAAGATGTTAGGTTTTATTCTAAGTACAATGGAAGTCCATTGAAGGGTTTTACAAACAAAGGGTTATAAGCAGATCATCTGAGTTATTTATTTCTTAAAAGAATCCCTAATAAAATCTCAATAGATTACTCTTTTACTACTAATTAGTAGTGTTCCATTGTACAAATGTACCATAATTTTTTTTTATAAAATCACTTGTTACATATGTTTATGTATGACTGATTCACTTTGTTATAAAGCAGAAACTAACACACCATTGTAAAGCAATTATACCCCAATAAAGATGTTAAAAAAAAAAAATCACTTGTTGATAGACATTTTCCCTTATTTTTTGGCTATTTTAAAATTATATTAAAACTCACCTATAAATATATTTTCACTTTTCTTCATTTATGTGTTTTTATAAAGATTCGGTTCAATATTTTCCCTTTTAAAAAATTGAATTGTCTTGTTATTATTGAGTTCTAAGAGCTCTTTATACATTCTAAATACAATTCCTTTGTCAGATGTACATGACAGTTGTCTACCAATTAGGGTTTTTTTTTTTTTTTTTTCATTTCTTAATGGGTATTTTTGAAGAGCAGAAGGTTCTAATTTTGATGAAGTTCAATTTTCTGATTTTGTTTTCCTTTAATGGTTAGGTGTCCTATCTATGTTACGTTTGCCTATTCTAACGTTATAAAGATTTTTCATGTTTTCTCTGTAAGTTTAATGTTTTTATTTTTATGTTTAGGTCATTGTCCATTTAAATTAATTGTGTATGGTGTTATGTAGGAGTCTCATGTCTACCTACATATCCAGTGATTTGATTGAAGGATTCACAAAACTCAGAAAAGCTGTTATACTCACAGTTTTAACTATAATTACAGGATTCAGATTAAAGTAAGGGAAGGAAAAATTATATAGTGCAGAGTTGGTGAGAGAACAGGCAGGAGCTTCCAGTTGTCCTCACCCACTGGAATCACAGGAAAAGCATTTAATTCTCCGAGCAAGGATGTGTTTTAACATGTAGGAAGTATTTCCAACCAGGGAAGCTCATCTAAGCCTTAATGTATAGGGAGTTTATTGGGGGTCAGCCCTATGAGTATGGTGCACCTGTATGGCTGACCTTAGTTGCTCAGTCTCTAGCCCTTCCAGAGGTCAAACTGATACACCACAGCCTAAGGTACCCCCCCAAAATCACATGGTTAGCATAAACTATCTGCATGGCCCAAGGCCTCAGGTATACAAAAGACCCTCTTAGGAGTCAGGATAGTCCAAAGGCTTAGAGGTTATCTCCTAGAAGCTGATTAAGGACCAGTCCTTTCTTTGGAATACTGAGTGTTTGAACATCCTAAATCTGCTGAGTTAACCCTTCACTGCACTGGTGTGAAGTAGGGGTAGAGGTTAATTTTGTGTTCTATAGGGTATTCACTTTTTTTGGCACCATTTATTGAAATGACCACACTTTCCACATTGAATTATATTAGCTCTTTTGTCAAAAATCAATCGACTATATATATGTGTCGGTCTATTTTGGACTCTCTATATATGCCTATTTTTATACTCATAATTCATCATTTCATATTCTGAATCCTTATACTAAGTCTTACAACTTAGTATAAACCATCTAAATTGTTCCTTCCTTTTCAAGAATATATTGGCTGTTCTAGGTTTTTTTAAATTTTCATATAAATTTTAGAATCAGCTTGGTAATTTCCACAAAATACACAAAATTCTGAAATTCTGATAGAAATTGTTTTGAATCTATACATCATTTTGTGAAGAATTATCATTTTAAAAATATTAAAACTCCCATCCATTAACATGGCATATGTCTTCATTTACTAAATATTCTTAATTTCTCTTAGCCATGTTTTCTATTTTTCATGTAGAGGTCTTATACATCTTTGGTTAAATTTATTCATACCTTTTCCTCATGTTTTCGAGTTAATTCTTTAACTGGCATAACTCCAGATAATTATCACCAATAAATTGATGAGACCTAAGCGAATGAGAAGAGGAAGTAACTCTGTGCACCCCAATGTTCACTGCAGCACTATTTACAATAGCCAAGACATGGAAGCAACCTAAATGTCAATCTACAGAGGAATAGATAAAGAAGATGTGGTACATATATACAATGGAATATTACTCAGCCATAAAAAAGAACAAAATAATGCCATTTGCAGATGAACCTAGAGATTATCATACTAAGTGAAGTAAGTCAGACAGAGAAAGACAAATATCATATTATATCACTTATATGTGGAATATAATAAAAATGATACAAATGAACTTATCTACAAGACAGAATCAGACTCACAGATAGCGAAATCAAACTTATGGTTACCAAAGGGGAAACATGGGGGGAAGTGATAAATTAGGAGATTGGGATTAACATACACAAACTACTATATATAAAATAGATAGCTAACAAGGACCTACTGTATAGCACAGGGAACTCTACTCAATATTCTGTAATAACCTATATGGGAAAAGAATCTGAAAAAGAATATATATATATATATATATATATATATACACACACACACAATGGATATATATATAATCAGTTATATATATATATAACTGTGCACTTTGCTGTACACCTGAAACTAACACAACATTGTAAATCAACTATGGCCCAATAAAAATTTTAAAAAAAGAAAGAGGAGGTATCTCTCTGATTGTCATTTAATAGATAAAGAAAATTAAAATGAATTTCTATTTAGCAATTAAATTGTCAAGTAAAATATGGTTGGCAAGAAAGCTTCTAAGGACATGGGATTAAGAGTAACCTGTTACTGAGGAATTGGCTGCCTCCCTTCCTAATACAAGTATATCTTGTTTTAGTGTACTTCACTTTATTGTACTCTTCAGATACTGTGTTTTTTACCAATTGAAGGTTTGTGGCAATTCTGAATCAAGCAAGTCTATCGGTACCATTTTTCCAACAGTATTTGCTCATTCTGTGTTTACACGTCACATTTTGGTAATTCTCACAATATTTCAAACTATTCCCTTACTATTATATTTGTCATAGTGCTATGTGATCCGTGATCTTTGATGTTGCTCTTGTAATTGTTTTGGTGTACCATGTACTGCATCCATGTAAAACTGCAAACTTAAATGATAAATGTTGTGTCTGTGCCTATTCCACCAACTGGTCTTTTCCTGTCTTTCTCCCTCTCCTAAGACCTCCTTATACCCTGAGACACACCACTATTGAAATTAGGCCAATCAATACCACTACAAGGGCCTCTAAGTTTTCAAGTGAAAGGAAGAGTCACCCGTCTCTCACTTGAAATCAAAAGCTAAAATTGATTAAGGTTAGTGAGGAAGGCATGTCAAAATCTGAAACAGGTTGCAAGCTAGGCTTCCTATTTAAAAAAAGTTAGTCAAACTGTGAATACAAGAAGAAGTTATTGAGGAAAATTAAAAGTGCTACTCTAGCAAACACACAAATGGTAAGGGGGGTGCAACAGCCTTATTGTTGATATGGACAAAGTTTTAGTGGTCTGCATAGATCATACCAACCACAACATTCCCTTAAGCCAAAGCCTAATCCAGAGCAAGGCCCTAACTCTCTTCAATTCTATGAAGGATGAGAGAGATGAGGATGCTACAGAAGAAAAGTTTGAAGCTAGCAGAGGTTGGTTCATGAGGGTTAAGGAAAGAAGCCATCTCTGTAGCATAAAGGTGTGAGGTGAAGCAGCAAGTGCTGATGTAGAAGCTGCAAGTTAACCAGAAGATCTAGTTAAGATAATTAATGAAGGTGGCTACACTAGGCAACAGATTTTCAGTGTAGAAGAAAAAGCCTTATTTTGGAAGGTGACTGCATCTAGGACCTTCATAGCTAGAGAGGAGAAGTCAATGACTGGCTTCAAGCCTTCAAAGGACAGGCTGACTCTCTTGTTAGGGGCTAATGCAGCTGGTTACTTTGAGTTGAAGCCAGTGCCCACTTACTATTCCAAAAATCCTAGGGCCCCTAATAATTATGCTAAATCTACTCTGCCTGTGCTCTATAAATAGAACAACAAAGCCTGGATGACAGCACATCTGTTCACAATATGGTTTACTGAATATTTTAAGCGTACTACTGAGACCCACTGCTCAGGAAAATAAGTTTCCTTTCAAATATTACCACTCATTGACAATGCACCTGGCCACCCAAGAGCTCTGATGGAGTTTTTCAATGAGATTAATGTTGTTTTCATGCCTGTTATCACAACATCTATTCTGCAGCCCACTGATCAAGGATTTAGACTTTCAAGGTATGCCTGTATTATTCTTCAAACCATTCTTCCAATGTATACTATGAACACTTTCCATTTGTAGATTCATGTTTTTCTATTTTTATACTATTTTCTTAGATTATAGTTTTAAATATTAATGCTATTTAGATTATTTTTCTTTTCTTTTTCAGGGACTAACAATGGAAATGCTGTCCTAACTATGTATCTCTTTCATTCCAATATCTTCTCTGTGAACCTTTTTATGACTTTACTTATTCTTATTCACTTAGTTGTTTATCAGACTTTCTTCCCATTCTCCTTACTAAATGGTTATTTGAGACTATTCAACCTTAGGCACTTTGTAATTTACTCTTCATTCCAAGATAATTTTGTCTTTTTCTTCCATTTGTGTTTGAGTTCAATCAACTATCTTTATTTTCCTCTGCTTTAAAAAATATTAATGTTCTTAATATTTTAATCTCAAGGGTTTTTTGTTTCAATTTTCAAATGTTTGCTTGATGACATAATTTTGTTTGGAGTGTTCTCTTACAGTTATTTAGGTTTCAGAGTTTTTTGTTTTGATTTTTGAATTTTTCCCCCTAAGAGAATTTTCCTTATTTGATATAGGTTCTGTACTTTTTTTCTGAGTTTGTAAAATAAATTATGTATGAATTTATCAATCTTCTTGTTCATATATGTGGCATTTTTACATTTTACAAAATTCCTTGTTAAATATCACCCTCTTCTGTCTGTATTGGAAAGTCCAGCTACCTTAGTGGATTGGTTTGTTTTAGGGTAATGAGTAGTGAGTAGGTCCTCCAATTTTATGGCTTTACTTTGTTTTCCAGGGCCCTAAATTTTCCTCCTTTATTTTCCCTCTTTACCACTCAATTACGAAAGGGCACTTTTCTATTTTGAATTTGTCCCCCAGAATTTTACTTGTTTTGTAAAAAAAAATTTATTGTCAGTAAATCCTTAGGTCCACAATAATTGGGACATCATATAGACAGAGTCCAGTACCAGAAAAGCTCAGGTGCAGGAAATGGTATAAAATATTTCTATCTAGTTACCTAACAGTACTATGGAGTATATCTTGGGTGGAACTATAGGAATCATCTCCCTTTTTGTTGAGGCTCTTTTTACTTATCTGATTTTGCTTTCTACCGTCCCTCTCAGCTCCTAGAAACAAAGCAAAATCTTCATTTATGCTTATTCTATTTTTATCATATTATTAAACATGTTCTTCTTTTCTCAGATAGGGTCAGCTGGGAATAAGATTAAAGTGATAGAAGGTGGGAAAAAAGTCTTCTCTCTTATTTAAAATACACATTCTGAAGAGATATGCATTCTCTAAATGTCCTTTGCAAATTACCAAATTAGCTGAGCATTTTCACATTCTTTGAATCTCTCAGAATTTTAAGAACCCAGTTGATGATATCAGTGGGGGGCTAATATAAATACACTTTTTGAAGGGATGGGGCCATTACTTAATGCTAATAAACTTTTTTCATGGAAGAGTGAAGGAAAAACAGAGAAATGCTTACCCCTTTAATAGCACCAAACTGTACATCTTAACAAACTCCCCCTGCAATTATGATTCACAGTGACTGAGGGGACCAATACAGAAAATCCTACACTGATAAGCAACAGGAGAGAGAGAGAGAGAGAGAGAGAGACAGAGAGAGAGAGAGAACGCACTTTGGTTATGGATAAAAGCCTTAGTTTGTTTTTTTTATTTTGTTTATTCTATCAGTAAGCAGTATGGGACTAGACACCATGGAACAAGACTGCAAAAAACTTTCGTTTGTACCTTCCCTATGTTGCTGGGTTTTTGTTTTCTTTTTTGTTTGTTTGTTTTTGGGGTTGGTTTTTTGTTTCTTAGGGTTTTTCTTGGTTAGTAACTCCCTGATCGCCTCCCCATAGTGATCAACAAAACAGCAATTTAGATGGAAAGAACTCCTATGCTTGTCTCCAGAGGCAGTAGATAAAGGATTGCTTGGCTTTGGGGGAAGACACCCACTGGAGAGAGTAGGTGGTGGCAGCTTCTGAGAGGAGCAAGGAGGCAAGCATGATATGTCCCGAGTGCCTGAAACAAGGGAAGAAAAGAGAAGGAGGAATAGGGAGGTGTCCTTTATTTCTAGAGACAGTTTGGGATTCTTGGGCAAGTATTGCTCCCCATGCACTGATGGATGCAAGCAAGTGCAATTTAATGACACTGTGCCACTGAACCAAGTAACTAAATAAAGAGAAAATTTTACAGACTATTGGGCCAAGACTGTATTTCTGAGTCAAGCATAGAAAAGAAGGGAACCTCACACATTCCATAGTGTGCTAGTATTCCCAGAGAGTGAGAAATGTTCATATTTCTACACTTTCTATAAATTTCTTCCAGTTTCTAAATAGCACTGCTTGAAGGGATTTGTTGATGGGTTTATCTCAGCCTAAAGTTAAATCCACACATAAACATGTCTTAAATGTTATTTATTTCCTACATACAGATTTCTTAATGAATTGTTGTGGTCTTATGCATAATGGGTAAAATTACAGCTTAATTTTCCCTTATCAAGTTGTATCTTTTGACAATAAGCCCTATTTTCACTTGGTGCTTGGCATATATCAAAGCATTTTCACATGGATTATGACATGTGATTGATCACATGTGTCTCAGTCACTGGGAACATGACTCTATTTTATCATGGATGATTCCAACCCCTTACACCAAGGCAGCAACCTTGGGAATTTTCAGAAAAAGAGTTAAAAACCATGCTGCATGAAGGCATTGTGATATTGTGATTTCTAAGAAATATATATCTGGTCCTCTTCCATAGTTCCTGACTCACAGCTCCTAAATCCTTGTAATTTCCTAAGTGAATGAAAGTGATAAAGGTGTCTTTTGTTAGGTTAATGAGGTGAATCAGGGACACACCTAAAGATAGAAGCTGGTAGCCAGGAGAACCAAACCTGTGATTAGAGGGCTGGAACTTTCAGTTCCATCCCCCCAACTCCTATTCCCCACCTTTCAGAAGAGAGGGGCTGGAGGTTGAGTTCAATCACCAATTGTTACTGATTTAATCAATTATACCTGTGTAATGGAGCCTCCATAAAAATCCAACAGGATGGGGTTCAGAGAGCTTTAAGGTTGGTGAACAGGTTGAGGAGAGTGGTGTGCTCAGAGAGCACCGAAGCTCCAGGCCCTTGCCCCATACCTTGCCCTATGTATTCTCCCATCTTTATGTTCCTGAGTCATATTTTTTTATAATAAACTGGAATCTAGTAATTAGAATGCTTCTCTGAGTTCTGTGAGCAGCTCTAGCAAATTAATTCAACTGGGTATTGGAATGTCTGATCTATAGCCAGTTGGTCAGAAGCACATGTGATAACTCACCTGAGTTTGGCATCTGAAGTGAGTGTGTGTGGTTGGTTAGTGTTGCAGGGATGAGCCCTTAACCTGTGGGATCTGTGCTATCTCCAGGTGGATGAATAGTGTCAGAAATGAACTGAATTATAGGACACCTTGTTGGTGAGGTAGATAGTGTTGGAACTAAACTGAATTATAGGACACCCAGTTGGTGCCAGAGAATTGGTTACTTGCTGGGGACACCCCCTCCCCACCCCACACACATGGAACTGGAACTCAGAATTCTTGTCATTGATGATTAGAAATAAGTGCTCTGCTCAAAGACATTTTGCTTTGGTGAGCCAGAAACAGAATCTCTGATTAGAGGTTCAAAGTCCAAATCCAAAGCTCTTTGTATCAAATATCATGTCTTCAGGGCCAGGACTTGCTCACGGGTTTTATGCCAGGAGATTGGTTGAGGAACTGACAGTTTTAACAGGCTGTTACTATAATTACAACTGACATAAATTAAGTCCTTATTGTGTCCAGGGATTGTAGTATTAAACATCACATCTTTGTCACAACTGCCCTGTAAGAAAGGGGACTCTATCTTTCCAATTCACAGAAAAGGTAACAAAAACACACTCAAGGAAGGAAGACTTACCCTCATAACTAGAAAGTAATGGTGAGTTATTTTCTGCTTAATGACTTAGAAGACGTCTGTCTTAGCGGGTCTCCTTTAAGGTCATTCATATCCCAAAACCCCAGCCTTACCTTCAAATTCAGAAGCATAAAAGAAGGGGCTTAAAATCTCAGCATGGATGATCTAAGTCTCTAAATTTTTCACCTGCTAATGCATCTTTTTATTCATTTCTCTGTCTCAGACCTACTCTGCTGATGCTGGTTCTGTTTCTTTCTGACTTTGTACATTTGCCTATCTATCTGTCTATCTATCTATCTATCTATCATCTCTAACTGCCTCCTGCCTTCCAGTTACCTTTTTTTTTAATTAAAAAAAATTGGTAAGATTGTTCAATAAGAATGTCTTATACCTGCATTTGTCAAAGTGATTTCTGTGGAATAGTGGTCACACAACATAATCTATGACAAAACGATACCCTAATCAAATATATTTCAGTGATGTTACTTATCTTTAGCCCACCTTTGGAGAGTCACAATCAGCTTTAAGAGATCAACGTTTCTAAAAAGTCCTAAAACCTTCTTTAGGAAAAAAAATGTTAATTTTATTTAACACAGAATTTCTAGATGTATTTAAGTATAAATCTCTACACACATACCTTTTCTTTTCAATACCATTTATTTCTATCCTAAAGAATAATTTATGTATGCATTTCCTTCTCTGTCCATGTATACAATAAAATCTGTCAGTTTTTAAGAAATCCCAAGACGATAAAAACATAGATTGGTTATTGAGATTAAATCCCCTAAGCAGTTATAAAAATAGTTCTGCAAAGGTTTTATCTTTGGCTGCCTTGGTATTAGTTTTCACACAGCCCATTTGAGGTCACACAATGTGTACCATCTGCTCCTGCTTTCTCCTCGAATTAAATACTCTCATGGTCACTGACTCATTCCTCAGGAGGTTCCTTGCTCACCTCCATGTCCTCTTTCAAGGAACTAAGCCAGTTATGGAGGAAGAAGATCAATCCAAAATGCTACCTGTCAGAGACTGACAGTGCCTTCTAGGGGACTCTATTGAAAAGGAATCTGGGAACATGCCTGTGGCCAGTTTAAAGGGTTCCTTGCTTCTTGCTGGACGTATGTCTGAATGCTAAAGAAATGAAAGTCCAACCATGACAAATCTGAAATTCCTATGGAGGACCAATTAGAACTCCAGTTGGGATTCTTTTCATAGTAAAAGTCTTCAATACAAGTGATTTTCACTGTGGACTAAATACTGACAACTTAATTATCCAATAATCTGGAGAGAATTCAATAACATTAATGCTACTTGACACATAATTGTCATTTTTCCAGTAGAATTACCAAGTAGTTAAAGCTCAGTCCTTGCTATGATAAGGCTTCTGAAATGTTCTTGCCCTCTGTGATGCTGGGTTTACCATCCTTTGTTATCCTCACCCCTAAATATGTTTTCTCAAAAAAAAAGGCAGTCAGAGAATAAAAACAAGACTATATTCAGGCAATGAAACTCACATATCTTTTTATCCCTGGGCTTTTTCAGTGGACGTTACCCCAATCCCTAAAGAATAATAAAGGAATGGACATGGATATTTACTAACTGGATCTGTATCTATTATGTGTGAGCTAAAGTCTTTCACACATATTATGATATTTAATTATCTCTATAATTCCGAAAAGTGGTTATTTTATTCTCATTTATATATGAGAGAACTAGGGCTCATATAAGTTAGTAAATTCCCCATGACCAAGAAGGTTGTGTTAATAGCTGGTATTGTAATTATTGCCTGTGTATTTCTGAAGCAGTTGTTCTTAACCTCGTCTGCACTTTAGAATCACCTGAGGAGTTCAGTAAATATTAATACCTGGGTCCTACCAGTAGAGACTGGAATATAGCGTTGACATTTGGATTTAAAAAAAAAAAATTCTCAGGTTTTTCTGAAGTAAAACACACACTTCTGTTAAAAAACACACTTCTCAGGTGTTTCTGAAGTAGCCACAGTTGAGTAACACTGCTTTAAATCCCTTCTACAAAATCTCCCGAATTGCCAAATAATTATGCTTAGGTGTTTTCAAGCTAGAATGAATAGTTCTCTCAATGAGTGTTTTTGTTTCCCATCTGTTGTCATATTAATGAATAAGTATGGACCATACCAAACTATGGGAAATGAAAGGCATTTCCTTCAATTATACAGAAAAAAATAAATGTATGCTTAACATAACATCTATCTCTTTTAGAGACAGAAAGCAGAGGGCAAGAAAAATGGGCAAGTTTGAACTCTATGTTTGATGCTGCATTTTCTTTTGTTTCTGCTAGCTACTTTCCAAGTGATGTATGTACTATATTCCTTCACACTTATACACTACAGATCCCAAAGTATGTGGATTGTAATCAGGGCATTAGGGGTTTCCATCATGGCATCCTAATGACTGAGCACACACACTGTAAGTTTTCTTATATTTAAAAGAAAGTGTTAGTTCATTGGCTCTTTAGAAAATATCATTGCTATGTCCTACCTAAGTATTTCTGTAGTTTCTCAAATTGATTCTTTGGCTTCTACACTCTTGTTTCAAAACATTCTGTCTACTTCTGTCAAGCCAATCTTCATGAGATTTAAGATAGAAAGTTTTATCATTCTTCAGTGGTTTTCTTAGCTCTTAAAGCCAGTTATCATCCCAAGATATATTTTCCCAAACTAATGCCATTTTTTCCTGTATTATTGGACAACCCACAAGTTCTGTGGTTCCCATGCATTTTCTTCAATAATTTAACATTGTTCATGAAGTGTTTTTTTTTTTTTTTCCAACAAGAATTCTTTCCCCCTGCATCTCCATCTTTCAAAACGATCCCTACCAATTCTACCAGGATTCTCAGATCTATCTAGTTCAAAGTAAAATTTCCTGCTTCCTTCCTGATCTATCATTAAAAGTTGTAACTTGTGTGTCTTCACTGATACACTTAGAACAACATGACTCATATCTCGATTCATCTTACTGGATTATGAGTTCCTGGCAAAGAAGCTCATTTCTCTCACCTTCTCCCAAATCACATGGACACATTGCCTTGCTTATTGTAACAGGTCCAGTGTTTGCTGAGCCTTGTTCTTAGATATCTTCCGGGGAATTATTAGATTAAACAAGTCCTAAATAAGAGTCCTTTGATTATTTTAAATCTTCTCTTCCCAGCTTATTAAGATGACTAGTTGGTTGACTTTAGGGGTAAGATTGGTGTATCATAGTCACAAGATTAATCAAGGAAAGACAGCTTAGAGGAAATCACCCCCATATTTTTCATTTTCATACCCACTTTTGTTCTCCTTCTCATCTTCTTTTCTTTCTTTCTTTTGCTATTTTCTTTTAATATTCCTTATTTTTGTACATTTGTACACTTAGTACGTTTTGTACAGTTTTATACATTGTTTTAAAAAGTGAAAAAAAACCACTCCAAAACGTCCCAGAATATAAAATATATAAGCATTTTATTTACGTTTTAGGCTTAACCATGACATATTATCATCATTATTACTATTCATTTGAAATTATTATTTTCATAATAATTAACTGCAAGTTATTCTGAGTCCTGAGGCTGCTGTGGTTCCTTTAGGAACTCTCTAGACATGAGTTGTAGGAAATAAGATCTGGGTTAAGCTGAAGGATTTTTCTATGAGAAACATTTATGCTGAGTTTCTTTTTTTCTTCCTTTTACTCCTCCCCAGTTGTGAGTGTGGGTATAATTTCATACCTAACTTCATTCTCTGAGATATATATGTGGTACATAGCTTAACTCTTTGAACAAGAAAAATGTCAATATAGGTTTAAGAACGTTTATCTTTTCTGGCTTCTTCAGTACGTGCTTTTTCTCTTTATTCTTTTCTAAGCCTAACCCAACTAAATTTAATACCAAGAGGAAATCCTGGAGCTTTATGCTTTACGTGGCAGAAATTTCTCAAGGAAGTAAAGTTCTCACCACCACCCTCACTTCCAGCCAGCATTAAAAAAAAGTCAAAGGAGCATAGATTTCTCTATGACCTTTATGTAAGCTCTAAGTCTTGAGATACTTTGGCCCTACACATACTTGCTGTAGTGCTTATGACAGTATTGTTTGCAAACAAGTCTTTGCTTTCTTATTCATAAAACAGGGCATATTATAAAGATGTACTGAAGGGAATATTGTGGTTGTTACATGAAGTGAAATATGGTTAGTGCCAAACACAGGGTGGGTGCTCAGTATGTGCATTTTTTTCTCTACTGAAAACATGTAATAGAGAAGAGCAACCGATTTTGACACCAGATAATCTCAGTAGATTACAAGCTCCAGGAGATTAGGAATTACAACTTCCCCAACCTCCACTGACTCCAGACATCTAGCTGATTGTTCTCACAACAGTGTGTATGATGAACAAATGAACAAAGAAATTAACAAACATGAGTGGGACTAAATTTGGGGTCTGGCATTTATCAGCTATACATTTAAGGATTGAGTTCCTTGAACTTCAGTTTCTTCATCATCAAGATGAAGATCATCTGTTTTCCTGAATCACTGCCATGTTTAAAGGAAAGTATCTGGCAGGTTTTTCAAAATACAATAAGTACAAAATAGATTATTATGGAATGAATGGATGGATGGATGGATGAATTCAGACAACTCAAACAAGAAGTAGATGTTCAGGTGTATGAGGATACAGTCACAGGTTAACCTTAGCCATATTTTTTTGGAAGATGAGGAAGTTATTATTGACTTTAACCTCTGGTCTAATCCCAAAGTTATCAGAATTTTATACAAGCCTCGAATACACAGTTTAAATGACAGTCTCATTCTACCTCATCAACCCCAGCTCCCTCGCTCACTCCCAGCCAGTTGCATGCACATTGGCAAAGAAGGAAATTATCAGTGCAATCAGCACGTATTGGTTCCAATGCGCGCCATCTTTGTGTTTAAGATTCTTTCTTCATCTCCTCTTCCGTTCAGTACTTGACAGGTTTGTGAATGGGAAGCAGAAGGAAGGCAACAGTTGGGTTTGGAATGACATCTCAGCCTCATAAATTAGACTTTCATTTTTCTTTCACATTATGAAAATTATGTGAGAACATATTTTTCTCATGTTAAAAATTAAACATGTAGGGGCTTCCCTGGTGGCGCAGTGGCTGACAGTCTGCCTGCCGATGTAGGGGACACGGGTTTGTGCCCCGGTCTGGGAGGATCCCACATGCCGCGGAGCGGCTGGGCCCGTGAGCCATAGCCGCTGAGCCTGCGCGTCCGGAGCCTGTGCTCCGCAACGGGAGAGACCACAACAGTGAGAGGCCCGCGTACCGCAAAAAAAATAAATAAATAAATAAATAAATAAATAAACATGTAGTTACTTGCAGATTGACAAGGTAAATCTCCATTTGTTTTTCTTCTGATTTTCATATTTAATATTAACTTCAGAACATGCTTAACAATTTACTCATGCCCTTTAATACAGTATTTAATTTCTATCTACTTATTTTACACATTTATTGATTTTTATATGCAATTACAAAATCATTTTTAATAGGCAGGTGTGCCAGTAAGAATTGGTTGCAAGAAAAAAAAGAGTCGTGAAATAAAAAGGAAATTTTATAACACATGGCTTGAAATCTTAATGCAGTACCTCAGATCAATCAAACCAATGAGCATCAAAGTTCAGTTCCAGCATCAGTACTTTTATGATAATTTTTTCCTTTTTTTCCTATTTTCTCCCGTGGCTGGATTATAGAAGACTGAATGCATTTTTGTGTATTTGTGTGTATGTGCATGTGTGTGGATGTGGATGCACACACAGACAAAAGAAGCTATATCTTTTTAAGAGGGACAAAACATTTGCCATCTTATGTTTCAGACTATATACTAAATTACTTACTGCCTAAGTTCATTAGCATTTCAGTAATGTAACACTCTGTGCTATGAAATTGCTTTAATCTTTCTCTCCTCAGTAATGAGAAATGCCTCACCCTGTCGTAAAACTTTTGAAGTACTGTGCACAATTTTGGATCTCTGTGACCTATTAAAACAGCATCTCTGGGAGGCAGAATTTACAGAACTCTTAAGCATGGCTTTCCAATCAGTCCCCAGATACCATTTCTAGGATCTCACTATCTGTAGTGGTTCACCAGGGCAAGCAGACACTTCTATTCTGGTACCTAGATGTTATACCCTTACATAAAGTTTACTACAGATTTCTGTTCATGAAGAAGTTAATTATTTAACCAGTTTATGTTTCATTCATTGAGATGGAAAGTTTACAAGGCAGAAATCATTTCTGTCCTCTCCAGCTACTGTAAGTGGCACTAACAATCTGTATTTATGTGAACAAATAAGTGAAATAATTAATTAAGTTCAAAATTGTATATAAATATTTAAAAATTCCTGATCAATAAGAAGTACCACCCACACTCTTGCCTCTTCTCACCTTCAAGACCACCTCTCTGGCTCAGCTGTCCTCTCTCTACTCTCTTTCCATGTGTGCAATTATCATGCAGCTATTTTATTCCATGTGGGCTGTAGTCACTGGCAGATTGTTTTTTGTGGCTCTGTATCCCAGCTGAGAATTTTATGTTCACCCCAAGTTGTTTGGGGATGTTCCTATGGTAGGCTTTTCTATACTGGTTTCACAACTTAATAGTTGTGTGTCTTGCATGAGTCACTTAACCTCTTGAGCATTAACCTCCTCAACTAAGAGATAGGAACAGTGATTCCTAATCAAAGGGGTTAATATGAGGACTGTATTGAGAATAAAGTCTAAAATAGAGTGTGGATTATAAATGAATAAACAATATCCTACATTTAATGAGGTATCTTACCTTAAACATTTACTTTTTAATCTAATCTAAGAGAGCGAGAGAGACAGAAGAAGATGGAAAAGAAAAAAATTCAAAGAACGAAAATTCTATTTGTATAGAAAGAGAACAACACACAATTGTTAAACTTGTAAATTAAATATTACTTGATGGATAAAAGGGCAAGACTTTTTTTTTTGGTAGATTTAAATCAGCAGTATTTGAAAGAAAAGTGTACCTTCTCATTCTAGAACAACTCCTAAAATACATGATTTGCACACGTATTTAATATAGTTACAAGAAAAAATGGCTAATAAATAATTTATTGTATGAATTTTATTCATCTTATGACACTGACCTTTCTCTACAAAGATAACTGCAATTGACTCCAGCTACATGAATCATTTCAGGGTTTTGTTTTGTTTTTTAATTTTTTATTAGTGAGAGCAGTTTTGGCAACTCTATTCTTGAGATGAGATGTCAACCAAATGCTCAAATATTTACGAATTGACATTTTGTGTCTTTTAAACATTCAGTCTTTCTAGGTGCATTCGTCCTCCCTAGTGTATAGCTATTAAGAATCAGTTGCAAGAAAAAAAAGTCATGAAATAAAAAGGAAATTTTATAACATATGGCTTGAAATCTTAATGCGGTATCTCAGATCAATCAAACCAATGAGCATCAAAGTTCAGTTCCAGCATCAGTATTTTTATGCCATTTTTTTCCCTTTTTTCCCTATTTTCTCCCGTGGCTGGGTTATAGAGACTGCAGGTAATGTTTGTGTTGTAAAATTGAGGCCAGTAATTTAATCCCCTCATAAAACTCACTCACAATTACAATAGCATTGAAATGGTACATAAATGAGTTCTTCATAAAGCAGAAAAGAAAAATGGTGCAACAGTTAAGGTTTTTAATGATGGGCACTAAAGAATGCTGCTGATTAGATTCTTTGCTAATTACCTTCTGTTACTTAGATTGAATGTATTTCAGCAGAATAGAAACAACTATTTATAAATAGTTGTTTTCTTGGTGGCAATATGAAAACATTTGATTCTAAAGTTGGAAAGTGCCTCTCTGGGTCATATGATCCCAGTCTTCAGCTTGTAGACAAATTTGATTATGCACCACCTGAAACATAGCTCCAGTGGCTTCCACTTAGTTGCAGGGTACCTACTTTATGGAAAGTGGTGAAAAAGGCTGCAGCAGTATTATCTGAGCTAAGACAAAAACCAAAAGGTCTAGGTAAAGAGCTCTCTGAGAAGGGGAACAGTGAATGCAAAAGCACTGACACAAGGATGAGCTAGGGCTATAAATAAAGGACAAAGTAGTACAAGTTAAGTTTAGAGAGTTAGAGAGGAGTCAGATGAAAGGGACTTTTCAGACCAGGACGAGATATTGGAAATTTATTTAAATTGTTAGTGAAAAGCCTAGAGGGTTTAATCAGAGAAATGCTATCATGCAAATTAAGTCTTAAAAAAATCACCTATTCTACTAAGTGCAAAATGGGTTGTAGGGGTGTAAGGTTGTTATGGATTGGATTGTACTCCCCAAATCCATATGTTGAAGCCATAGCCCCCAATGTGTCTATATTTCGAGATAGAGTCTTTAAGAAGGTAATTAAGGTTAAAGGGGATCACCAGGGCAGGGCCCTGTTTCAATAGGACTGGTGGCCTTATAAGAAGAGGAAGAGAAACCCAGAGATGGACACACAGAGGAAAGGTCATGTGAGGACATAGTGAGAAGGCAACCATCTGCAAGCCAGGAAGAGAGGCCTCATCAGAAACTAACCCCGCCGGCCTATTGATGTTGGATTTTCATGCTCCAGAGTTGAAAGAAAATTAATTTATGTTGTTTAAGTCACCCAGTCTGTGGTATTCTGTTATTGCAGCCTGAGCAGATTAATGCAAAGTTTACTAGTAACCCTGGTAAGTGATAAAGGTAGTTTGTGTTGATTAAATTAGAAAAGGAGAAAAGTAGACAGATTTAAGACCTATTTTAAAGGCACAGCTTTCTACCTCTAATGAATTAAGCATAGCGTTAAGGAAAAGAGAAACGGCTATAACAGATCTATAGGTATACGGTAGTACTACTGCCTGATTCAGAGACAGATGGAAAAAGATCACATTATAGAGTGAAAGGAATTGGTGGTTCTTTTTCTAACATGCTAATTTTGAGATCCAAATAGAGATACAAAGAAGATGGATGCATGATCAGTAATTCAGAGAAGATACATGTTTGGAAGTCATTGTCACCTCCTGTAAAATCAGTAGTATTCTACTGGTTAATTTCCAGTTACCCAAAACTTAATTACTTTCAGGATAAATTCAAATACATGCACATGCATGCACACACGAACACACACATAAACACATTAGTCAAAGTGCAACCAATATTTATTAAAAGGCAACTATATTCCAGGACAGCTATCCCCTGGGATTATGCTATTCTCTGGGGAAACAGAAGACCTAATATCTATTCTATTAAAAGCTTGCAGTCTAGAGTAGGCAAAGACTGGATATGTAGAGTGTGGAGTATAGACAAGGAAACGGACAATTAGAATGTGATTAAATCCTGTCATGGCATTGCATATAAATTGAAATGGGAACTCACTGTAGGGACAGAATAATAGGCAGAATAAAGGCCTCCCAATAATGCACATAATTCCAATTCTCAGAACCTGTGAATATGTTATGTTACATGGCAAAACGGGATTAAGGTTGCACGTGCAATTAAGGTTACCAAGCAGCTGACCTTAAAATAGGGAGAGTATCTTGAATTTGGCAGGTTGTCCCAATCTGACTGCATGAACCCTTAAAAGTGGAAGAAGAGGGACAAAAAAGTCAGATAGATGAAACGTGAAAATGATTCAACTAGCCATTGGTGGCTGAAATCAATGTGAAAATGATTCAACTAGCCATTGGTGGCTGAAATCAACGCGAAAATGATTCAACTAGCCAATCTATCTAGACTAGTCCTAGTCCTAGATATTTATATGAATGTATAATAGAGAAATAAAAATAAAGAATGTACTCCTCTATGTTAAAAGTGAGTGA